>NW_016814542.1:346117-365833 GCF_001698545.2 Rhinopithecus bieti | reverse complement strand
CAAACTACAAAATAATGCATACTTAACTGGATTTTAAAAAATAAGTATATATATTCATATGCATATAAAAAAGTCTGAAAGAATGCACAGCAAACCATTTTAAAGTAATTCTGGAAACTGCAATCAGCAGGGCCAAAGGGAATACATCTACTTTATGAATGGACAGATTTGAGTTTCTCCGGTAAATCGTTTTGTAACACAAATAAGTAGCCAACAGAAAACATAAATGCACTGGGTAAGTTCACATACTTTTTTTTGAGATTCTGTAACCCAGGCTGGAGTGCAGTGTGCGATCACAGCTCACTGCAGCTTCAACCTCCCAGGTTCAAGCCCAGCCTCTGGAGTAGCTGGGACAACAGGCCAGCACTACAATATCTAAATAATTTTTGTACTTTTTTTAAGAGATGGGGTCCCACTATGTTGCCCAGGCTAGTCTTGAACTCCTGGACTCCAGTGATCAGCCCACCTCAGCCTCCCAAAGTGCTTGGATTACAGGTGTGAGCTACTGGGCCTGGCTGTTCATATTATTTAAAATAAATCTTTTCACAACAAAAATATATTGGCTCTTTTATAAACATGAAATTTAATGCATTTCTTCTAACAGAATGTATCTCCAGGTTACTGAATTAAAGACTTCCTAAGATATTCACTGAGGCGTTACCTATAAAAATACACATTAGGAACACTTAAATGCTTATAATAATCAATAGTTAACTAAATGACTAAATATCAACCCAAGAGAATTTTTCAATTTGCCTATTTTGTTTATGAATTGCCTACAGTTTTATAAGGATTTTGAAAGCTAACTCGACAAAAATGTGTATAATTATGTAGAATACATAGCAACACAAAATACTTATACATATAAGTAAAAAAATTCCAATGCATAATTTGTTATTTTACCTGTAAAAAATATGAAATATATTCTTTTTTTTTTTTTTTTGAGATGGAGTCTCGCTCTTGTTGCCCAGGCTGGAGTACAATGGCACAATCTCAGCTCACCGCAACCTCTGCCTCCCAGGTTCAAATGATTCTCCTGCCTAAGCCTCCCGAGTAGCTGGGATTACAGGTGCCCACCACCACACCCAGCTAATATTTGTATTTTCAGTAGAGATGGGGTTTCGCCATGTTGGCCAGGCTGGTCTAGAGCTCCTGAGCTCAGGTGATCCGCCTGCCTTGGCCTCCCAAAGTGCTAGGATTATAGGCGTGAACCTGATTTAGTTTTTAAGAGGATCACTTTGGTTGCTATGTTGAGAACAGACTCTTGGGAGTAGGAGCAGTAGCCATTTAGAAGGCCACTACAATTACCCAAGAGATGATAGTAACCTGGGCCACAGAACAGTGAAGGTGATGAAAAACATGGTGAGAATTCGAATAGATTTTGAAAGTAGAGTCAACACAATTTGTTGACGCCTTATAAGTGGGATATGAGAGGAGTTAAGATACAGAAAAGAAGAGTCAAGAATGTAGACAAGAATGGAGTCAAGGTTGACAGGACATGGTTTAGATATGTGTCCTCACCAAATCTCATGTTGAAATGTAATCTCCAATATTAAAGGTGGAGCCTGGTGGGAGGTGATTGGATCATAGGGGTGGATTTCTCATGAATAGCCTAGAACCATCCCCTTGGTACTGTTCTTGCAATAGTGAGTTCTTGGGAGATCTAGTCGTTTAAAAGTGTATAGCACCTGGCCACTCTCTCGCTTGCTCCTGCTTTCACCATGTGATGTGCCTGCTCCCCCTTTGCCTGCTGTCATGATTGGGAGCTTACTGAAACCTCCCCAGAAGCAGATGCCATCATGCTTCCTGTACAGCCTGCGGAACCATGAGCCAATTAAACCTCTTTCCTTATAAATTACCCAGTCTCAGTTATTTCTTTATAGCAGTGCAAGAGCAGACTAATACAATAGCGTTTTCTTGGTATGTGCGGTAAGAATGAGTTGTCACTAAGATGGGGAAGACTGTTATAGGGATAGACTTGAGTGGTGAAGTCAAACTTTTGACACTGAACATGTTAAATTTAAGATGCCTCATCAGTGTGCAGGTAGAGAAGTCAAGAAGACAAGACAATTGGCTGTAAGAGTAAAGTGGCTTGCTCCACTTTAAAGAATGTGATATGAAACTTCTATTTTAGGGATATAGTTGCAAAAAACACAATGATTTACAATTAGGGGATCCATCTCACAGATAAAATATTGTCTGGCCCTCAACAGACACATAAAAAAATATGGTAAATGAATGTGAAAATTGCATTAAATGTTTACATTTATATGCATATATATTTTTTAGGATTTTCTGTTTTGACCTTTTTGATTAAATGAATAGCTATCAAATCCAATTGCATTGGATAAGAAGTCTGTTGCTGTAAATTTTGCAAATAATGGTTAAAAGCCATTTTTAAATATGTTAAGTATCCATACTAGAAATATTCTAAATAAAATGGTTAACAGACTTCTACTTTCTCCTTAATTGTCTATTTCTGATACCCAGATTTAATAAAATCAGTTTGATATTTCCTACGTATTAGTTTTATAACTGTAATATAGTGATGCCCTCATTCAATGACTAGGACTTTGTCCCTACGCTAAATGGCGCCGGCCAGACTGCCTTCAAGTTTTTCAGTTTTCTCTCTTTGCTGAAATGTGACCTGTTTGCTGCCTAAATGCTTATTTAAAGCGAATCTTTTCAACATTATTGGCTTAAATAAATGATTTTTTCTTTACAGGTCTACTTATGTCAAATTTTTGGCAAAAGTCACCTTTACACCACTAACTCAGAAACTAACTATGAGTAAGGCAGATTTCATACTCAGAATCTGAATGTACAAGTCAGTTATTTTATATGTGCTTAGAAGTAGATTATTGTTTTTACAGTAATTATTTTACAACATCAGCTTTAACTTTAAAATTTCACATTAAACCTAAGAACCCATTGCTATTTACTGTTTATTGATAATCTATACATTGTGGTAATGATATTACGATTATAATTTTTTACATCTGACACAGCAAAAAAGAATTTGTGAGGATCTCAAGACTAAAAGTTATTACTTAACCCTTGAAAATGTCTGTTTTATTTTGCGACCCAAACAGTTTTGTTTTGATTTTTTGTAGGGAAAGTGCTCGGCTGTATACACAAATCTGCTGAACAAAAATAAATAAATCACCTACATAGAATTCAGAATTTTTCTTGTAAATTACTACTAACCTTGCTACCAAGCTACCTTAAAAGTGTTACCAATCCATTTTCAGTTGAACCAGTTTATCAACTTCAGGCTTCTAAGTTTCTTACTAAAGAAAAAAAAATTTAAGGAAGACCAATAATTATTACTTTTGTTCTGTATCCAAACACTACTGATATAAATGAATTATTTATCTTGAACATTAAAAGACTTAAATCCTAGCACTTTGGGAGACTGAGGCAGGAGAACTGCTTGAGACTAGGAGTTCAAGAACAACCTGAGCAACAAAATGAGATCCTGTCTCTACTTAAAAATAACATAAAACATTTTTTAAAACTAAAGAATAAAATGTATTGAAAAATTAAAATTATTCCAGATAGAATATACTTAGGTTTGCATAATATAAACTCTAAAACTAAAAAATAAATTGATGTATAAAAGCTAAAATTTAGATTTTCCACTAACAGCTTGATCCTACAAGATCTTACAAGTCTGAAGAGTTCACTATCTAAGAAATAACATTTCTCTCCTCCCTCAAGGACATCTTCCACAATGCCAATAGACATACCTTCCTAAAACCTAAATCTCACTAAACCTAATCATGTCTCTTCCCCTTTTTAATAACTTAACATAAAAATGGGGGGGAAAACTTTATAATATCCTATCACCTGCAACTTTCTTAATTGCCTATCTAAACCTCACCTTCCAATGTTATGTGCCAGCACTTCCTACAATACCTGAACTTTAAGCCTGCCTGTCCTTTCCCACTTTGCACATCTGGACATACTTCAATTCACTCATCAAAAATTCACTAAAATCTAAACTTTTTAACCAGCTAATATTTATTGACTAAATTACCAAGTTTAAGGCCCAGTGCTATGTTGTAAATATGTAACTCTTAAGATGCAGTCCTTGCCCTCAAAGTTTAACAATCTGGTGCATTTCTCCCTAAAACCTTACCCCTCTCAGAACTACCTTTAACATTAAATCTAATTCTCCGGATGTACTTATCATACTATATAGTAATTATTTACATGACTGTTTTCCCCTACTAGTCTGCGAACAGAAAGAAGCAAAATGAATTACCAAAGTAGTTGCTCAGTGCTGCAATTGTATACAATATATCAAGAGCAAAACCAAAAAACAACAAAAAAAGGCCAGGAGCAGTGGGTAATGCCTGTAATCCTAACACTTTTGGAGGCCAATGTGAGCGTACTGCTTGAGCCTTGGAGTGTTAAGATCAGCCTGGGCAACATAGTTGAGACCCCCTCTCTACTAAAAATTACACAAATTAGCTGAACATGGTGGCATGTGTCTGTAGTCCCATCTACTCGGGAGGCTAAGGCAGAAGGATAGCTTGAGTCTGGAGTTTGAGGCTGCAGTGAGCTATGATTGTACCACTGCACTTCAGCTTGGGTGACAGACAGATCAAGACCCTGCATCAAAAGAAAAAAAAAAAAACCTGCTTGCCAAATGAAACAAAATGTGATAACACTTTACCATTATATAACCATATTTAAATGAGCCTTCATTTTAATCTACAATATAAGATATATTTATGAATTAATGATGAATCATCTCAGCCAACAATAACTCCGATATAGGCTGGGTGTAGTGGTTCATGTCTGTAATCTCAACACTTTGGGAGGCCAAGGTGAGAGAACCACTTGAGCCCAGAAGTTGGAGGCTGCAGTGAGCTATGACTGGCCACTGCACTCCAGCCTGGGCAACAGAGTAAGATCTTGACAGACACAGACACAGACACAGACACACACACACACACACACACACACACACACACACACACACCCCTCTTAAATATGACCATAGTCCATTACTTCCCCAACGAAGTCAATTCTTCAGTGGGGAGGGTCCATCCCAAACTTTGCAGATGTTTAGCACTGCTGGCCCTGTAGACTCAATGTCAATAGCTTGGTTTAGTCATTATGACAAACCAAAACATACAACACATTAAAAAATGCTCCCTAGGTGAATAAGCAGCCCCTAAGATGAGAACCAGTGCTTAGCTTTGTGGCTCTTTTTGACTTTATTTACAAATAAATCATATATTCCATAGAAAATACTTGCCATGCGTCTCTAAAACAAAAACAAAATGTAAGTAAAATAAAAATTGTAATATGAAATTATTTCCTCAAATACTGGGAACACATTTTATATAGTCAGCCACTCTACCTTAGGGAGATATACATAAGCAAAAAGACTAAAGGCAGGTTGAAGCAGTAAGGACCAGAAAGAAAATATGGCATCTAAAGTCTACATGCAGATACCAGAATTAAACAAACTAATTTATTCAAAAGCAGGATTTTCAAGATGGTCTTTTAAAATGTGGGAAGAAATCATAAAGAATCTAACTTTTATTAAGAGAACAAGAAAAGTTTGCTAACTACTAATATTTAACACATGGATGAAGACTGCTGCCACTCACAGGACTGAATATTACGCTTTTTATGCCAAGCTACCTGGCAGGAAGAGTGTGAATTCCACATTGTAGAGGAACTCATAGTGGTATCCTTACTCACACTGCTCAGAATCATAATTTATGGGTCTATAATGAAGTAGATTTATAAATTATACTATTCTAAGCAAACTTTCATAAAAAATGAGGGGTCTTTAAAAAGATTTCCAAAAAACACATGGATTAAACATAATACTAGTTAACGGAATCACAAGAAATAACACAAAGTGTGAAAGCTGATGCTTTTGCTGCTAATTATCAGCCACACTGTGAGGAAAAAACAATGATCTCAGCCAAAAAATAACTATAAATTTAAGAAGAAACTATTTGACTCACCCTATTTATTATTGTTAACAATCACCCTAAGTTTCTAATTCACTTTGAGAAACTGGCTAATAAGAATATAAAGCATTTGCAATTAGCAAAATATCTTAAGACAGTTTATATAATCTTTATCTCATCCTATTTCATTTATATTTATTAGTGTATATCTGACATAACATACTAGAATATTAGTAAATTTATGTAATCCATAAACAAATATACTGGTGATCCATGCTCCAAAACATTTTTATTGATAGGGAAACACAAAATAGTTCTAAGACCATCATTATAGAAGACAGGAGTCTAACATAATGTAGTCTAAGAAGAATTTCCCAAATCTTTAAGTCAACCAGATTTAAGGATACCCAGCAAGGCCAGGCCCGATGGTTCACGCCTGTGATCCCAGCACTTTGGCAGGCCGAGGCAGGCAGATCATTTGAGGTCAGGAGTTCGAGACCAGCCTGACCAATGTGGTAAAATCCCATCTCTACTAAAAATGCAAAAATTAGCCAGGCATGGTGGCAGGCACCTGTAATCCCAGCTACTTGGGAGGCTGAGGCAGGAGAATCACTTGAACCTGGGAGGCAGAGGTTGCAGTGAGCCAAGATCATGCCACTGTACTCCAGCCTGGGCAACAAGAGCAAGACTCCATCTCAAAACAAACAAACAAACAAACAAACAAACAAACAAACAAACGAACAACAACAAACCACCCAGCAAGAACTGGCTATTGTTAATCATCCACTCGAAAAAAACAAAACGAAAACAAGTAAAAACTCCTCAAAAATAGGCCAAGTGCGGTGGCTCACACCTGTAATTATAGCACTTTGGGAGGCCAAGGTGGGTGGATTACCTGAGGCCAGGAGTTCAACACCAGCCTGGCCAACATGGTGAAATCCCATCTCTACTAAAAATACAAAAACTTAGCCAGACATGGTGGTGGGCGCCTATAATCCCAGCTACTAGAGAGGCTGAGGCAGGAGAATTGCTTGAACCCAGGGGCGGAGGATGCAGTGAGACAAGATCGTGTGACTTCACTCCAGTCTGGGAGAAAGAGCGAAAGTCCGATTAAAAATAAACAAACAAACAAACAAACAAACATATACGGGAATAGATTAGATATAAGAATTGAAAATTTTAAAGGTAATAATCAGTGAAAAGATGCTTTAACTCAGTGTCTCAAAGCAAAATAATTTCAAAAAGGTATGCTATTCCCTAATTGCAAAAATGGCAGCGGGGCATGGTGAAATGGAAAGAAGCAAATTTTAGCAATCTCTAATACTTCTTCTATTCACAGTCTGGACTTTATCAGATTTACTTACATTTCAAGAGGAAAATAAAAAGTGTAAAACAGCACTTTTAAAAGGCTTCTAACTAGCCTTTAAAATCATTTTACATTTAAAATTTTATTTTAAACATTTCTTGAGTTGATAAACATGTAACATTAAATCTGCTTACATTTAATAGTATTTTAATGCATTCTTATCAGATTATAAGATCTATATCTCTGTTTTTAGGTTCACTTAAGTAGTATCTGTGAAAACATTTTGTCCACAGTGGACTGACATGAAATAATATCAAATCTCATTGCCTAAAAAGTAGATGCTACTACTTATGAATAAAAATCACATTATAAACATTTAAAAGTATAACCATTACATAGAAATGAAAAGTTCTTTTCCAACTATTAAAAGAGCTCTTTCCTAAAAGCTTTCTAGGCAAGTGAACAACTCTGAAGCAAATGAAAATTAAGTTCCAGACTTTTTTTTTTCTGATCAACAGGCTTTCATTACACACTTACTTCCATCAGAACAGGAGTTGTAATGGGACATGGCAAGTACAGGTGAAGAGTTATCTCATTAATTTCAGTTGCTGGGTTTCTTGCCAGTTCCCCACTCTACTTCTGTTTCTATGGCAACAAAGGTAGGATAAGGAAAACAGAAGGAACCACTTTCAGATAACAGCTAAGTGGGGAGAGTCAAAGTATTGAATGGCATATACAGTAATTTAATTTTAAGAAAATAATCTAAAATATTTTAAAAGAAGGAAATTGCAGTTCATACAACCTTAAAATACTTAAAGGGAGGACCTTGCCATTCCAATATTTTCCTTGATTGTTTTCATGAAAACAGATTTAAATTTTACTGATAACTTTTCTAGAAATTTGATTCCACTCTTACTATGGGTGGCCCAAAACCCAAAAAACAAAACCAGAAATCACCAAATGTCCAGATTCATTTTCTAGCAAAAATCACAGTACTTGAAGTAATGCTCTTTAAAAAATATTCTATCATATTTTGTGATCCTAATTAGGAATTCACTTTAAACTCTTACTTTCTTTAAAATAATTGATTCTAACATGGCCCTTTAAGCTAAGCAAAGCAGCTACATTTAAGTTCAAGACCAGGCTGGGCAACAAGGCAAGACGCTATCTCTACAAAAATTATTAAAATTAGCCAGGCATGATGGTGGGTGCCTGTATTCCCAGCTACTCAGGAGGTTGAGGCGTGAGGATCTGCTGAGCCTGGAAGGTTGAGGCTGCAGTGAGCCATGTTTGCACCACCAAACTCCAGCCTGGGCAACAGAGTGAGACACTGTCTCAAACAAACAAAAAAACAAAGAAAAAGAAAAAAAAAGAAATAAACCCATCTGTTAATATGAATCTTCCACATATATATACTGTGTATCAATAAATTACATACAATGTGTCTGGAATGGACATTTCCTCAGTAGATTTACTAATTCTGGGATCATGTTAAGTCTGTAAATATTCAATATCATGAATTTTATTTATTCATTTATTTATTTACTTTTAGAGACAGGGTCTTGCTATATTGCCTAGGCTGGTCTTAAACTCCTAGGCTTAAGCCATTCTCCTGCCTCAGTTTCCCAGTGCTGGGATTACAGGCGTGAGCCACTGCACCTGGCCCAATATCATGACTTTAACAGATTTTTAAAACTGCTTGTTCTTTTCCAAGTTGCTTTATATTCAAAATTATCTTCTTTCCTCTCTCACAACATTCCCATTCTCAAAAGAGACTGTCTCTCTCAATCTCATCCACTCACTTTGGTGGAAGCAAGTTGTCATGTCAGACACAGCACCATGGAAATGACCATGTGATCAAGAACTAAGGCCTCCCACCAACAGAACCAGGGATAAGGAAAAAAGGCCTGCAAAGGACTATATGAACTTGGAAGCAGACCTTCTAGCCCCAGTTGGGTCTTGCAATGACTGCTGCCCCAACTGACAGTGTGACAGCCACCTCCTGAGAGACCTTAAGCCAAAACCACCTAACTAAGCCACTACCAGATTCCTGAACTACAGAAACTCCAATAACAAATATGTTTTAACCTGTTAAGTTTTGAAATATTTGCTAAACAGAATTAGATAAATTAATAAAGTATCTTATTCATCTCTTTATTCCCTCTCACCCCAACACTGAGTTCCTTGCCTGGAGAAGATACTCAGTAAATAAACGACTAAGCAAAGCCTTAAGATGTGTGACGCAGTTTGGCCAAAACTCATGCCAAATAGACTTACTCTACTGCCAAGGGAAACAAAAATTTAAGCCCCCAACTCCATATGACAACTAAAGTAATAAAAAGAAAATACATGTTCACTTAATAAAACATATGATATGCTAATCTGTGCCATCAGAGAAAAAAGAGTATGGCCAAAATCTATATTCCCACCTTTGATCATGCAAACTTTGGCCAAATCTCTGTATTTTACCTTTGTAGAATCTGGAATGTACTTCTATGTATTCTATCAGTTGAAATCTTACCCCTCTTACAATAATGTTCCTGCAAGGAAAAATTATGGAAGACTTTAACAAAGGGAAAAAAAAAGATTATGTCCTATCTAGGGCATCATACCAAGTTATCTGTCCCTTTCAGAATTGTTTTGGGGGTTGTTTTTCATGGTAAAATACACATACCAGTATCCCCACTTATCCATGTTTTTACTGTGAGGTTTCAGTTACGAGCAGTTGGCCAACGTCCAAAAATAATAAAAGGAAAATTTTAGGAATTAACAATTCACAAGTTTTAAATTGTGTGCCACTTTGAGTAGCATAATGAAATTTCATGCCTTCCCCCTCCATCCTGCCTGGGACACAAATCATCCCTTTGTCCAGCATATCCACTCTATAAACGCTACCTGCCTGTTAAGTCATCTAATAGTTGTCTAGTTATTAGATTGACAAAACATAGTCATCCACTGGGGGTTGGGCAGCAACCACTGAGTGTCTTGGAACGTATCTCCTCGGGGACAAGGCAGGGACTACTGTAATATAACATTTGCCATTTTTGCCAGTTTTTTAAAAAGCCTACATTCTCCTATCCAAGTACTAACCAGGCCTGTCCCTGCTTTGCTTTAGAGATTAGAGATCGGGCACATTCTTTAACCATTTTTAAGTGTACAATTAGCTGCCATGAAGTGCATTCACAACAGTGTGCAACCTCCACCACTATCCATTTGCAGGCCTTTCAATTCTCTTTGAACTAAATTCTCAGACAATAAAAACACTGAACTTCTAATATTCTGCATGTGCATTAAAAAACAAAAAATAATTAGAAAAACTAAGTATTTTAGTTTTAAGATCTTAATAACCTAAGTTTACAAAAGAAAGGTAAATCTTTGGCAAATGGGACTAATTTAATAAATTCAAATTTTAAAAATTTATGGCTTTAACCAATCAGACAAGCTAGGATTAATCCTATATGTTTACAACATGAAACAGATAAATTCCCATGTTCATGTAAATTGAATCACTATTTTGACAGGTTTTATTTTTTGACATGTAATCTTGCTTTGTTGCCCAGGATGGAGTGCAGTGGTGTGAATATGACGTGCTGCAGCCTCCGCCTCCCAGGCTCAAGGGATCCTCCTAGCTCAGTCTCCCAAGCAGCTAGGACTACAGGTGCATGCCACCATACCCGGTGCATTTTTCGTAGTTTTTGTAGAGACAGGGTTTCACCATGTTGCCCAGGCTGGTCTCAAACTCCTAACCTAGAGCTATTGGCTTGCCTTAGCCTCCCAAAGTGCTGGGATTACAGGCCCAAGCCACCGGGCATGGCCCGACAAATTTTTATTTCAACAATAAGTATATTTTGTAGCCTGGCGGCTTGAAGATAATTTTCAGATCTTTAGGTAACCTAAAACCTTGGACTATTCAGTGCATAATAACTTCTAATTAAGATAAAATACTGAAACATTGATTACTACGCATCATTTTAAACATACACTTTTTTTTGTTTGTTTTTTAAATGGAGTTTTGCTCGTTGTCCAGGCTGGAGTGCAATGGCATGATCTTGGCTCCCCGCAACCTCCAACTCCTGGGTTCACACGATTCTCCTGCCTCATCCTTCTGAGTAGCTGGGATCACAGGCATGCGCCACCATACCTGGTTAATTTTGTATTTTTAGTAGAGATCGGGTTTCTCCATGTTGGTCAGGCTGGTCTCAAACTCCTGACCTCAGGTGATCTGCCCACCTCAACCGCCCAAAGTGCTGGGATTAAACATACACTTTTGTTTCTTGTTTTTATATACTAATGACAAGCTGTTTTAGGTCATGTTAGTGGAAGTGTCAATTTTACCACTTTAAGAGGTGAAAAGAGATATGTGTGCTGTAAAAGTGGTGTTGTGTGTGCTCATGAACTCTACTCGCCTGCTAAAATGCTGGTATATGACACAGTTCTCAATTATTCATCTCCAACTTTTCTCTGTAAAACAGAAATTAGTCACTTTGACTAAAAGTTACAACTAATATGATTCGCTGAGATTTGTTACATAAGTTTAGCCTAAAGCTGCCTCCTTACATATTTTAAGTTCAGCCTAAAGGTTTCTCTATACATTCTGAACTATATCTAACAAGTGGAGGTATAAACAGTTCAAAGCCCACTTTTGTGCCAGTCACCCAGTTTTGGCAAATCAAATGTGGCCAATTGTTCCAATTGTGTTCAACTAAGGCAAACACCAAGCTGTTACCAATGCAGCTATTTCTGTACCTCACTTCTGTTTTCTGTATGTCACTTTCCTTTTTCTGTCCATAAATCTTCTTCCACCACTTCACTATGCTGGAGTCTCTGAGTCTACTCTGGCTCGGGAGGCTGCTTGATTCGTGAATTGTTCTTTGCTCAATTAAACACTTAATTTGGCTGAAGTCTTTCTTTTAACAGACTATACCAGGAGCAATAGTGACACAGAATCACAGCTCGGAGTGTGCATTTATTTTCAAGAAAAAGGAGTAGTATTGTTCTAAAGAAGGGATTTTTGTGCATTTTAGTCTCCTGGCCTCTTTATACTCTTAGGACTTGTTGAAGACTCCAAAAGAGTTTTTATTTTACATAGGTTGTAACTCTTGATGTTTGCCATATTGGAAATTAAGACTGAGACATATTTTTAAGTGCTTATTTACTGTTTCATTTGAAGACAACAATGATTAATATATTGCATATTAGCAAATTTTAGTTTTATAAAAATATGTGTGATACCACAGATCCCGTTAGAGAGAAGCACTGCTCTAAATGTCTGTTTGTTCAAGAATATAAAAGACAATGAAGGACCTAACCTAGAAAGTAAATTTTATTTGTCTTGATTTATAACAGCTAACATAGAAAAGAAGCTACCAAACATTTTATTTTTGTTCTTTCTCCATTGTTTTATATTTTAAATTTTTTATTTCTATAGGGTATTGGGGAATAGGTGGGGTTTGGTTACATGAGTGGCGATCTGTGAAATTTTGGTGCACCCATCACCTGAGCAGTATACACTGCACACAATTTGTAGTCTTTTATCCCTCAGCCCCCCTTCCCACCCTTTCCCCCTGAATCCCCAAAGTCCGCTGTGTTATTCTTATGCCTTTGCATCCTCATATCATAGCTTAGCTCCCACTTACGAGAACATACAGTGTTTGGTTTTCCATTCCTGAGTTACTTCACTTAGAATAATAGTCTCCCATTTTATCCAAGTTGCTGCAAACCCCATTAATTAATATCTTTTTCATATGATGACTTCTTTTCTTCTGGGTAGATACCCAGTAGTGGGATTGCTGGATCAAATGATTGTTCTACTTTTAGTTCTTTAAGGAATCTCCACACTGTTTTCCATAGTGGTTGTACTAGTTTACATTCCTACAACAGTGTAGAAGTGTTCACCATTCACCACATCCAAGCCAACATCTATTACTTTTTGGCTTTTTGATTATGGCCATTCTTGCATGAGTAAAGTGGTATTGCATTGTGGTTTTGATTTGCATTTCCCTGATCAATAGTGCTGTTGAGCATTTTTTTCTTGTTTGTTGGCCATTTGTGTATCTTCTTTTGAGAACTGTCTACTCATGTCCTTAGCCCACTTTTTGATGGGACTGCTTTTTTTTTCTTGCTAATTTGTTTGAGTATTTAAACATTTTAAATTTTAGAAAATTTCACTCAACATTGATGGACTTGCTTCCTTAGAATACTAGTTAATTCCTTCATCTTCAATGTGAAAGGCTATTCTATACCTTCTGTGTAAAGTACCTAAATAGCAGAAATCCTGTATCCTAACAGAATAATTTTCTGTGCTTATGCTGAGTTCATTATGTCCTTGATCATCTAAAGAAAAAAAAAATGAATAGGTTCCTCCTCAGGTATTAAACAGGTAAGGTCTTACCTTTTCAAATTTTTTTTGAGATGGAGTCTTGCTCCGTTGCCCAGTGGAGTGCAGCGACACGATGTCAGCTCACTGCAACCTTCGCCTTGCAGGTTCAAGCGATTCTCCTGCCTCAGCATCCCAAGTAGCTGGGATTTCAGGCATGTGCCACCACACCCTCAGGTGATCCTCCCGCTTTGGCCTCCCAAAGTAATGGGATTACAGGAGTGAGCCACCTCATCCAGCCAGGCTTTCCTGTCTATGTTTTATTGTTACTCTGATTAAATAAGTAACCAAAGCTTCTTTCTCAGGCAGCTACGACTCTATCTTAATCAAACCCCAAATATCCTAACAACTCTCTATTTGTGTTCCCCCAATCAGATCCTAAATATAGAAAAATAAAATAAAACTTTCACAATACACGAAATACACCAAACTATCTTTGAGATTTCCCAGTGTGCCTCAATAAGACCACATAGACCTTTTTTTTTTTTTTTTTTCCTGAGACGGAGTCTTGCTGTGTCGCTTAGGCTGGAGTGCAGTGGCACGATCTCCGCTCACTGCAATCTCCACCTCCCGGGTTCAAGCGATTCTCCTGCCTCAGCCTCCCCAGTAGCTGGCATTACAGGTGCCTACCACTACGCCCAGCTCGTTTTTGTAGAGACAAGGTTTCACCATATTGGTCAGGCTGGTCTTGAACTCCTGACCTTGTGATCTGCCTGACTCAGCCTCCCAAAGTGCTGGGACAACAGGCGTGAGCCACTGCGCCTGGCCGACTTACTCTTTCACCTCATAATAAAAAGAGTTGCTGGAAAGAATTGGGTTTACTTGACATGTTACTCTCACAAGAACTCCATGGGAAAAGTGTGAAATCAAAAGAGATATTTAGCTTTTCCTAGGTTAATATTATATAGATAACATGTTATTAGTACAAATATTTCAGAAAACTTATGTTTTATGAGAAATCCCTGGGAATGTATCAATGTCTTTACTGTCCATTATAATTTTACTTTCGGGGGAAATACTGATCGAAAACTCAAGAAATAACTACGGGCGGGTGTGGTGGCTCACACCTGTAATCCCAACACTTTGGGAAGCCAAGGTGGGTGGATTACAAGGTCAGGAGCTTGAGACCAGCCTGGTAAAACAGACCAGCCTGGCCAACATGGTGAAGCCCTGTCTCTATTAAAAATACAAAAATTAGCCAGGGATCTGTAATCTCAGCTACTCGGGAGGCTGAGGGAAGAGAATCGCTTGAACCCAGGAGGCAGAGGTTGCAGTGAGCCGAGACTGAGCCACTGCATTCCAGTCAGGGAGACAACAGTTAGACTCTGTCACATAAATAAATAAATAAATAAACTATAGCTGTTAACTGGGTGTGGTGGCAAAAGTGAGACTCTGTCTCAAAAATAAATAAAAAATAAAATATAGCTGTTAATCAAATGTGGTGGCTCATGCCTATAATTCTAGCACTTTGGGAGGCCAGGGAGGGAGGATCACTTAAGGACCAGCCTGGCCAACATGGTGAAACCCCGTCTCTACTAAAAATACAAAAAATTAGCTGGTCTTGGTGGCACACGCCTGTAATCCCAGCTACTCAACCTATTGAGAAACTGACATTTTACCTAGAGTGTCATATTTGAACTATGCTCACTTAAACAGGTATAACAAGTTACTTTTAAGGAACTAATGTTGACTTTACGAGCCCTCCCTGGAAAACTAGCCTGGTCCCTGTCTTACAGGAGCTCAGCCTTTTAAGCGATAAGGAAGATCACTTCCTGGCAGGCCACAAACTTAAGAAATCTGAGGGACTGCTGAGCATGGTGGCTCAAGCCTGTAATCCCATCATGTTGCGAGGCTGAGACAGGTGGATTACCTGAGGCCGGGAGTTTGAGACCAGCCTGACCAACATGGAGAAACCCTGTCTCTACTAAAAATACAAATTTAGCCGGGCGTGGCGGTTCATGCCTGTAATCCCAGCTACTTGGGAGGCTGAGGCAGGAGAATCGCTTGAACCTAGGAGGTGTACGTTGCCGTGAGCCGAGATTGCGCCATTGCACTCCAGCCTGGGCAACAAGAGGGAAACTCTGTCTCAAAAAAAAAAAAAAATGAAAAAAAGAAATCTGGGGCCACACACAGTGGCTCATGCCTGTAATCCCAGCACTCTGGGAGGCCAAGGCGGGCGGATCACAAGGTCAGCAGATCAAGGCCATCCTGGCTAACACAGTGAAACTCCATCTCTACTAAAAATACAAAAAATTAGCCGGGCGTGGTAGCAGGAGCCTATAGTCCCAGCTACTCAGGAGGCAGAGGCAGGAGAATGGCGTGAACCCAAGAGGTGGAGTTTGCAGTGAACCGAGATCGCGCCACTGTACTCCAGCCTGGGCAACAGAGTGAGACTCCACCTCAAAAAAAAATTAAAATTAAAAAAAAGAAATCTGAGGGATAGTTGGAGGTACTATAGTAGGTAAAATCTGGTAGAATGTCCCAGGCTTGCTTTCTAGCCTGAGTAGAGGAAGCATCAGTAATTTTTAAATGTCCTAGCTCAGATTCCTTAGAAAAAGTTACAAAGTTAATTTTGTAGCTTTAGTAGTTGTATATAGTGCATAGGCTCAAGATATGCACAAGTTAACTCAAGGAAGCCTATATGGTTAATTAATATTTTTGCACACCTATGTAAATAAGCCATACCTCATAATGAGACCAGCCTTTTGGGGGGGATCAAGAAAAATCTTTAAGATAATTATATGATCACATTGCTCCAAAAATCTTACCAGAACCATTCCTGCCAAACAATTCAGAAACAAATATAATTCCCTAACAAATTGAGGCATATATGATTACCCATAACAATCAAGAATATATAAATTAATATTCCCACTGTTAAAAATATGAAAAAATATTCTCAACTTCCAATTGCAAGAGTATACAAAATGATACTAATTCTTTTGAGGGGGATTTTTGTGGATATGTGAAAAGAGCCTTTAAAATCTGAATAACATACATTCACATGATCCTGTCCCAAAATCCACCAAACAGGGCAAAAAGGACCAAAATTAGTGTGGGAACCAGGGAAAATATCAGTACTATTTTAATAACACCGATTCTATAAGCATATGCCCTAAGAGGGCAAAGTTCACAATTTAGTAAGTAAGAGAATGTTCAGAAATGTCCTAATGCATAACTTTCATAGCTGACGTTTAGAATCATGGGGGGCCTATAAAGAGAAGTGGAGAATCACAGATCTTGGGACACATGTTCGCAGAGCAGAAAATAATAGAGCTACTTCTTTGGCCTCATCGTTTTTATTTTTCTCAACCTTTCATTAGGATTGAGGAGACAGCTTTGAAGGTGAGGATCAAATCTGACTAAGCAGACAAAAGCTCTGACTCATCATACAAAACTCAGAATCCACAGGATTACAGAGAGTCATTCTCTCCCTCCTCCCACTCACATCTTCAGGTGTGCCAAGTTCTCCTTAAAGCAGGGAAACTGCTAAAATCAGAGTTCCACCCTCACATACAGAACAACAGCAAAGATCTCAACAGACTCAGAGAAAAAGTTCTAGGAAAAAATATATGGAAACTATACTTCCTGTTGCCTAGCTCTTCTTGCCCTTTATTCCAAATATTTAAAATGATCAACATCTGTACCTGTAGCACAAATCATAAAACAAGGAACAAAAAAAAAAACCCTTCAACAACACTGAGGTAAACAAGCATTACCATGTTTCCCAAGCATTTAATAAAATTCAACTTCCTTTCCTGATTTAAAAAGTCTGCAGAATCACTTGCACCCAGGAGGTCAAGGCTTCAGTGAGCCGAGACTGTGTCACTGCACTCCAGAATGGGTGACAGAGTGAGACCCTGTCTCAAAAGAAGAAAAAAAAAAAAAAAGGCTGGGCACAGTGGCTCACGCCTGTAGTCAGAGCACTTTGGGAGGCCGAGGCGGGTGGATCACGAGGTCAGGAGTTCAACATGGTAAAACCCCGCCTCTACAAACAATACAAAAATTAGCCAGCTGTGGTGGCAGGTGCCTGTAATTCCACCTACTTGGGAGGCTGAGGCAGGAGAATCACCCGAACCTGGGAGGCAGAGGTTGCAGTGAGCTGAGATCGTGCCATTGTACTCCAGCCTGGGCAACAGGAGCAAAACTCTGTCTCAAAAAAAGAAAAAAAAAAACAAGATAGAAATAGATGCATGCTTGCTTAACATGATCTTTAAAAATACATATAACAAACCAAAAGGTAATATCATAAAAAAAGATTAAGTACTAGAATCATTTCCAAAGTCAGGAAAAGATAAGAGTGCCCAATGTTACCAACACATTGCAAATAGTAGTCAGCTTAATTTCATTCTTTATACAATAAAGTTACAAATACTGAAGGCAGCAAAATTACCTTTATTTGTATATGATTATATATCTAGAAAACCCTAGAAAATCAACTGAAAAATTATTAAAAACCATAAGAGTTGAGTAGTTCAATCAACAGTCAGTAGGATGTTTTGGGGAAAACTGGAGTCTTTTGGAAAAAAATAAGTTGGGAATCTAAACTTCACTTCTTTCACTTAAACAGACTCCATCATGCATAAAGATTTCAGTTTAAAGCAAGACAAACCTAGGAGCCATAAGTGAAAAAAATGATACACTGGTCTTCTATACCCATATTTATCACTATATTGGAAACAACAATCTAGCAGTAAAAAATTCCACCATACATATCACAAATGGGAGTAAGAAACAGGAAGAGGAGAACTAAAAAAGATAACCTAGCATTGCTATGCTAGAGCTTGCTCACAGTGGCTCACAAGAGTCAACTGTTAATTCTCGGGAATTCTTGCAATCTACTTGTTAAAAAAATCATTATTAATTAAATTATATAAACTTACAGTCAATAAATTATAATAGGGTAATAAATACTCAAAATATCACTTCCTAATTATTTTACATTTTATTATTTATGCTGTAGGAAGTTATTTTACATCTATAGTATGATTATGATGAAAACACTATATAATGATTGTACAACTACATTTCTCAACTTTGTTCAGTTGTATTAAGTTGTAGGATTGAAACAGGCCATGGTGGCAGTATTTACATAGGAAAAGAGTAGACACTACAAATCAAGGTTCTCTTTGCCACATATACAAACCAGTTAATATTTTCCAGAATACCACTATATATAAAATATTCATATTCTTTGACCTAGCAATTCAATCGCTAAGAATGAATCCTACAGAAATAACTTAGAATAAAAAAAGCTGAGGGATGTTTGATGTTATTTCATCCCATCATATAATAACATATAATGAGGCTAGGCATGGTGGCTCACATCTATAATCCCAATACTTTGGAAGGCTAAGGAGGGTTGACTGCTTGAGGCTGGGAGTTCAAGACCAGCCAGGACAATACAGTGAAACACAATGTCTAATAAAAATACAAAAATTAGCCGGGCGTGGTGGCATGTGCCTGTAGTCCCAGCTACTCACGAGGCTGAGGCAGGGGAATTGCTCGAACCCGGGAGGCGGAGGTTGCAGTGAGCCAATATTGTGCCACTACACTCCAGCCTAGGCAACAGAGCGAGACTCCATCTCAAAAAAAAACAAAAACAAAAACAAAAAAACTTACATGTCCTAAGATTGGATAAATTATTATGCAGTCTTTTAAAATACTTAATGACAAAAACATGCTCATGATATAATCCAAATAACTAATAAAGAGCTAATAAACAATGTAGAATGCAAAACTACGTAACAGCCATTTTATAAAATACATAAATTTACATTTTAAAATGGAAATTAAAACTTGTTTTATTTAAAATGCCATAAGGAGGCATTTCTGTTAAAAGAAGTGCTAACATTTGGAACTAGAACTCTCTGAAATTTCTTTCCTCAAGCTCCAATTTCACCACTATGCATTCCCACATTTTTTCTTTCCCTCTAGTTACAATAAAAGAGTATCCCTCATTCCAGTTCATGATAATCAGTCTAACATGGGTCTGGAACCCATTTCTTCCCATTTCTCACAGAATCTCTGAATTATATCCTCTGCCCCTGTATCTTCAGTCCCCCGTTTAAAAAAAACAAAAAACAGGCCGGGCG
>NW_016814542.1:324185-345580 GCF_001698545.2 Rhinopithecus bieti | reverse complement strand
AAAAAACCAAAAACCAAAAAACAAAAAACATCTTCCTATATTTCCTTCCCAGAAACTACCCAATTTCTTTTCCTCCTCCTTACAAAAAAAAAACAAAAAAACAAAACCCCCAAAACTATTTAAACATGTTTCTATTTCTATAGCTTTAATCCAAACCACTCCACTGAAACTATTAATGCCAAGGTCACTAATGTCCTTGTCACTTAATCCAGTGGATTATTTTAGTTCTTTCTTAGGTAATACCACAGAAGCATTTCACTCTATGCCCACTCCTGTCATTTTCATCATTTGCAGGGATAGGTTCACGACACCAACCTGCTGTTTCATTAATGAACACTTTCATTTCAGTAAATATTTCATTTCAACATAAAACAAACTAATAATGCATACAGTAGCCTGTGAATAATAGAATTGTGAACACTTGAAATTTTTATCTTAATGCTTTTGTTTTTTTAAACTTATTAATATTTCATAGTGAAGAAATACACTTTTAAAGAAGAAAAGTCAAAGGACAATTAATATGATTAACTGTAAGAAGGAATAAGTAACTGGCAAGTTGTACAGCTGCATATACCCTTTTATCATAAAGAAGCAAATGACACAAATATGATATGGGAATTTATTTTTTGTAATTCCAAGTTATATTCTCCAGTAGTTTTTTTCCCTTTCTTATATGTGTATTTTTAATTTAATTTTATTTTTAGAGATGGGAGTCTTACTATGTTGCTCTGGCTGGTCTCACACTCCTGGCCTCCAGCGATGTTCCCACTTCAGCCTCCAGAGTAGCTGGAATTACAGGTGTGAGTCACCATGCCCAGCTATTTTTAATTGACACATAATAATTGTACATATTTATAGAGTAAAATATTTTGATACTCAAATAGTTTTAATTTAGGCATCTAAAATGTAATAGAATTACTTACCAGTATAAGCCTGCCTTATCAAAGGAAGCAGTTTGAATATTCTCAATATATTTAATAAAATTGGTATTTTTTTGAAAGATTCCTATCACAAGAGGTTAAAACAAAATTACAACCAAAACATGACAATGTTTTAAAAAACTGACCTTTAGTTATCTAACTCAACATTCCTTATAACAGAAGTTTTAGAGAATGCAATATAACATGAAAATATGGTATAGGTAAGTGTTGATGGGAAGTTGGGCCTTAACATGAGCATAAAAGGACAGTTTTACTAGCAGAAAGGAATGCAAAATCATTAAATGTCAAAACATTAAAATATGAGAAATAACTATAAAAGTTTGGTGAGGAGGGCATTTTCAGCTTAAAAGTAGGAAAATTACTTTTTTTTTTTTTTTTTTTTTTAGAGACGGAGTCTCGCTGTGTCGCCCAGGCTGGAGTGCAGTGGCGCGATCTCGGCTCACTGCAAGCTCCGCCTCCCAGGTTCACGCCATTCTCCCGCCTCAGCCTCCGAGTAGCTGGGACTACAGGCGCCCGCCACTACGCCCGGCTAGTTTTTTGTATTTTTAGTAGAGACGGGGTTTCACCATGTTAGCCAGGATGGTCTCGATCTCCTGACCTCGTGATCCACCTGCCTCGGCCTCCCAAAGTGCTGGGATTACAGGCTTGAGCCACCGCGCCCGGCCGGAAAATTACTTTTAAATCTAAAAAACTGCCGGGCACGGTGGCTCATGCCTGTAATCCCAGCACTGTGGGAGGCCGAGGCGGGCGGATCACGAGGTCAGGAGATGGAGACCATCCTGGCCAACGTGGGGAAACCCCATCTCTACTAAAAATACAAGGTGGCGGGCACCTGTAGTCACAGCTACTGAGGAGGCTGAGGAAGGAGAATGGCGTGAATTCGGGAGGCGGAGCTTGCAGTGAGCCGAGATCATGCCACTACACTCCAGCCTGGGTGACAGAGCGAGACTTGTTCTCAAAAAAAAAAAAAAAAATCTTAAGAACTGACAATATATTGCGTGTGTGTGTGTGACAGAGAGATAGAGACGGGGGGCGGGGACGGAGAGAGAGAGACAGACAGAGACAGAGACAGGATCTCACTCTGTTACTCAGGCTGGAGAATGCAATAATACCTCACTGCAGCCTTTAGCTCCTGGGTTCCAGCGATCCTTCCACCTCAGCCTCCCAAGTTGCTAGGACTACGGGTGCATGCCACCACACCCAGCTGGGTTTTTTTGTTTTTGTTTTTTAATTTGGTGTAGAGACAAGATCTTGCTATGTTGACCAGGATGCTCATGAACTCCTAGCCTCAAGTGATCCTCCCATTTTGGCTTCCCAAAGTGCCGGGATTACAGGTGTGAGGCACTGCACCTGGCTTGATAAGTGATTTTTATTTATTTCCATGGGTAGCTGTAGGATTATTTTTAGCTCACTTTTAAAGTGCTGAGATTATAAATATAGAAACAAACATGTATTTTTACCCATGTACATGTAATTACTTTAGTTGGTACCTGCAATATATTAAATGCTACCTGGAACAAATAAAATATTTGCAAAAATAATCTATTTCACAAAAGGTGTTTCATATTAAAATGCAAAAGGTCAAATTCAAGGTACTACATCATAGAACACTTCATTAAAAAAAAAAAAAAAAAACAGCTAGGCCGAGTGGTGCATGCCTGTAGTCCCAGCTACTCAGGAGGCTAAGATGGGAGGCTCTCTTGTGCCCAGTTCAGTCCAGTCTGGGCAACAGAGCAAGACCCTGTTTCTAAAAAATTAATAATAATGAAAATTTAAAAACAGTAAAATTCTGGTCACATTCAATTTAGCTTTTCTTCCCAGGCATGCCTTATTCCTACCTTCCCATTTCACACATAGTACAAAAACATTTTCACGTTCTTTAAAACAATTCTTCTCTTTTGTGAGTTTTGGCAAGTGTGCCTACGAACAGGCTTTCTGCAGAGGGAAGGGCAAAGACAGCTTTTATCTAACTGTCCAAAGTTATTACATGTTCTCTTCCTGGATCAAGTGTGTACTATTTACACTGCCCTTCCCTAACCCTTCAACTTTTTACTTCAAATCCCCAAGGCATGACTACAAATAAGTTATTTTCCCAACAAGTCACAGAAAATATTAATGACAAGGCACAGAAATTTAATGCTAAAATACTTACACCACTATGGACACAATCTTGATATGTTCCAAGAGGACTTGATTACCTAACAATGCTCTACTCTGACTGCATTTAGAAATCTTATTTAAAATTGTCTCCTTTTTTGTTGTTTCTGCCCAAACCCTAAGAACACTTAACTTTGGCTCCAAAGTAACTCTTCTTTTAAAATAAAGAGATTTGACCCACACCTCTGTCAGTTACTGTTGTCTTGCAGACCCTGTTTTTTTTTTCAGCATGCTGCACTAATAACCCAGAGAGGAAGAAAAGGTCATTTTGTGACTTATAGGCTGCTCCTGATTTTTTCAAATGTTGAAGACAGGTTTTGGTGCTTCTTATGTCATCAAAATGGTTTATGTTAACAGCAAGACATTACCCAAAGGTCAGAAGCATGTATGAACCACCATGTCATCATAGAAACCAGAAAAGATAGTAAGTACGGCTTCGAACTAAACTTAGACACTAGATAACTTTTATTCCACTGTTTTCCATCTTTAATTTACCTCAAAACTTATCCTTGTACAAGATAAAAAATGGTTACGTAAAAGTCTTAAGGTTTTCTTATGACAAATCTCTTGCAAGTAAATGTTCATCACAATACTGCAAATAAAACGCATTTCATTAATATGCAATAATAATAAATTTCATCATTATTATTATGAAGTAATAAGTTAGGAAATGACTAACCACTAAAATTTATTGTCTTTGGCTAAGACATTATGTAAAAGATCTTTCATACATTTGTGATTTGAAAATTTTCTAATCTTTCCTTTTCATACTCTTTTAGTGGGATTTCTATTTTAGTGAAAACCAGTATTGATGTTATTGAAAATAGGGGCTATAAATCATGCTCTTTTTTTTTTTTTTGAGATGGAGTCTCACTCTGTCACCCAAGCTGGAGTGCAGTGGCACTATCTCGGCTCACTGCAACCTCTGCCTCAAAAAAATAATTTTTGTATTTTTAGTAGAGACAGGGTTTCACCATGTTGGCCAGGCTGGTCTCAAACTCCTGGCCTCAAGTGATCTGCCTGTCTCGGTCTCCCAAAGTGCTGGGATTACAGGCATAAGCCACTGCGCCCAGCCCTCCTTTTTGTCCTTATGGATACGCCCGTTACTAGCAGTCCAGCAGTCTGCTTGTCTTCTGCATTCATCCAAAGGAACTAAAAGAAGTAAAAGTGTTTTTCGGAGCCATAGCCATCATCATGGAGAAAAGGGATACACATATATCACCCTCTGTTCTCCACTCAATGTTTTTTTTTTTTTTTTGAAGTGGAGTCTTGATCTGTCGCCCAGGCTGGAGAGCAGTGGCGCAATCTCTGCTCACTGCAAGCTCCGTGTACTGGGTTCACGCCATTCTCCTGCCTCAGCCTCCTGAGTAGCTGGGACTAGACGCCCACCACTGCGCCCCGCTAATTCTGTTTTATATTTTTAGTAGAGTCAAGGTTTCACTATGTTAGCCATGACGGTCTTGATCTCCTGACCTTGCGATCTGCCCGCCTCGGCCTCCGAAAGTGCTGGGATTACAGGCGTGAGCCACCACGCCCGGCCTACTCAATGTTCTTAGCAGGGATGATCATGCATTAGCTTTCCAGAAAAACTATTCACAAAAGCATAGGAAAAGAACCAAGGAGAAGGGAGGGATTCTGGTTAATCTCAAAACAGAACATTTAAATACCTCTGATCAGAAAGGGCGGTTTTGTCAGTTTTAACCCGGCCTCCACAAAGAAGCCTATCATTGAAATGGAGGATTTGAAACTGATTAACCCATCTTCTCCAGAAAAAGCCAAGCAGTCAATTTTGAAAGCAATGGAAGAAGGGAAGGATCCCATGACATTTTCTTTCCTTCTAGTGGAAGAGGCATGCATGGGTTGGGGTGACCTTGAAAAGGCAGAACCATCCCAGATGTCAAATGGACTGGCTCTAATAGAGAACTCTAGCTCTACATTTGTTCTATAATGGGCTTATGCAGTCCTTCTTTTCTTGGATCTTTTCTTCCTGATCTGTGAATATTCAAAATTTAATTGTTCTTGATGTAGTTCAATGCTACCAAAACCAAAGGGCCTTTTCTAATTAATCCAATGAGAAGCCATCTCTCTCCTATTACGAACTTTCATGAATTGTTATCCATAGCTCTTCCAGAGCGTGCTTGGAGATAGCATTCAATAAAAGCTTGAAGAATGAAGGTAGATGCCTCCTCCTTTTCCTATTATTAATACTAGAATACAAGTATATCAAATATGTGCAATTCTCCTGTGGTGGGTGTCACTGAGTCATTTCACTTTTTCAAACAATGACTAAATTTTTTGTTTTGCTGGGTTACGAACAAGTATAGAAAAATTCAGTCAGGCCAGGCGTGGTGGCTCATGCCCATAATCCCAGCACTTTGAGAGGCCAAGGTGGGCAGATCGTTTGAGTCCACGAGTTCAAGAGTAGCCTGGGAAACGTGCTAAAACCCCATCTCTACAAAAATACAAAAATTAGCCAGGCAAGGTGGCATAAGCCTGCAGTCCCAGCTACTTGGGGGACTAAGGCAGTGGAGATCACTTGAGCTCAGGAGGTTGAGGTAAACTGGAATCGTGCCACTGCACTCCAGCCTGGACAACAGAGTGAGACCCTGTCTCCAAAAAAATAAAAGTAAAATAAAATTCAGTCTATTAACTCACACTACTTCTTTTCTAAATATAATTATTCATGTAATGAGAACCAGAAAAGGTAGACAAATAAAATCCTAAACCTCCATGTTAGTCAAAAACTAAGAACTCCTCTTCAGCAAGAAGTGGGGAAGGCAGGGAAAACCAGATTTGTTTGAATTTTCTTTCCTTTATTCTGTGATGAGATGCTAAAGAACAGAGAAATAAATGAAAAGACAATAGTCAAAAGGGAGAGAAGAGGACATAAAATAATTTACAAAATGCCTGATGTAATCTTAAATAATGGGAAGTTAATTACAGTTATGATCCTATGCAACTCAAAACTAAAACGTAATGCATCATCCTTTAATAACCTTTGGATTTATTGTTTTAAAAAAAAGTACAGCCTAGTATCAGCTAGATTAAATTTGGCCATATATTCTGTTATACTACGAACCTATCCAGCCATTTGTGAAGCCAAGAAAGAGTAAAATGCACTCTTAGGACTGGAACTCAACCTTGAAGTGCTGAGAGCTACTTTATCATCTAGTGTGGGGACAAACACATACATGCACATGTGAGCTTAACACCATGTGTGGAAACGCATCATTGTAAATCACTCAGGTATTCACTTATTTTAACATACACAAATCAAAACACAGCTCCCTGTGATTCCTAAAAGGAGAGCTGAAATAGCATTTAACATTTTCTCCTCCCACCCTTCTCACTGAAAGCTTGAGATGTAAAGGTGTTCTCCTCTTTCCTTACAGTTATTACTGACAACATGCAGGAAACTATTATAGCTGTCCTAACTTACTAATACCATCTAAATACTATAAGAGCCTACCTGTGCTTAATATTCCAAAAGTGACTCAAAAAGCAAAAGAGACTCCTTATTAGATTCCTTCTAAAAAACTAGAGTAACTCTACAGTTTTAGGATTAGCATTATTCTAATCCAATTATAAAGTCCTGTCGATTTTCCCTTCTATCTTGCTTTACACCACCACTCATAAGCTAAAAGTATTATACTACTACTTTTCTACATATTAGATGACATTGTGACTAATTAATCACAATCTACTGTTAATGTTGTTTCCCAAAACTATGTATAACTAGTAAAATATTATTAGCAATATTTTCAAATCAAGGATAATCCTGTTATTGATCTATGGAAAAAACCATAAAACACATATTCCAAAAATTACAATAGTTGTATAATCTAGGTTTGTTTGGTCGGTTCTGGCCAAGATTAACTATATGACAGGTAAGACATGACCTTTTACACTTGTTTCCTCTAACACTTCTTCATTTTATTCAGCATTAAGTTTAAATTAAATATTTAAAATTGAATCTGTTCTGTGTTGCAAACACAGCTAAAATGAAGAGCTTCTGTAGCAGCAGTGACCAGATTTTAAATGCAGGTAGATCAATAAAAAAAAAAAAAAAATCACCAAGCACAGGCTCCATGTGAGTGGAATGGTTTATAATAGCTTGCAAATGACTACGTGCTTGCTGTAACCAGCTGTTCTTAAATTATGAATATGCAACCAATTCATGTTAAAGCCAAATCCCAGCACTATTTCTACAGAGAAATCCCAGTAGTTTTGCTTGTTCTACATGTTAGCTCTGTTAAGGATACAAATAGCAGTAAGCTTCTGAACAAATAGGACCAAACTATTGGCATTTCATGCACTAGGTCCATTATCACAGCAGGGAATGTCAATCATTGGTACATTCCTATAACAGCTCAGGCAATATGACAATGATCTCGTAGGAAAAAAAAATCAAAATCTCTGCAGCATACTCAAAGTCCTTCTGACAACCTAATGCTTTCTTACTACAGCCAATCAGATTGTCAGACCTGACCTACTAGAAGACTTTCACCAAGCTTGAAACATTTAAAAACATCAATCATAAAAACAAAGACAGGACATTGTATTATACAGTATTAACCTCTAGGGTTTGCATACAAAGACCTTAGATTTATTTATGTCCTAGTGAGTTAAGAGCTTCAGTACACCGTTCTTTACACCAAACTGACTGCCAATTTGATGAACCTCTCTGCCCTCAGCAGGAGTGCACCGTCTTTGATTAATGAGTGCATGTTTGTGGAAAAGTGTTAAGACGAGAAAACAGGAAAAAACACACAATTATGTCTACACATAGCTGAAGTACCAATGCAAGAATAGATTTATCTTCAAACCAAACGCTCCTTTTTCTTATATACCATGCACACATGTGCACAACACAAAATTAGTAAAGGTTCATATCTATGTTGCCATCATTATTATTATCCCCAATATGCAATAATTTTTATTTGAATGAAATGCATTCAAAAGCCAAAGTACAAGTTGAATTTTATAAATGATAAAACTATTTTAAAACATTAACTTTACCTTTTAAAACAAACTGAAATACTTTACCTTATATAGTAAAATTTATGTGTAATAAAACTACATTTTCACCTCATACTCTTATAAAACCCTATTAATGTTAAAACTCAATATTTAACCTGTAAATATCTATACTTTTAAATATTGTACATTTCAAACTCTATCATGACTGCCACAAATCAAATAGCACTCAAAACAGATTTAAAAGTCATATATATTCATTTACTTTTCCTGTTTTCAATAAAGATGTGGCCAATATTTTATAACTCAATATGCAGTTGAAAATGAATTAAATATATTTATTACCCATAATTTCATACTTACTACGGTCAACAGAAAAACCTGTAAATCGAAGTTTTAACTTTTAAAATGACCTTTCTATTGAGAATTACCTTCCTTTAAGAAATCTGATGCCTGAAAATTTCTCCTTAAACTACAGGATGTTTATGTGTAGTACAATTAAGACCATATTATCTCTAAAAATAAACTAAGCATCAGGAGTCCTTTAAAAAATTTTCACATTTCATACACAATTCAATGTACCATAATTTGATTTACATGAATATCTACCTCAACAAAATATGTTATGAGTAAATACGTTTCTTAAATATTGAGTCATAGTCAAAGGTAATAGAATTATTTTCTTTTAAGGAGTTGTATGGCTACTATATAAAAGGGTTGAGAAAGCATAATGCCTGAATATAAATCTTAGCTTTAGTCACAGTAATGTACAACCTATTTAAAAGGAAAGTGTCTCTATAAACTCATGATTTCAGGAAATCATAATTCTGGAATCAGTGGCATATTAAAAGTGTTAAAAATTTATATTGTAGAGGAAATTTTGAGCAAATTATATATTCTAATCAATTTCATATTTTATTTTTGTAATGGCAAACTATTTTAAGTGTTACAAATGTTAATCTCTTTGAAGAATTATTTAAATGCCTAATACACCTAAAGACCTACAAATTAAAAGTCAATAAATACTGGGACTAGAAAAATTATCTTAACATAGTAATAAATAAACTGTATTACATCCTTAAATCTTATTTACATGAATTTTTTTTGAAATGTGTTTTTCTGTGTTGGGATTATCACTTTTCATTCTTCCTCATTTCTCCCATTTCCTCTACCACCAAAAAACACCATGCAAATAATTAGAAAAAGTAGAATATGTGTAGGCACCAATGGGATGACACCATTTTAGTATCACATATTTAGTATCACACCATTTTAGTATCACATATTTAGTATCACACATTTTAGTATGATAGCTGAAACTATCAATAAAAGTTATAACAATGAAACATAATTTCAATTTTTAAAAATCATTTAATGTCTACTAGTAAATTATTTTAGATCATAGTTTGTATGAATTTTTAAATAACATTCTAGCCTCATTACAAAGAAAAATTAAATATAAAACTGCCTCTTTCCCCAATAATTATTTCTTTTCTGATTACCTCCTACAACAAAAGTTTAAAGAAACGGCCAAATGGATTAACATTTATTAAATAGGGCAGCAGTATTTTTAAAACTTCATGGTACAAAATACTGAATTGTATGTAACCAAAAAAACTCTTAAAATACCTAATTAGGTAACTTAATTAATCCCCCAGGAAATCAAATATATTAATAATCACTAAAACTTGATGGCATAATTCCTCTTAAGGGTCAAAATCACCATATTACTTTGTGCTAAATCATATTTCTTCTTTTGGTAGTTCTACTCAGAAACTACAACTTAAAATCCCTTCTCTGAGAAACCTTTAAATCTAAAAGTAATCAAGTTCCAAAATATACATTCACTAATTCAAGGAGATAAGACAGAAATCCTGAACTTTCATGCAACTGTGATATCTTACATCTTGTATAGTAACACAAAAGTAGCAACAAAGACATTAACAATTGCAGTTCAAGCTGGGAGTGACTGTTCTGTTTCAATTCAATGACACCACTAATGGCTTCTTAGCAGCTCCATGAAATCAACCAGCTGTCAAGTTGATGCATCAGAAGGAACAGTTATGCACTCCCATAAGAAAAAGCAACACATCAGGATGTTTGGCAAAACATCTGCTCCTTTACACTGCAGTTCTATAATAAACATGCAAACAAAGAAATGGGAGAAAGGGCAACAGAATTAAAATTCTAAGGTTTCCATTACAGTCTTATGTGCATTTTAAATGAATGGTTTATAAAAAATAAAAACAAATTTCTACGAAGTTGAATACTTTAAGCTATTCCAAATTTTTTGAAAATGCTAAATATAATTACTCAGAGACTCTTCTAGAAAGAAAAAACTGCGTAAGAATCCATCTATTCTAAAATTCAAAATAAACTATATTCAAGTAAAATCAGTATCATACTGTTATGTACAAAACTCAAAAATTAAAACTAAAATATATCGTTCCTTCATTTAATAAGTATTTCATAAATGATGCCAGCAGTATTCCAATAAATGCACTTCCAATACTGAAGAGTTTAGAAGTGTTTTTTCATTAGTGTTTGCAAGAGTAAATGGTACTACAGTTTGGCACTAGTTTAATATGTGAGAACAGTGAAGCTACTATTATCTGGATTTTAAAATATGTACCCATTCCTATTTCTCTGCAACCATTATAAGAACACAATATTAAGTTCTCATAAATAACTTTGTATTTTAAAGCATACAATCTGATTTCCTAAAAAAAAAAACTCATCATCATCATCACAGGTTTAAAATAATTTTAAATTCAACCACTTGTTTCAAATACTTGTAAAAATTACTTTTTTCTATCTGAACCATACAAGTGTCTTAATGTTGTCCAAATTATTGATTATGCAGCACAGTGACAATAATATGTACAGTGTTTACAATAGGTGTGAGACATCAAATGTACTTAACTACCATTTTCTTAAACTGCTTATCCTCTGTTGCTTGCCATTTATAATCTGCCAAATCTTCTAGTCCTTTGTTGCATGTATAATTTAGAACCATCTGTTCTATGTGCTTTTAACTATTTAAACATTTTTCACCTACCTACAATTCACATAAATGGCAGACATTCAACTTTCTATCTAGCATATTACATGAAGCAAATTCCTGGATAAATAACACCAAAGAAGACTGCTACAGAAATAAAAACATACCATATAGAACATAAATTTTTGTGTGTTAGACAAATCTTTTCGTTGTATTCAGAATTGTTTCTATTAGCTTTTTTTAAGTTAATTGTAGTCACTGTTTTTCCCTCAACCCAGAAGACAAAGAGAATGCAAATTAAATACAGACAGTTTCATGTCCTTGTTAGAAGAGATGTAAATATGCTAACTGAAAATGACTACAGGAGACAGAATTCCACTTTCCCATTCAATTTACAGTGCCTCTTATTTATATACTAGTCAGTGTATCATTAAGTTTGGTCATGTGACCAAACCAACTTTTGTGAGGCGAAAAACTATGTTAGACAAGCAAATTAAAACAGTGCTAGTTTTTATTGTTTATCTGTTCATAATGGCTGACAAAGAGTTTATAGCTAGCGATTATATCTTTTAAAATCAATTCTGCCTCTTACTCAACAATTATTTGACTTAATATCTGCTACTAAATTTTAAAGTATCCATTATCTTAAGGTATTTTCCATAGTCATTTCTCTTCAAAATGTAAATAATAGAAAAAGAAAACCTCAGAACATTTTATTATAAACGGGGAGCCAGATAATCTAAAATAACCATACATAAATATTAACCAAGCTAATTTTCAAAAAATCCATAGGGGAGAGTAGAGCAAATAAGAAAGGGATATACTGACTACAGGTAACAGCTGAAACCTTTAAATTGAAAAAAATACACAAAAACTAGGTAAATAACAAATGACGCACAAAAGTTTACCATTTTTTGCACAAAATCTTCCACCTGTTACCAAAACATACAATACGCAGACTTCGTATACTTATTTTGAGAGCAAAACACAAAAATAAGCCACACAACTTATCAGTAACCTGTAAGTTACACAATCCTATACAACAGGAGAAAAATTAAGCAAAAAATTTACTCTTGGGAAAATTTCTCCATAAAGTTTACATGACGTCACTGGGCCCCCGGAACATTCCCTAAACTTTGAGCCTTATCCAGACACACTTCCTAATGCTTCTTTCCTTTCCTCAAAAATAAAAAAGAGACTTGGGAATAAAATTGCCCAAGATGGCGAAACGCTTGTTGTTTAGAGGGCAGGGGAAAAAATGGAGGATATTGTAATATACACAAAGGGATAAATTTCAACAACTCGGCCAAGGACTGCAGCTGCTTCCCTCTTTATAAGGAAGCAACAGACAAAAGATAAATACAGAGGGAGAAAGAAAAGAAGAGAAAATCTCCCAAACAACAGATCCAGCTCTGACTCTTCAAACACTTCCTTCCCCTTCCCAAATCCCAATTCTGGGGTTCGTGAAACTACTTAAAGGGGAGGGAGCCGCGAAAGAGAACGGGGGCGGGGGGAGGGGTAACGAGAAGATTAAAAGAGGGAAGCAGAGGAGTTGGGAGCTGGCGGTCGTTCCCGGGGAAGAACTGCTAAAAGATGAGACCAAGGCACAGACCTTACTGTATGAGAAGCAATGCTCCTCAAACCTTCTGCGTCCTGACATAGACCTTCCCAGGTATCCAGATCTTTTCCCAATCCCACCTGCCCCACCCCCACCCCCGCTCATCTTCAGTAAACTCAGAGCCTCCAGCTACACACGGGAGAGCTAGAGGCCCGAGCCGGGGAGTGGGGGTGGCAGACGCAGCTAATCAGTCCGAGAGGGAAGAGGGGGCGGAGGCAAAAAAAAAGGGCAGCAGGAGGCGGACGGGGTAGGGGGTGATCCAGAAACTACCCCGGCAGGGAGTGGGGGAGCAGCGGATATTCCGGGGTAGGAACGGCCATCGCAACGCTGACAGAGGTTGTTTTTTAAGAAGCAAAACTGGTGGCCGCGACCTGAGCGCTGGAAGCCGAAGGGGAAGAGGAAGGAGACGCGAGCCAAGGCGGCCGGCACAAAGGCGGCGGACTCGCGGCGGCAGCGCCTGCCCGGCCGGGAGCACAGCCCGCGGCCCTACTCCAGCGAAGTCCTGCACCGGCTTCTAGGAATAAAGTTTACGTTCTCCGGAGGCCGCACCCCCCACCTCCCACCCAGGACGGCACATCTCCGCGGCCTCCTCCCCCAAACTCCACTCGGGACCCAGAGAACCACCCCAGCCTTCCGGCCACCACAACAAAGAGCCGCACCGACCGGCGAGGGTAAACAGCGGCGGAGGGCGAGAGGGCGGCGGGGCGAGCGCCTCCACGCAGCAACTCCGGAGTCCCCCGCTTGCCCGAGCGCAGTTTCTCCGCTGCTGTTTCCACCAGCTTTGTAACACTGGGAATTTACATCCTCACCCGCACCCCTCACGCCCGAGGATTTTAAACTCACCTCTACTTTCGAACTGAGAGTTGCGGTAGATGGGATTTTTGCCTTTTCCCCAGATGGTTGAAGGTTAAGATTTTTGGAAACCCCACCACCTCCTTATTTCTATTATTATTTCTGCAAGAAAAGTATAAAGAGAGTTGTAGTGGAGGTGAGATTTGTGATCGGGAAAGCCCTCGACTCCCTCCTTCTCCGTCTTCCGCCTCTCTCTCTCTGATTAGTTCCTATCCAGCAGCAGATTGAAGCAGGAGATGATTCTTCTCAAGGTTTGTTCAGCAGCTTCACTTCTAGGCGAAGGCTTCATGAACCAAGTGACGTCAACCAACAAGGCTTCTCTCTCTCTCCTCTCTCTAACAATGAAAGTTGCTGTTAACAAGGGAAAAAAAGAGAGAGAATTGTTTATACCATTTCAGTTCCAATAATAAATGACCTATCAGCTCCTAAAGGAGCCAAGGGAGGGGGTTGCTGCTTCTTTCCAAGAATACCGTAGCTTTGAGTTTGCACCGTTCCTTGTCCCAGGAAAAAGTTAAGAAACTTAAAATGTTTTGTTTTGCTTTTAAAGAAGACAGGATAGAAAATGGGATTTAAAACTTAGTTTTTTAAAAACAAAAGCTACAGAGTAGGGAGCATAGGTCAACTACCATCTCCACCTAAACTTTTTTTTGTTCTTAAACTCAGAATTCTACAAACCAAATAAATTAATATGCCGAGATTTCGCGGATGTTAAAACTCAAAAAGCAGGATGCAAGATGGTCCCGGGGTAAAATTCTACTGCCTTTCCACGAACAAGTTAAACTGGCTGTAATGTTTACGCACTAAGTTAAAATAAAATTTAAATAAAAGACGTTAAAATAGTCAATTGTTTTAAAGTTACATGCACACACTGTAAAAGGTAATCTCGATAGGTTTTTTCCCAGTTTCTGAGAGGTTAGAAAAAAGCATAGCAAATTGTAGGCACTAAACACTTTTTAAAAATCAAGTTATGAGTAAGACTGGTAGCCCTTTGCTCCTTTAAACTACACACGCAGTCATATGCTATGTGTCTACCCCCAGAATCTCTTCCAACTCTGTTTTTACCCTTCCACTCCTCCAACCCCAATTCCCAAATCCTGCAACCAATCAAGTTAAACTAAAGATACAATAATCTTTAGTTATTGGGAGTAATGGGTGCCCATTCCCTCCCGCACCCCATCCTATAGATTCCTAAAAAAAACAATTTTTTTGAAAGCCTTAATCTTGATAACACTTCATTAGCCAAGAAGACACGTATTTTTTTTAGAAGTTCGCTGAGGTACCGTTTTTTCCCTCCAGAACACAAGAAACTCTCAAAGTTCATATAACTAAAAATTGCCTAATTTAATTTTCAGGATGAAGAGTAAGTAAATATTAAGCTATCGGAGAATAATTTGATCATCTATGTATATTTTATACATTTGTGGATAAATGTATCTTAAAAGATGCTATTGTTTTATGTTTCCTCTTCAGCCACTGGCTGTGATTTTAATTGTGCTGGAGGATCTTCATTAGTATTAACACATGGGGAGATTTCACAAAGCTGCTTCATTAGGAAAAAAAAAAGCTTGGCAGACTAGGTCTTTTTGCATGCACTGAGAATGTCAGCCTTACCTCGGTCATTTGTAACATAATAAGTGCAAGTACAATGATTGCAATGCAGGAGCTCTGGGGGAAGGGCAGAAATACTGCCTGTCTAATAGGGATATCTGAAAAGAGGGCTGCTCATTACATAGTAAAATGTATGCTAAAAATTAGTGAAGATGATGTCTCAGGAGACTGATGCTAAATAAATTAATGTGCTGATATGTTTTAATTATTATTTTGTAGTAGTTTATTTCATTCTCAGGATTCACATTGAGCAGCAAAGCTGTGCTAGCACTTATTGATTTTTTTTCCCTGCCACATTCCCGGAATACAGATTTTAATCATTTCACTACACCACACTCAGTAATTTCATTAAAAAGTGGAATCTTCCATCCCCAGAAAAGCATTTAATTTCAATGACATACAATTTCTCTTTTAGCAGCAAACTGTCTCTACAGTAAAAACTGGCCTAAGGTTCAAATGCATAATTTAATCCTGAGTTTTCCATGCTCTGCATTCCTTTCAAGCTATAATTTGAGTAACTACCTAATAACTGTAATAAGGACAATAATTTCCTTAAAATATATTATTAACTCATATTTAATTAACTCGGAGGCCAAGCTCTGTACATGTGTGACTGGGTCAACAGTTCTATAATCTCAAAATTTACTAATAATTTTCCAGAAGAAAAATATGGATTAAAATATAAGTATGAATGCACTTAGTATCTAAGACTTCTATCCCAAGTCACATACAGATAAGTTAATGCATTGTTCTATAATGGTGGTCATTAAATAAATAATATTTTTAAGTATGTGGAACTAAAAAATGGAATTCAGTGATATTTCTATGTGTAAAGTATTGAATATTAATATTTTAACGATCTATTACTGATACTTTACCTAATCATTAGCATTACTGTTGAAAATATTTAATTTTGAAAAGATAAGGAAAAAGTGCTAGATTCAAGTTATCTTGATTTTCATAAAGAATTCTCCCAAAATATACTTCGCTTGAAATAAAGTTAAGTGGCACACTGTAACTTGAATAATTAAGAATACATCCTTTACTTAAATACTTCCAACAATATACTGCAAAGCATGGTTCAATTTTTGGTGCCAATAATATTTTGAAATATTGGCACTGTAGATGCCACACTGGTTTCCCAAACAGTGGTTTCATAAGGATATGTAATTTATATTGCCTGGATTTTAGAAAAGAAACCTGTGAAAAAAAAATTTTAAGTAATAAAATTCATTAATTTAAATTGTGGAAATATGTCTAATCAACAGAAAAAACAGAATATATGTAATGAAAGTGATTACTATATAAAAACTCAAATCATTCCCATGAGTAATTTTAGAATCATAATTCAAAAATTTTTATAAGAATATGTATAGGCAGTTTCAAGCTGGAGCCACATACAATGCAAAGTTGTCTTTTACTTGATTGTACAAGGAAGTAACTTATAACAAAATAATCTTACCATCAAAAGGTTGGGAAAAAAGGAGAAAAGGGGTGACAGTGAAAACCTTGATTTTAATGTCTTTTAAAACATTTTAAAACATATTTTTTATTATGAAGGGCTCGTTATATACTTTAGGAAATATCTGTGACATTCTCAATGGTGAAGTTATGTGGAAATCAATAATTAACAAAATAGTTGGTAAACGACTGACAGATATCTCAAATTCATAAATGTATTTCTCTATTTAAGTAAAACTCAATAAAACTTTAATTTTATATTAAAATATATGTTTAAAATTACTTAATGTTATTTGGTAATTCAGATATACTATTCAATTTAATCTGTACATTTAAACTGATTCTTCTTAAAAAAGAAATGATGTCCTAGAAATTTTAAACTGAATTACTCCAAGTATTTGATACCTTCTTACTAAGAAATTGTGCTTAAATTATTTTAAAAATATGATTCCTTCCCTTTTTTCATGTTATCATACTTGATCTTTTCAGAGATTATAACATAATCATACAGTTGAGGGGGAAAACTTCAGATAAAATAATTGCTATAGTTATAAAATAACTTAACTCCCAACAACACTTAGTCTTCTACCCAAGATCATCATCTATATTAGTACTGCATCATGTACATAATTGTGAAAGAATTTAATGATCAAGCAGATCTTTTCCAATTTTAGTGAATAATTAACTCTGAAATTCTATATCTATTTACCCATCCCACAGACTAATTATGCCACCAATATGGACTAAATTGTTGCACTTTCTTCTATAAAGCAGCATCTGTTTTTAGGACAAAGACAGAACTTCTTAAATAGGTAGATACAGAGATGGAGTTGGATGGCTATCTAATTTACTACTGTGGGTATTGTAGATGGTTTCTCAAAGAGTAAGGAATTGCCATGTACAGAGAATGAAGTCTAGGAAGGCTGACTACAAAGAAAAACAAACGAGAGATCTCAACAGTATAACAAGCTGGCTACTGTTATATCTTGTTTCTGTTTCAGTCACTACAGACTAATGAAGCTTTATTTGTTTTCATTCATTGAACAAACATTTGCTTGCTATATGCTACGTGTTATGCTAGAGACTGGAAAAACATGAAAAGCTCACATTTTGGTTGATGTGGAAAGTGTGAAATTCCTGGGAGATTAGAGACTCATATAAATCACATTGTAAAGATACAAATAATAAAGTTTTGTGAGAATAAAGAGGATGAGGCAACTAATTCTCACTGGGAGACTAGAAAAGGCTTTATCAAAGAGATGCCATTTGAATTGCATCTTAAATACTGAGAGCTTACCAGGCAAAGAAGTTCGGGGTGGGAGGTGGTCTTCTAAGTGAAAGAAACAATAAGCGTAAATATGCAGAGATACTAGATCTAGTGTCTATCCACTAGTGAGAAATTCTGTATGCGGGAATATTTAGTATGGGGAAGGACAGAGATAAAGGGATGATAGGGATGTCATGACCAAGATGAGGGCTGGGATCTGAGAGTAAAAGGCCTAAGTACCATGGTAAGGTGGTTGAATCTATCCTAAGAGCCAACAAAGGCTAGCAAAGGAGTGGTATGATCAACCTTGTTTTGAGGGAACAATAACTGTATAGGCAGTGCAAATGATAGACTGCAGCATGAAGGGATTGCTTAACAGTCCATAAGAATGATGGTAAGAGACAGTGGCGTTGGAGATTTACAGCCAGATATTTCTGAGGTAACATTTCAGTTTGGTGACTAACTGAAAATAGAATTAAGGAAGAGGAAGGAGTGAAAGAGAACTAGAGAAATTTCTGGCTTATAGTAGATGGTGGAGTCATTAACTATGGGCCAGAATATGTAAGGGAAAACAAATCATAAAGTAATCTGGAATTAAAACCTGGCTATGATGCTTTATATGCCTTTTTTAAAAATGGGATTATCAGAATCAACTGTAGAGATTGTTTTAAATATCTAGAATTGTCCCCAGTGTCCAGAATTCACTATGTGAATTTAAATGTCCCCAACGTCCAGAATTCACTATGTCTGGGTGGGGGTCAAGTATTTCTTTTCCTCTTTAACTCTAAAAGTGCTTCTGATAAACATCCCTGATTAAGAACACGGCTGTAAGCATAAATTTGTTATAAAATTCAGTTGGAAAACAAACAAGAAAAACACAGGAAATCTTGAAAAAGAGAGCTTTGCCAGGGGTGGAGGGGACAATCATAACAGATACTAAAGCATTATAAAACCTTTAAAACTTAATAATTAACACTGGCACATGAATAAAAAACCAATAAAACATAACAGAAAAATGAGAAATTGACCCAAGTACATATGGCAATTTAGTATAGATAAAAGCTGTATCTCAAAAGAGTGAGGAAGAGATGGAGTTTTTGATAATTGGTGTTCAAGGCCACACATGGTAGCTCATGCCTGTAATCCTAGCACTTTGGGAGGCCAAGGCGGGAGGACTGTTTGAGGTCGGGACCAGCCTGGGCAATATAACTAGATCGTGTCTCTACAAAAAAAAATTAAAATTAGCTAGGTGCTGGGTGCGGTGGTTCACACCTGTAATCCCAGCACTTTGGGAGGCCGAGGCAGGCGGATCACCTGAGGTCAGGAGTTGAGACCAGCCTGACTAACATGGAGAAACCCCATCTCTATCAAACATTACAAAATTAGCCAGGCGTGGTGGCACATGCCTGTAATCCCAGCTACATGGAAGGCTGAGGCAGGAGAACTGCTTGAACCCGGGAGGAGGAGGTTGCGGTGACCCGAGATCATGCCATTGCACTCCAGCCTGGGCAACAAGAGCAAAACTCCATCTCAAAAAAAAAAAAAAAAAAAAAAAATTAAGCATGGTGGTGCATGCCTGTAGTCCCAGTTACCAAGGAGGCCAAGGCAGAAGGATCACTTGAGTCCAAGAGGTCAAGACTGAATTAAGTCATGATTGTGTCACTGCACTCCAGCCTGGGCAACAGAGTGAGCACTGTCTAAAAAAAAAAAAAAAAGGCAAAAATCAAAGTGGTGTTCAAATAACTGGGTATTCACAAGGAAAAGAATAAACTTGGATCTGTTCCAAAAATAAAACTGAAAAAGATCAGATATTTGAACATGAAGAATTGAACCTATACAAGTACTAGAAAAAATTGTGGGAGGATTCCCCAATAATTAGAGAGTAAAGAAAAGTTTCCCAGCAATGGTCAAAACCAGATGCAATAAAGGGAAATATTGGTAAATCTTACTACATAAAATAGCTTTTCTATAACCAAAACCAAAACACCACAAGCAAACTATAAAGACAAATGACAAACTGTAAAGAAATACTTGCAACTTACTTGAGACAGTTGAATAACCTTATATGTAAAGCCTGCCTAGAAACAGAGAAGAAAAAGACTAACAACCTGATAGCAAAATGACTACAGAGATAAGCAGCCATTTTAGAGAAAAAGAGGCCGGGCGCCGTGGCTCAAGCCTGTAATCCCAGCACTTTGGGAGGCCGAGACAGGCGGATCACGAGGTCAGCAGATTGAGACCATCCTGGCTAACATGGTGAAACCCCGTCTCTACTAAAATACAAAAAACTAGCCGGGCGACATGGCGGGCGCCTGTAGTCCCAGCTGCTTGGGATGCTGAGGCAGGAGAATGGCGTAAACCCAGGAGGCGGAGCTTGCAGTGAGCTGAGACCCGGCCACTGCACTCCAGCCTAGGCAGCAGAACGAGACTCCATATCAAAAAAAAAAAAAAAAAGAGAAAAAGAAATGGGGCTGGGTACAGTGGCTCATGCCTGCAATGCCAGCACTTTGAGAGGTTGAGGCAGGCAGATAATTGAAGACCAGCCTAGGCAAACACGGTGAGACTGTCTCTACAAAAAATACAAAAAGTAGTGGGGCATGGTAGTGTGTACCTGTCTTCCCAGCTATTCAAAGCCTGGGAGGTCCAGGCTGCAGTAGGCCATGATCAAACCACTGGACTCCAGCCAGGGTGATAGAGTGAGATCCTGTCTCAAAAAAAAAAAAAAAGAAGAAAGGAAGAGAAGGAGGAAAGGAAAGAGGAAAGAAAGGAAGAGGGAAGGGAAGGGAAGAGAAGGGAAGGAAGAGAGGAGGGAGAGGGGAGAGGGAAGGGAAGGGAGGGAAAGGGAAAGAAAAAGATAAAAGGAAGGAAGGAAGGAGAGAGGGAGGGAGGAAGGAAAAGGAAAGGAAAGGAAGAGAGAAAGAGCAAGAGCAAGAACATGCACAAGAGAGTGAGCTGGGTACAGTGGCATACACCTGTAGTTGCAAGTACTTGGGAGGTTAACTTAAGAAGATCACTTGAGCCTAGGTATTTGAAGTTGTAGTGCACTATAATTAACCACTGCATTACAGCCTGGGCAACATGCAAGACCCTGTCTCAGAAAAAAAAAAAAAAAGACACACACACAAAAGAAATGCCCAAGGGCATTTAAGGGGAAGAAATTCCCCTTAAATGAAAACATTCGTAACCTTGCTTATAGTAAGAGAAATGCACATTAAGAATTACTGAGATGCCGGGCATGGTGGCTCATGCCTGTAATCCCAGCACTTTGGGAGGCCGAGGCGGGTGGATCACCTGAGGTCGGGAGTTCGAGACCAGCCTGACCAACATAGAGAAACCCTGTCTCTACTAAAAATACAAAATTAACTGGGTATGGTGGCATATGCCTGTAATCCCAGCTACTAGGGAGGCTGAGGCAGGAAATTCACTTGAACCTGGGAGGTGGAGCTTGCGGTGAGCTGAGATCGTGCCATTGCACTCCAGCCTGGGCAACAAGAGCAAAACTCCGTCTCAAAA
>NW_016814542.1:321941-324175 GCF_001698545.2 Rhinopithecus bieti | reverse complement strand
TCTCAAAAAAAAAAAAAAAGAATTACTGAGATACTATTTCTCATCCTTCAGAGGCCCAAAAGTCCAAGTTTTAAAAAACAAGCTGTTCGTGAGTGAGGCTCCTGCAGAAAAAAAGGGGCAGTTTTTTGTTTCTTTTTTTTTTTTTCTTTTGGAGTACAAAACGGAAAACCCCAGCAAGGGAGAATTTGGCAGTATGCAACAAAGTTACATACGTGTTTATTTTATTTTGCTAGCAAATTTCACTTGTAAGAATCTGACCAACACTGACAAAAATATGAAAATAGGTATATATATGGGAAGTTATTCATTGAAGCACTGTTACAGCAAAAACCTGGAAATAATCCAAATTATGTGTCATAATGAAATGGTTGAATTAATTATGGTACATTCACACAGTGGAGTACTATGCAATTTTTAAAAAGGTGTGAGGCAGAAGCCCAGCAAGCTAAGATCCAATGGCTTGAAAATCTCGCTGCCAGCACAGCAGTCTGAAGTCAACCTGGGACACTTGAGCTTGGTGGGGGGAGGGGCGTCCGCCACTGATGAGACTTGAGTGGGTGGTTTTACCCTCACAGTGTAAACAAAGCTGCTGGGAGGTTTGAACTGGGTGGAGCCCCCCGCAGCTCAGCAAGGCCTCTGTGGCCAGACTGCCTCTCTAGATTTCTCCTCGCTGGGCAGGGCATCTCTGAAAAAAAGGCAGCAGCCCCAGTCAGGGGCTCATAGATATAACCCCCAACTCCCTGGGACACAGCACCTGGGGGAAGGGGCAGCTGTGGGCACAGCTTCAGAAGTAAACGTCCCTGCCTCAGCAGCGGATATCCCAGCACAGCGTTCGAGCTCTGCTAAGGGTCAGACTGCCTCCTCAAGTGGGTCCCTGACCCCTGTGCCTCCTGATGGGGAGACACCTCCCAGTAGGGGCTGACAGACACCTCAAATAGGAGAGGTCTGGCTGGCATCTGGCAGGTGCCCCTCTGGGACAAAGCTTCCAGAGGAAGGAACAGGCAGCAATCTTTGCTGTTTGCAGCCTCCACTGGTGAGACCCAGGCAAACAGGGTCTGGTGTGGACCTCCACCAAACTCCAGCAGAGGGGCCTGACTGTTAGAAGGAAAACTAACAAACAGAAAGGAATAGCATCAACATGAATAAAAAGGACATCCACTCAGACTCCATCCAAAGGTTACCAACATGAAGCACCAAAGGTAGATAAATCCATGAAGATGGGTAGAAACCAGCCCAAAAAGGCTGAAAATTCCAAAAACAGAATGCCTCTTCTCCTCCAAAGGATCACAACTCCTCGCCAGCAAGGGAACAAAACTGGATGGAGAATGAGTTTGACTAACTGACAGAAGTAGGCTTCAGAAGGTGGGTAATAACAAACTCCTCCGAGCTAAAGGAGCATGTTCTAACCCAATGCAAGGAAGCTAAGAATCTTCAAAAAAGGTTACAGGAACTGCTAACTAGAATAACCAGTTTAGAGAAGAATGTAAATGATCTGATGGAAGTGAAAAACACAGCACGAGAACGTCGTGAAGCATACACAAGTATCAATAGCTGAATTGATCAAGCAGAAGAAAGGATATCAGAGATTGAATACCAACTTAATAAAATAAAGCCAGAAGACAAGATTAGAGGAAAAGGAATGAACAAAGCCTCCAAGAAATATGGGACTATGTGAAAAGACCAAACCTACATTTGACTGTTGTGCCTGAAAATGACAGAGAGAATAGAACCAAGTTGGAAAATACTCCCCAGGATATTATCCAGGAGAACTTCCCAAACCTAGCAAGACAGGCCAACATTCAAATTCAGGAAATACAGAGCACAACCCAAAGATACTCCTTGAGAAAACAACCCCAAGACACATAATCGTCAGATTCACCAAGGTTGAAATGAAGGAAAAAATGTTAAGGGCAGCCAGAGAGAAAGGTCGGGTTACTCACAAAGGGAAGCCCATCAGACTAAGAGTGGATCTCTCTGCAGAAACCCTACAAGCCAGAAGAGAGTAGGGGTCAATATTCAACATTCTAAAGAAAAGAATTTTCAACCCAGAATTTCATATCCCACCAAACTGAGCTTCATAAGTGAAGGAGAAATAAATCTTTTACAGATAAGCAAATGCTGAGAGATTTTGTTACCACCAGGCCTGCCTTACAAGAGCTCCTGAAGGAAGCACTAAACATGGAAAGGAATAACCGGTACCAGCCACTGCAAAACATGCCAAATTGTAAAGACCA
>NW_016814542.1:307428-319731 GCF_001698545.2 Rhinopithecus bieti | reverse complement strand
GAAAATGGCCATATTGCCCAAAGTAATTTATAGATTCAATGCTATCCCCATCAAGCTACCAGTGACTTTCTTCATAGAATTAGAAAAAACTACTTTAAATTTCATATGGAACCAAAAAAGAGCCCGCATGGCCAAAACAACCCAGGCAAAAAGAACAAAGCTGGAGGCATCATGCTACCTGACTTTAAACTGTACAACAAGGCTACAGTAACTAAAACAGCACAGTACTGGTACCAAAACAGATATATAGACCAATGGAACAGAACAGAGACCTGAGAAATAACACCACACATCTACAACCATCTGATCTTTGACAAACCTAACAAAAACAAGAAATGGGGAAAGGATTCCCTATTTAATAAATGGTGTTGGGAAAACTGGCTAGCCATATGCAGAAAACTGAAACTGGACCACTTCCTTATACCTTATACAAAAATTAACTCAAGATGGATTAAAGACTTAAACGTAAGACCTAAAACCATAAAAACCCCAGAAGAAAACCTAGGCAATACCATTCGGGACATAGGCAAGAGCAACGACTTCATGACTAAAACACCAAAAGTAATTGCAACAAAAGCCAAAATTGAGAAATAGGATATAATTAAAAAAGAGCTTCTGCATAGCAAAAGAAACTATCAGAGTGAATAGGAAACCTACAGAATGGGAGAAAATTTTTGCAATCTATCCATCTCACAAAGGGCTAATATCCAGAATCTACAAAGAACTTAAACAAATTTACAAGATAAAAACAAAAACCCCATCAAAAAGTGGGGTGGGTGAAGGATATGAACAGGCATTCCTCAAAAGAACACATTTATACAGCAAACAAACATATGAAAAAAAGCTCATCATCACTGGTCGTTAGAGAAATGAAAATCAAAACCACAATGAGATACCATCTCCTGCCAGTTGGAATGGAAATCATTAAAAAGTCAGGAAACAACAGATGGCTGGAGAGGATGTGGAGAAATAGGAATGCTTTTACACTGTCGGTGGGAGTGTAAATTAGTTCAACCATTGTGGAAGACAGTGTGGCAATTCCTCAAGGATCTAGAACTAGAAATACCATTTGACCCAGCAATCCCATTAGTGCTTATATACCCAAAGGATTATAAATCATTCTACTATAAAGACATATGCACACGTATATTTATTGCGTCACTATTCACAATAGCAAAGACTTAGAACCAACCCAAATGCCCATCAATGATAGACTGGACAAAGAAAATGTGGAACATACACAACATGGAATACTATGCGTCCACAAAAAAGGATGAGTTCATGTCCTTTGCAGGGACATGGATGAAGCTGGAAACCATTCTCAGCAAACTAACACAAGAACAGAAAACCAAACACCGCATGATCTCACTCATAAGTGGGAGGTGAATAATGAGAAAACATGGACACAGCGAGGGGAATATCACACAATGGGGCCTGTTGGGGAGTGGGGGGCTAGGGGAGCGATAGCATTAGGAGAAATACCTAATGTAGATGATGGGTTGATGAGTGCAGCAAACCACCATGGCATTTTTATACCTATGTAACAAACCTGCACATTCTGCACATGTACCCCAGAACTTGCAGTATAATAAAAAATAAAATATATAGAAATAAAAATTAAAAAGCATGAGGGACATATACAGTATGAAGCACTTTACAGTGAATTCCAGTATTTATTGTTAAGTGAAGAAAGCAAGTTGGAGAAAAACGTAGTATAGTATGTCACCATTCATCTAAATATTTACTTATTTTTTAATTGAAAGGATAAAACCTTAAAAAAAACATGGTTACCTAAAAGGAGGAAGAGAGAAGAGTAGTAAAAATAGGAACAGTACAGTATGTGGGTATCTCATAAAACCTGTATTGTAGATGTGAATTTGGGACCATATAAAGTCATTTACATTATTATAAAACAGAAAGAAAGTTAAAAAGCAGGCCAGGTGCACTAGCTTGCATCTGTAATCCCAGTGCTTTGGGAGGCCAAGGCAGGAGGATTGCTTGAGCCCAGGAGTTCAAGGCTGCAGTGGGCTATGACCACACCACTAAAAGCCTGGGCAACAGAGTGAGATTGCGTCTCACAAAAACCAAAAAAACAAAATACAATCCCATAAAAGTGAAACCCAAATAAATAAATGAACTTACTTGTATGTGAAGTTGGTGGCATAACCATAGAGAATTATTCCAAGTGACCTTAAAACACAACAGCTAAAAACAGACTAATTTAACAGTATATAGTATTCAAAGCAACAAGACAAAACAGCAACTGAAATTATCAGGAACCATATTCTTTTTTTTTTTTTTATTATACTTTAAGTTCTAGGGCACATTGCATACGTGCAGGTTTGTTACATATGTATACTTGTGGCCATGTTGGTGTGCTGCACCCCAATCACTCGTCAGCACTAAACCAATTCATCATTTATATCAGGTATAACTCCCAATGCATTCCCTCCCCTCCCCCCTCCCCCCTCCCCAAGATAGGGCCCCGTGGGTGAAGTTCCCCTTCCCTAGACCAAGTGATCTCGCTGTTTCGTTCCCACCTATGAGTGAGAACATGCGGTATTTGGTTTTCTGTTCTTGTGATAGTTTGCTAAGAATGATGGTTTCCAGCTGCATCCATGTCCCTACAAAGGACGCAAACTCATCCTTTTTTATGGCTGCATAGTATTCCATGGTGTATATGTGTCACATTTTCTTAATCCAGTCTGTCACAGATGGACATTTGGGTTGATTCCAAGTCTTTGCTATTGTGAATAGTGCCGCAATAAACATGTGTGTGCATGTGTCTTTATAGCAGCATGATTTCTAATCCTTTGGGTATATACCCAGTAGTGGGATGGCTGGGTCATATGGTACATCTAGTTCTAGATCCTTGAGGAATTGCCATACTGTTTTCCATAATGGTTGAACTAGTTTACAATCCCACCAACAGTGTAAAAGTGAGGAAACATATTCTTATGCTGTTATTGGTGGTGTTATTGTAACATTGTTGCATGCACAGTCTGAGAAAAAGCAAATGGCCAGGCCCAGTGGCTCACGGTGTGTAATCCCAACATTTTGAGAGGCCCAAGTAGGAGGATTGCTTGAGTCCAGGAGTTAGAGACCAGCCTGGGCAACGTGGTGAAACCCCAACTTTACAAACAATTTTAAATATTACCTGGGCATGGTGGTACACACCTGTAGTCCCAGGTACTCAGGAGGTTGAGGTGGAAGGACTGCTTGAGCCCAGGAGGTCAAAACTACAGTGAGTCATGATTGTGCCACTGCATTCCAGCCTGGGCAACAGAGCAAGACCCTGTCAAAAAATAAATGAATAAATAAATAAAAAGAAAAAAATGAATACGCTGGTGTTTTGGGAAATTAATTTTGAATTGCATAAAAACTCTGTGATGCTGAATTTAAAATGTATGTGTTAGAATGAACTCATTATATATTTTATACTTAAAAATACATATTTCCTACTTGCATACTGTAAATACCTAGAAACAGTGACCAGTGTATAGCAACGAGCACACACCCACAGTATACAGATTATGGTCTCTATACATCAACTGCCCCTAAAAAATTCCATGAAGCAATGGCTGACTCCACATTTGGGTCAAGAAATATTCCAAAATAGGCCGGGCGCGGTGGCTCAAGCCTGTAATCCCAGCACTTTGGGAGGCCGAGACGGGCGGATCACGAGGTCAGGAGATCGAGACCATCCTGGCTAACACGGTGAAACCCCGTCTCTACTAAAACTACAAAAAACTAGCAGGGCGACGTGGCGGCGCCTGTAGTCCCAGCTACCCGGGAGGCTGAGACAGGAGAATGGCGTGAACCCGGGAGGCGGAGCTTGCAGTGAGCTGAGATCCGGCCACTGCACTTCAGCCTGGGTGACAGAGCGAGACTCCGTCTCAAAAAAAAAAAAAAAAAAAAAAAAAAAGAAATATTCCAAAATGAGCTTAGAATACCTGTCACACCAGTAAGCACGGAAATTATGAAAGATTATTGGTGTCATGTCAAAAGGACTTGGTAGCCAATTTGAAGGGTCCAATATGAGGTGGCTCCCATTGGCCAAAGATGAGACAATTTGAATGTTAACAATAACCCCAAAGTATCTAATACAATGTGATAACTGCTCTAATATAAATATTCAAAGTAAAATGAGTACACAATTTACTCAGTAAGGAATGACTACTTTTTCTGGGTGGAGACAGGGGAAGGAGAATACATATCCTCAGTGTGTTAAAGAGGCTACCTGACAGTGATTAAACCATGTTTGCATCATAGGTTGTCCTCACATATTATCTTCAGCATTAAAATTCATAATAGTTTAGCCCTGCAGGACAGTTTCAAGCTATTCATGGTACTACCACATGCCATTTGGGAAAGCTCCCTGAAATCACTAAAATCATCTTTTTTAGGGCCACGAGGAAATGTTTTTATCTCATATCTGATTTTTAAAATTCATGACTACCTTCTCTCTTGACAGCCAGTATCTTTCAGGTTGGAAACCAGAGTTTTATATTCACTGCCTATTTATTTTCACTGTATTCTTTTTCTTTTTTTTTAGATAGAGTCTCACTCCGTCACCCAGGCGGGAGTGCAGTGGCATGATCTCGGCTCACTGCAACTCTGCTTCCCAGGTTCAAGCAATTCTCGTGCCTCAGCCTCCCGAGTAGCTGGAATTACAGGAACATACTACCATGTCCAGCTTATTTTTGTATATGTAGTCGAGACGAGGTTTTGGCATGTTGGCCAGTCTGGTTTTGAACTCCTGACCTCAGGTGATCCAACCACTTCGGGCTCCCAAAATGCTGGGATTACAGGTGTGAGACACCGTGCCCAGCCATATTTTCACTGTATTCTAAAAATTACATACTCAAGGACCAAAATTCAATAATGAGTACAATTTTCACTACTACTTTTAATAAGAGAAGCAATATCAGAGTTCACATTTATAGACAATTATGTTATAGGAATAGCACAGTGTGAGAATATTCTAGCGCAATTACTTTAACTAATGTAATGGTGATCTTTCTTGTTCCTTAGCTGCTACTCTGTTAATACTGATCTCAACACATCATTTTTAGAGAACTTTTTTGACTCACAAAATAATCACAAGTCAATTTTTTAAAATCTCATCCCCAACTAGCCGGGCGTGGTGGCGGGCGCCTGTAGTCCCAGCTACTCAGGAGGCTGAGGCAGGAGAATGGCATAAAACCTGGGAGGCAGAGCTTGCAGTGAGCTGAGATCTGGTCCCTGCCCTCTAGCCTGGGGGACAGAGCGCGACTCCGTCTCAAAAAAAAATAAAAAAAAAAACAAAAAAAAAATCTCATCCCCTTTTTGCATGAATTTTCAATACGAAAGGAACAAGTTGTCAAGCACTTCCCCCCCCATGTGAACCGCATATAGATCAAAGATTTGCTCATACCCTTCACATAGAAAATCTGCATCCAACTGTAATAGTAATTATTCATTAGCATGCACATGTTAGAATAACTGTGCTTTCATATTATATATTGTTAATATTATAATGTCCAAAAGTATCACGTGTATAAAGAGTTTTGACGAGTTGATTTTTGCCTTCACTATAGACAAAATATTATTTTGCTGCTGGTTTAATGAATTTACCAACTGTGTGGTTTTATGTCGGATTTTACTCTGAGGAGTGCAATACTGAATAACTTCCTTAGCTTTAGTTTATTCTCCACCTTTGAAGACAAAAATATTAAAAAGCATTATTTTCTGCTTATTGTGGAAAATGTTTACTGTTTTACCAGCAATGTTTACTGAAAATGTCACTGAGTTTTGTTTAAAAGATAGTCAATGACTTTAAAATATCCCTAGCCTGAATGACTTAAAATTACTTTTAAAACTTCTCTCTTTTTCCCTCCATATATTTAATGAAGAGACAATCCAAAGAGAGGCAAATTATCTTTGGAGAAACAAAACAAATGGCAGAAGTCACATGGCTACAAGGTGCTACAAACAGGACTTTTTCAAATAGCAAAGAAAAATGGCCATACCATGAGCAGTTTAGTGTGGCTACAGTCGAGGAACAGAAAGAAGACATGTCCGCTGGAATTGTGTGGCAACTTTAATGTGCAGCTTTGGGTAGAGGAATGGGATTCAGTTGTATGAGATTTTCTGGGAGGTTACCCTATCTACTCAAGAAAGGGAACATACCTTGTTCTCACTGAGAGATAATCCTTGGAATTGAGATCATTCCCTCAATTCAGGAGTCCTGAAGCTTCTGCTTCTGCCAATAAATCAGTGTTAATTCTTCACTTTTCAGCTTTTAGTCATCTCTTCTCAGCAGCTGTTTCTACTTTCACAGAGTAAGAGAAAGAAAATGTAAAAAAAAAAAAAAAAAAAAACCCAAAAAAAAAACTCCATAAATCTATTCCTCTACTATTTTAGGTATATTAATGATGTGTCTCAAGGTCACAGTTTTTTGAGAGCAGATGCGATGCTGGGCACCATACTATGCTTCAGGAAATTTTCTATTTATTTCATCGGCTATCATCTTTTGAAATGTATGATGAAATTCTATCCTGTTTGTTATTTCTGGTTGCTGCTGGTGAATAATTTGTTTCTTCTTCTTTTTCTTGTCTGGTTCTGCTATTCTACCCTTCCCCTTTTAACACTGTTATAGTGCATATTTTAGGTATCATAGGAGGACATTTCTGTAGCTTCTTTTACCAGCTTTAAAAGGAGTCTCTTTTCCTAATTGAAACGATGCTTAATTGAAACCATGTGAATATCTAAAGCATTGTTTAGATAATAATACAAATAGCAAAGCTGATAATCAAGAGGTATCTTACTCTTTAAAACATAAAGTCCCTGGCAACATAGGGAGACCCTGTTTCTATAAAAAATTTTAAAAATAGCCAGGTGTGGTAGCACATGCCTGCAGTCTCAGATACTAAGGAGGCTGAAGTGGGAGGATTGCTTAAGCCTGGGAGTTCAAGGCAGCAGTGAACCATGTTCATGCCACTGCACTCCAGCCTAGGTGACAGAACAAGACTCCATCTCAAACAAAATAAAACAAAACAAAACAAATACAAAAACATAACGTGGGTAACGGGGGGCAGAGCATGGTGGCAGAATAGAAGCCTACACTGCTCAACCCCCAAATGGAACACCAAATTTTGATAACTATCTGCATACAGAAAATCAACATCACAAAACCAAAAGTAAGGTGAGCAATCACAGTACCTGGCTTTAACTTCATATTCCTGAAAGAGGCATTGAGGAGGGCAGGAGAGATGTTCTTGAATTGCCACTGCCTCCCTGCTCCCACCTCCTGACTATAGCTGTGTTGCATGGAGAGAAACTCTCACCACTGTGGGGAGGGAGAATGCAGCTCCTGGGAGACTTACACTAAACTCAGTGATGGCCTGTCATAGCAGAGAACAAAGCTGTGCTGGGCTTAGCTGGCACCTGTGCACGGAGGGGGCTTTTGGACTAGAGCATTTGGACCAGAACTAGACAGAGGGAAATCACTCATCGCGGTGGTCAGCACTTGAGTTTCTCGACAAGCCCCACCACTGTGGGCTGAAGTGCTCTGGGGTCTAGGTAAACTTGAAAGACAGTCTAGGACACAAGGACTGCAATTCCTAGGCAAATCCTAATGCTAGGCTGGCTTAGAGCCGGTGAACTATGGTGGCATGTGACTAGGAAGATACTAGTTGGGGTGGCTATAGGAGTGCTTATGCTATCCCTCTCCCAATCCAGGCAGTCCAGCTTGTAGCAATGAAAGAGACCTCCCTCCTTTTGCTTAAGGAGAGCTAAGAGTAATAAAGAGGACTTGGTCTTGCATATTGGAAACCAGCTCAATCACAATAGGATAGGACACTGGGCAGAGTTGTGAGGCCCCCACTCCACGCACCAGCTTCCAGATGACATTTTTAGACATACCCTGGGCCAAAAGGAAATCCACTACCTTCAAGGGAAGGACCTAGTCCTGGGAAGATTCATCACCTGCTGACTAAAGAGTCACTGGGCCCTGAATAACCAGCAGCAATACCTGGGGAGTACACACTGGGCCTCGGGCTCAGAGATGTACTGGCTTCAGGTAGGACCCAGCACATTCCCAGCTGTGGTGGCTATGGCGGCAGACTCCTTCTGTTTGAGAAAAGTAGAGGAGAAAGTAAAGGGGACTTTGTCTTGTAATCTTAGGTACCAGCTTATACACAGTGGGGTAGAGCAACAAGCAGGCTCTAAGGGTCCCTACATCCAGGCCTAGGCTCTTGAACAGAATTTCTGGACTTGCCCGGGGCCAGAGGGGAGCCCACTGTCCTGAGGGTGAGTCCCAGGCCTGGCAGCATTCACCACAAGCTGATAAAGGAGTCCTTGGGCTTGAACTGAACATCAGCTGTGGCCTGGCAGAACCCGCCAAGGACTGGTGGTGGTGCTGGCCACAAGGAGAAGCTCCTCTGCCTGTGGAAAGGAGAGGAAACACTGGGGAAGGCCTCTATATTGTGATTTGAGTGCTAGCTTAGCCACAGTAAAATAAAACATCAGGTAAATTGCTAAGGCTCTTTATTTTTAGTTTTTTAGAGACCCTCTGTCACCTAAGCTGGAGTGCAGTGGCACAAACACAGCTCACTGCAGCCTCAACCTCCCAGGCTCAAGCAATCCTCCCACCTCAGCCTCTCAAGTAGCTGGGACTACAGGTGCCCACCACCATGCCAGAGGAATTTTTTTTCTATTTTTCTGTAGAGACAGGGTTTCACCATGTTGCCTACACTGGTCTTGAACTTGTGAGCTCAAGCAGTCCATCTACCTCAGCCTCCCAAATTGTTAGGATTACATGTGTGAGCAACCACACCTGACTGTAAATTTCTAAAGGTTTTGACTCCAATCCTTGGCTCCCAGACAGCATCTCTGGGGACCTGGAGGAACTCGCCACCCTGAAGGAAAGCTCCTTGGGCAAGGCCCATTACTGTGCTGGCTTTAGGTCTGACCCACTGCAGTAAGAGTAGTGGTGGCTACAAGGGCACTTGCATCACCATACCCCCAGTTCCAGGTGACTCAGCACACACAGAGAGAGACTCCGTTTGTCTGGAAGAAAGTAAGAAAAAAAGAACAATTCTCTGTGTGGTAATCCAGAGAATTCTGGCTCTTATCTACGACCACCAAGGTGATACCTTAGGCATGAGTCCACAAAAACCACAGCATTATTAGGCTTGAGGCCCATGTCCCTTTGAATACCTAGAAAGATTTCTCAAGAACGACAGGCACAAACAAGCCCAGACTGTGGAGACTACAATAAATACCTAACTCTTCAATGTCCAGACACTGATGAACATCTATAAGCATCAACATCATCCAGGAAAACATGACCTCACCAAATGAAAAATAAGACACCAGGGAACAATCCTGGAAAAAAAGAGATATATGACCTTTCAGACAATGAATTCAGAATAGCTGTTGGGAGGAAACTTCAAAAAATTCAAGATAACACAGAGTAGGCATTCAGAATTCTATCAGATAAGTTTAACGCTGAGATTGAAATAAATTAAAAGAATCAAGCAGAAATTCTAGAGTTGAAAATGCAATTGGCATGCTGAAGAATGCATCAGAGCTTTTTAATAGCAGACTTGATTAAGCAGAAAAAAAAATGAGTGAGCTTGAAGACAAGTTATTTAAAAATACAAAATCAGAGGAGACAAAAGAAAAAAATAAAAATACAATGAGGTATGCCTACAAGATTTAGAAAATAGCATCAAAAGGGCAAATCTAAGAGTTACTGGCCTTAAAGAGGAGGTAGAGAAAGAGATAGGGGTAGTAACTTTATTCAAAGGGATATCAAAGAAATTCCCAAACTTAAAGACATCAACATTCAAGTACAAGAAGGTTACAGAACACCAAGCAGATTTAATCCAAAGAAGACTATCTCAAGAAATTTAGTAATCAAACTCCCAAAGGTCAAGAATAAATAAAAGATTCTAAAAGCAGCAAGATAAAAGAAATAAACAGCATACAATGGAGCTCCAATATGTCTGGCAGCAGACTTTTCAACGGAAACTTATAGGCCAGGAGAGAGTAGCATAACATATTTAAAGTGCTGGGAAAACACACAGACACACACACACACACACACACACACACACACACACACACACAGAGCAAAAAAAAAACTTTTACCCTAGCATACTATATCCAACAAAAATATTCTTCAAATCAAGAAGGACAAATAAAGATGTTCCCAGACAAATAAAAGTTGAGGGCTTTCATCAAGACCAGACTTGTTCTACAAGAAATCTTAAAGGGATTTCCTCCATCTGAAAGAAAAGGACATTAATAAGCAAGAAGAAATCGTCTGAAGTTAAAAAACACTGGTAATGGTAAGCACATTTTAAAAACCCAGGATAGTATTACACTGTAATTGTGGCATGTAAATTACTCTTAAGTAGAAAGACTAAATGATAAACCAGTCAAAAATCATAACTACAAGAACGTTTCTAGACATAGACAGTTACAATGAAACAAGGAGAAACCATAAAAAGTTAAAAAGCAGGGAGATGAACTTAAAGTATATTGTTTTTAATAGTTTTCTCTCTCATATTTGTTTGTTTATGCAAGCAGTGTTAAGTTGTCATCAGTTTAAAATAGTGGGTTGTAAGGTAGTATTTGCAAATTTCATAGTACTCTAAAATCAAAAAACATACAATGGATGCACACAAAATAAAAAGAAATTAAATTGCGGCCGGGCGCGGTGGCTCAAGCCTGTAATCCCAGCACTTTGGGAGGCCGAGACGGGCAGATCATGAGGTCAGGAGATTGAGACCATCCTGGCTAACACAGTGAAACCCCGTCTCTACTAAAAAAAATACAAAAAATTAGCCAGGCGAGGTGGCGGGCGGCAGTAGTCCCAGCTATTCGGGAGGCTGAGGCAGGAGAATGGCGTAAACTCGGAAGGCGGAGCTTGCAGTGAGCTGAGATTTGACCACTGCATTCCAGCCTGAGCGACAGAGCGAGACTCCATCTCAAAAAAAAAAAAAAAAAAAAAAAAAAAATTAAATCATACCACTAGAAAAAAATCAAATTAACTGAAAGGAAGACAGGAAGGAAGGAGAGAAGGCGGAGAAGACCACAAAACAAAAAAACAAACCAGAAAACAAGTAGCAAAGTGGCAGGAGTTAGTCCCTACTTATCAATAATAACACAAATATAAATAGACTAAACTCTCCAATCAAAAAACACAGAGTAGCTGAATGGATTAAAAAAAAATAAGACTCAGTGATTTGTTGCCTATAGGAAACACACTTCATCCATAAAGATACACATAGACTGAAAATAAAGGGATGGAAAAACACATTCATTTGGTGCCAATGGAAACCAAAAAAAGCAGGAATAGCTATATTGACATAGACTATCGGGGAACCTGCCCCAATAGTTAACGTGGGTTCTTTTCTATTTCCCTAAGCATCTCAGCTGGTTTGAGAAACAAAGGGAAAGAGTACAAAAGAGAGAAATTTTAAAGCTGGGTGTCTGGGGGAGACACCACAAGTCGGCAAGTTCCGTGATGCTCTCTGAGCCGTAAAACCAGCAAGTTTTTATTAGCGATTTTCAAAACAGGAGGGAGTGCACGAATAGGGTGTGGATCACAGAGATCACATGTTTCACAAGGTAATAGAATATCACAAAGCAAGTGGAGGCAGGGCAAGATCACAGGACCACAGGATGCAGTGAAATTAAAATTGCTAATGAAGTTTCCGGCACTCATTATCATTGATAACATCTTATCAGGAGACAGGGTTTGAGAGCAGACAACCTGTCTGACCAAAATTTATTAGGTGGGAATTTCCTCATCCTAATAAGCCTGGGAGCGCTACAGGAGACTGGGGCTTATTTCGTCCCTTCAGCTTTGACTGTAAAAGACAGCTGCCTTCAAAGGGGCTGTTCATAGACCTACCCTCAGGGCACATTCTCCTTCTCAGGGATGATCCTTGCTGAGAAAAAGAATTCAGCGATAGGTCTCCTATTTGCTTTTGAAAGAAGAGAAATATGGCTCTGTTCCATCCAGCTCACCGGCAGTCACAGCTTAAAGTCTTATCTCCCTTGTTCCCTGAACATTGCTGTTATCCTGTTCTTTTTTCAAGGTGCCCAGATTTCACATTGTTCAAACACACATGCTCTACAAACTATTTGTGCAGTTAACGCAATCATCATAGGGTCCTGAGGCAACATACATCCTCCTCAGCTTACAAAGATGATGGGATTAAGAGATTAAAGAAAAGACAGGCATAGGAAATCACAAGGGTATTGATTGGGGAAGTGATAAGTGTCCATGAAATCTTCACAATTTAT
>NW_016814542.1:296368-306402 GCF_001698545.2 Rhinopithecus bieti | reverse complement strand
CCTCGCCTGGCTAGTTTTTTTTTTGTCTTTTTAGTGGAGAGGGGGTTTGATGGTGTGAGCCAGGAGGGTCTCGATCTCCTGACCTCGTGATCCACCCGTCTCGGCCTCCCAAAGTGCTGGGATTACAGGCTTGAGCCACCGCGCCCGGCGAAATCTTCACAATTTATGTTCAGAGATTGCAATAAAGACAGACGTAAGAAATTATAAAAGTATTAATTTGGGGAACTAATAAATGCCCATGAAATCTTCATAATTTATGTTCTCCTGCCATGGCTTCAGCCGGTCCCTCCGTTCGGGGTCCCCGACTTCCCGCAACAATAGACAAAATAGATTTCAAAACAAAAACTGTAAGAAGAGATACAGAAGTTAATTACATAATCAGAAAGGTTCATTCAGCAAATATAATAATTCTAAATACATATATACCCAACAATGGAGCAGCCAGATATATAAAACAATTATTATTAGAACTAAAGGGAGAGAGAAATTTCAATACAATAATAGTGAATTCAAAATCCCACTTTCAGCATTGGACAGATCTCCCAGACATAAGATCAACAAAGAAACATCAAACTTAATCTGCTATACAGAAAAAAATGGGCCTCATAGCTATTTACAGAACATTTCATGCAATAGCTGCAGAATATACATTCTTCTTCTCGGCATATGAATCATTTTCAAGGATAGACCATAAATTAGGTCACAAAACAAATCTTAAAATATTAAAGAAAGAAACCTGAAATAATATCAAATACATTCCCTTTTTTTTTTTTTTTTTTTGAGACGGAGTCTCGCTCTGTCGCCCAGGCTGGAGTGCAGTGGCCGGATCTCAGCTCACTGCAAGCTCCGCCTCCCGGGTTTACGCCATTCTCCTGCCTCAGCCTCCGGAGTAGCTGGGACTACAGGTGCCCGCCACCTCGCCCGGCTAGTTTTTTGTATTTTAGTAGAGACGGGGTTTCACCGTGTTAGCCAGGATGGTCTCGATCTCCTGACCTTGTGATCCACCTGTCTCGGCCTCCCAAAGTGCTGGGATTACAGGCTTGAGCCACCGCGCCCGGCCACAAATACATTCTCTAACCACATGGAATAAAACCAGAACTCCATAACGAGAGGAATTTTGGAAACTACACAAACACATGAAAATTAAACAATATGCTCTTGAAAGGCCAGTGTGTCAATGAAAAATTAAGTAGGAAATTGAAAGCTTTCTTGAAACAAATAATGGAAACACAACATATCAAAACCTATGGAATACAGTGAAGGCAATCATAAGAAGGAAATTTATGGCTGTAAGTACCTACATCAAAAAGAAGAAAAACTTCAAATAAATAACCTAATGATGCATTTTAAAGAACTGGAAAAGCTCAGCATCATAAGACAGGATGAAACAATTAAAAAAAAAAGAACTAGGAAAGCAGTAACAAATCAAATCCAAGACTAGTAGAAGAAAAGAAATAATAAAGCCCAGAGAAGAAATAAATGAAATAGAAATGAAGAAAATACAAAACAATTAGCAAAACAAAAACATTGTTTTTTGAAAAAAATAAACAAAATTGACAAACCTTTAGACAAAGGAAAAAAAAACTAAATAAATAAAATCAGAGATGAAAAAGGAGACATTAGAACTGATAGTGCAGAAATTCAAAGGATCATAAGTGTCTACCAGGAGCAACTATATGCCAATAAATTGGAAAATCTAGAAGAAATGATTTATAGCCACATTGTCTTCCACAATGGTTGAACTAATTTACACTACCACTAACAGCATAAAAGCATTCCTTTTTCTCCACAACCTCACCAGCATCTGTTATTTTTTGACTTTTTAATAATAGCCAGTCTGACTGGTATTCGATAGTATCTCATTGTGGTTTTGATTTGCATTTGTCTAATTATCTGTGATGTTAAGCTTTNTCCACAATGGTTGAACTAATTTACACTACCACTAACAGCATAAAAGCATTCCTTTTCTCCACAACCTCACCAGCATCTGTTATTTTTTGACTTTTAATAATAGCCAGTCTGACTGGTATTCGATAGTATCTCATTGTGGTTTTTTTTTGCTTTTTTTTAATTATCTGTTATGTTAATTTTTTTTTTTTTTTTTTTTTTTTTTTTTGAGACGGAGTCTCGCTCTGTCGCCCAGGCTGGAGTGCAGTGGCCGGATCTTGGCTCACTGCAAGCTCCGTCTTCCGGGCTAACGCCATTCTCCTGCCTCAGCCTCCCCAGTAGCTGGGACTACAGGCGCCCGCCACCTCACCCGGCTAGTTTTTTTGTATTTTTTTTTAGTAGAGACGGGGTTTCACTGGGTTAGCCAGGATGGTCTCGATCTCCTGACCTCGTGATCCGCCCGTCTCAGCCTCCCAAAGTGCTGGGATTACAGGCTTGAGCCACCGCGCCCGGCCGATGTTAAGCTTTTTTCCACATGATTGTGGGGCGCATGTATGTCTACTTTTGAAAAGTGTTTGTTCATGTCCCTTGCCCACTTTTTAGTGGGGTTTCTTTTTCTTGTAAATTTGTTTAATTTCCTTATAGACACTGCATCTTAGACTTTGTCAGATGCATAGTTGGCAAAAATATTCTCTCATTCTGTAGGCAGTCTGTTTACTCTGTTGATAGTTGTTTTTGCTATGCAGAAGCTCTTCAGTTTAATTAAATGCCATTTGTCAATTTTTGCTTTTGTTGCAATTGCTTTTGGAGTCTGGTCATGAAATCTTTTCCTGTGCTTATCTCCTGAATAGTATTGCCCAGGTTGTTTTCCAGGGTTTTTATGGTTTTCGATTTTACATTTAATTCTTTAATCCATCTGGAGTTGATTTTTGTATATGGTGTAAGGAAGGGGTCCAGTTTCAATCTTCTACATATGGCTAGCCAGTTATCCCAACATTGTTCTTATTTTGAAATTATAAACATACCTTAGTTATCTCTCAAATAAAATATTATTTTCATATTTTTCCTTTTTTCTCCTCTGCTCACAAGGTAAACTCAGTATCACACTGTCTGCACATTTAGGTACATATTGCCTCTATTATAGACATAAATAATTCTATCAGTAAAGTATTAATCTACTCAGAATCTTTCCTTGTATCATTCAACTCCTTTATCTAATTCTGAAATTTTTCTTTTTTTTCTTTTTTTTTTTAGATGGAGTCTCGCTCTTTCGCCCAAGCTGGAGTACAGTGGCCTGATCTCGGCTCACTGGAACCTCTGCCTCCCGGGTTCAAGTGATTCTCCTGCCTCAGCCTCCTGAGTAGCTGGGACTACAGGCACCCACCATCATACCCAGTTAATTTTTTGTATTTTTAGTAGAGACAGGGTTTCACTGTGTTAGCCAGGATGGTCTCGATCTCCTGACCTCATGATCCATCCTCCTTGGCCTCCCAAAGTGCTGGGATTACATGCCTGAGCCACTATGCCCAGCCTAATTCTGAAATTTTTCTATTTTAGTATGTTCAAGTTCTATTAAGATCAACCTTGTGATTTCCTACACCTGTCTTTACTTTAACTCTTTAACTTTATAGCAGAAATTGAAAATGTGGATTTTCTTCTACTTAATTTTCACTGTTATACACATTGAATTTTGATGAGAATGTTTCTCTTGTTCTACAGTATGTTTTCCATAGATTAATTGTTTTCTATTTTTTTCTTTTCTTTTCTTTTCTTTTCTTTTCTTTTTTTGAGACAAAATCTCACTCTTTCGCCTAGGCTGGAGTGCAAAGGCACAATCTTGGCTCACTGCAACCTCTGCCTCCTGGGTTCAAGCGATTCTCCTGTCTCAGCCTCTCAAGTAGCTGGGATTACAGGTGCCAGCCACCACACCTGGTTAATTTTTGTAGTTTCAGTACAGACAGGGTTTCATCATGTTGGCCGGGCTGGTCTCAAACCACTGGCCCTGAGGTGATCCACCCGCCTCGGCCTCCCAAATTGCTGGGATTATAGGTGTGAGCCATCGTGCCCAGCCAAAACATTCTTAATAATTAATGGGGAAATTACAATTGTCCTGTGACTTTTACTAATTTTGGCAAAACATGGAAAACTTTCCTAATGTAGGAATAAATTACAGAAAATGAAAAAAGATTACAATATTTATCTTGTATGAAATAATTTAAAACATTAAAAAAATGAGATTAAAATGTTTTATCTTTGTTAAAAACCCTATCAAGAGTAAGATGAAGAGTGCTTTCCTTCTTCTCCTATAAATTAACGTAGGGAATGTTCACCTTTTCTATGCCTTGGTGAATTTCATACTCCTTTCTAAGTATGGATCACGTTCCATCATTTTATCCTTTGTGTTTCCAATATTATCAAGTATCTCATGAGTTATCTTGAAACTTTTTTGCTGTATCACTTTCCTTAGGACATCTTAATACTTTTCCTCACAATCACTTTCCTCATTTATGTTGATAACTTCACCAATACTAAGTTCCTGACTTAATATTTAGAATCTTTTGAATGACAGCAATGTCAACATTTTCATATCAGCTATTTTTTCTATAACTCAATTTATGATAGACTTGAATATCACTAATGGCATTATCACATTTTACTTGTTTGCTTCACTTTCATTGTTGTGAGTATATTTGTCTGCTTGGGTTGCCACAACAAAATACAATACACTGAGTAGTTTAACCCATAAAATTTTTTTCTTATAGTTCTGAAAGCTGGTTAAGTCCAAGATCAAGGTGATGGTAAGGCTGGTTTCATTCTGAAGCCTCTTCTCTTGGCTTATATGCAGCCATCATCTTGCTCTTTCCTAACATGGCAGAGGGGGAAAGTGAGCTCTCTATCATCTCTTCTTATAAAAACACTAAGCCTATCAGATCAAGCCTCATTCTTACAATCTCACTTACTGTACAGGCCCAATTTCCAAAAACAGCCACATTGGAGTTTAGGGCTTCAACATATGAATTTTCAGAGGATCTAAATATTTAGCCTAACATTCCATCCTTGGTCCCCCATAATTCATATCCTCCTCATATGCAAAATACATGCCTTAAAAGTCTTAACTTGGGCTGGGCGTGGTGGCTCACACCTGTAATCCCAACACTTTGGAAGGCAACGCGGGCGGATCGCGAGGTCAGCAGATTGAGACCATCCTGGTTAACACAGTGAAACCCTGTCTCTACTAAAAATACAGAAAATTAGCCAGGTGTGTCATGTGTGGTGGCGGGTGCCTTTAGTCCCATCTACTCGGGAGGCTGAGGCAGGAGAATGGTGTGAACCTGGGAGGCGGAGCTTGTAGTGAGCTGAGATCACGCCACTGCACTCCAGCCTGGGAGACAGAGCCAAACTGTCTCAACAACGACAACAACAACAAAAAGTTTTAACTTGGCTGGTGCGGTGGCTCATGCCTGTAACCCCAGCACTTTGGGAATCCGAGGTAAGTGGATGACCTGAGGTTAGGAGTTCGAAACCAGCCAGGCCAACATGGTGAAACCCCATCTCTACTAAAAATACAAAAAATTATCCAGGTGTGGTGGCAGGCACCTGTAATCCCAGCTACTCAGGAGCCTGAGGCAGGAGAATCGCTTGAACACAGGAGGCAGAGGTAACAGTGAGTGGAGAATACGTCATTGCACTCCAGCCTGGGCAACAAGAGTGAAACTCCATCTCACACACACACACACACACACACACACACACACACACACACACACAAAAGTCTTAATTCATTCAAGCATCAACTCAAACATCTAAAGCCCAAGTCTCATTTAAATATTATCTAACCTGGGTGTAGTGACTCTCACGTGTATTACTAGCTATATAGGAGGCTGCGACAGGAGGCTCTCTTGACCCCAGGAGGTAGAGGCTGCAGTTAGCTATGATTATGCCACTGTACTCCAGCGTGGGTGACAGAGCAAGACCACATCTCTTTTAATAAAGGATTAAATAAGCATCATCTAAATCAGATATGGGTGAGACTATTCATCTTGAGGAAAAATTCTTCTCCAGCTGTGAACTTGTGAAACCACATAAGCTATATGCTTTAAAATAACAATGGTGGGCTACGCATAGGATAGACATTCCCATTCCAAAAGGGGGAAGTAGGGAAGAAGAATGTGATGGCAGGTCCCCAGCAACTCTAAAACCTAGAAAAACTTCACTAGATCTTAAGGCTGAGTGTGTTTGGCTTGATATCCCACCTTCCAGGCCTACTGGGGTGGCAATATCATGCCAACAACTGTTTGGTCTGATCCTGCATGCACCTGTGGCTCTCTGTGAGAGCATTACCCTCTGAAACCAACTAAGAAGCTGTCTTACCCCTTAGGCTACTGCTGGTAGTAGCAGCACTCATGATTTCTGAATCACCTTTGGTGTTACTCTTCCCTTTCTTTGAGAATAGTGCACATTTGCAGCTGAACAGCTCTACGTTCCTGCCTGGTAGAATTCAAGAAGTCCGAAAGCCTTCCTTCATTCTGTCTTGCCTTTCCCTGTCCTCAGTTCAAACTGGCAGTGTCTTTGTTGTTATAATTGCATTTCTATTCCTAGCTTCTTCTGAGATTGATGATTACACCCAGGAGGTACACCCACGATTTCTTTATCAAGTGGTTCTTAAGCCATACCACCCTTCATGTTCTCTTCAGAACAAGTTTTGTGCAGTATGGATAGGCTAAGAATTTTCCCAATCTCCATGTTCTGATAACTTTTTCTTTAATAATTCCTTCTTCATTTCTTGCCTCTCATATTTTACTATAAGTAGTAAGGAGAACCTATGCTGCATTTTCAATACTTGGCTTTAAAACTCACCTCTGGGCCAGGCACAATGGCTCACACATGTAATCCCTGCATTTTGAGAGCCCAAGGCAGGTAGATTGCTTGAGCCCAGGAGTTCGAGACCAGCCTGGGCAACATGGTGAAACCTTGTCTCTACAAATAATAAAATTAGCCGAGCATGGTGGCATGTGCCTATAGTCTCAGCTACTCAGGAAGCTGAGGTGTGAGGATCACTTGGGCCTGGGAGGTAAATGTTGCAGTGAGCTATGATCGTGCCATTATACTCCATCCAGGCTGGGTGACAGAGAGAGCCCTGTCTCTAAAAAAACAGATTTTTTAAAAATCACTTCTGCTAAATACCCAATTTCATTGCTTAAAATAGTAGTCCCTAACCTTTTTGGCACCAGGGACCAGTTTCATGGAAGACAATTTTACCACAGATGGAGCGAGGTGGGAGGGTGCCATGGTTTCAGGATGAAACTGTTCCACCTCAGATCATCAGGCATTAGTTAGATTCTCATAAGGAGTGTGCAACCTAGATCCCTCCAATGCACAGTTCACAATAGGGTGCACGCTCGTTTGAGAATCTAATGCCACTGCTGATCTGACAGGAGGTGGAGCTCGGGTGGTAATGCTCACTCAACTGCTGCTTACCTCCTGCTTATGTGGCCCAGTTCCTAACAGGCCATGAACTTATACCAATCTGCAGCCCAGGGGTTGGGGACACCTGGCTTAAAATTTCTACTTGCTGCAAAATACTAGAACATAATTCAAACAATATTTTTGCTCCTTTATAACAAGGATTGCCACCTGTTCCTCTTTTATACCTGAGAGCTTACCAGAATGGTCTTTAACATACATATTTCTACCATTCTAACATTCTGTTCATGATTATTTATGTGTTCTCTTAAAGATAGATGCTTTCTCTCCTGCTCTGCTGTTTTCCTTCTGAGCCCTTACACAACCATTCATTAAACATATATATTTCTAGGATGCATCTCAAAACTTCCAGCCTCTACACTTACCCAGTTCCAAAGCCACTTCGACATTTTAGGTTATTTGTTACAGGAGAACCCCACATCTTGGATCCAAAATCTATATTAGTCAGGATTCTCCAGAGAAACAAAACCAAAAGAATGTATGTATAAAGATATTTATTGTAAGGAATTTGCTCATACAATTATGTATTAGTACCAAGGCCTACAGTCAGCAAATTGGAAACCCAGGAGAGACAATGGTTTAAGTCTGAAAGCTGGCAGACTCAAGACCCCAGAAGAGCCAATGCTTCAGTTCAAGTCTGAAGGCAGGAAAAGTCCAGTTTCCCAGCTCAATAGTTAGGCAGGAGGTGTATCCTGTTACTCACATAGGATCAATGTTTTTGTTCTACTCAGGCCTTCAACTGATTCACATCCACATTAGGGAGAACAATCTCCTTTACTCAGTCTACTGATTCAAATGCACATTTCATATAAAAACACTCCCAGAGACACACTCAGAATAATGACTGACCAAATAAATACCTGAGCACCCCATGGCCCAGATTAATTGATACATAAAATTAACCATCACAGTTAGCCAATTCCCTTGATTCATTTTGGTAAAATGTCACGTAGATTTATCACTGTGAGACAAGAAGACAACACAACTACATGCTTTGCTGTCTGTGCATGAATTGAACAACGACAAATAAAATTAAAAAATCACCACCAGCCGGGCGCGGTGGCTCAAGCCTGAAATCCCAGCACTTTGGGAGGCCGAGACAGGCGGATCACGAGGTCAGGAGATCGAGACCATCCTGGCTAACACGGTGAAACCCCGTCTCTACTAAAACTACAAAAAACTAGCCGGGCGAGGTAGCGGGGCCTGTAGTCCCAGCTACCCGGGAGGCTGAGACAGGAGAATGGCGTGAACCCGGGAGGCGGAGCTTGCAGTGAGCCGAGATCCGGCCACAGCACTCCAGCCTGGGTGACAGAGCGAGACTTCGTCTCAAAAAAAAAAAAAAATCACCACCAGATGACTTTGAAAAAGTAATGTGACAGGCCACTGATCATGCCAGATATCTGTTATTTATAATGATTTGTGGACTGAAGAGCTAGCAGCAAACAATTTACTTTATGCAATTATTCATTATAAATATTCTGTGGTAAATTTAAAGGTTTTTAGGAGAGGGATGAGATTTAACCAAAGTATGATGACTGAAATTTGTGCATACTGGAACCATGCAAAGTGAGAATTTACTGTAATTTGCATACAACAAATTGCACATACTTAAAATGCATAATTAGATCATTTTGTCACACATATATAGTCGTGGAAACCTTAACATAGTAAAGATTATGGATATATCCTTTACCTCTGAAGGTTCCCCGTGCCCTCCCTCACTATTTATTTATTTGTTTATTCATTTCTTTTTTGAGAAAGAGTCTCACTCTGTCATCCAGGCTGGAGTGCAGTGGCATGATCTTGGCTCGCTGCAACCTCCACCTCCCAGGTTCAAGACATTCTCCTGCCTCAGCCTCCCAAGTAGCTGGGGTTACAGGCACATGCCACCATGCCCACCTAATTTTCGTTTTTTTAGTAGAGATGGGGTTTCAGCATGTTGCTTAGGCTGGTCTTGAACTCCTGACCTCAACTAATCCACCTGCCTCGGCCTCCCAAAGTGCTGGGATTACAGGCGTGAGCCACCGCGTTCAGCCCCTCTTGCTCCTTTATAGTGCTTCGTCCCATTCTTCCATGTTACCCAACTCCATGGATCCCATGCAACGACTTATTTGCTTTCAATTACAATAGATTGCTTTGCATTTTGGGAAGCTCATATAAATAAGACCATGTACTATGTATTCTTTTTTGCCTGGCTTCTTCCATTCAGTATAATTATTTTTGGATTCACTCAGTTTGCATGTTTAAATTGTTTGTTCTCTTTTATTGCTAAATTGTATTTCATTATACAGATACCAGATTTTTTTTTTATTATTATTATACTTCAAGTTCTAGGGTACATGTGCATAACGTGCAGATTTGTTACATATGTATACCTGTGCCATGTTGGTGAGCTGCACCCATCAACTCGTGAGCACCCATCAATTCGTCATTTATATCAGGTATAACTCCCAATGCAATCCCTCCCCCCTCCCCCCTCCCCATGATAGGTCCCGATGTGTGATGTTCCCCTTCCCGAGTCCAAGTGATCTCATTGTTCAGTTCCCACCTATGAGTGAGAACATGCGGTGTTTGGTTTTCTGTTCTTGTGATAGTTTGCTAAGAATGATGGTTTCCAGCTGCATCCATGTCCCTACAAAGGACGCAAACTCATCCTTTTTNNA
>NW_016814542.1:265447-292246 GCF_001698545.2 Rhinopithecus bieti | reverse complement strand
TTGATCATGGAGACGTACTGATGGGGTTTTGGTATAGGTGTCCTTCCTGTTTGATAGGTTTCCTTCTAACAGTCAGGACCCTCAGCTGCAGGTCTGTTGGAGATTGCTTGAGGTCCACTCCAGACCCTGTTTGCCTGGGTATCAGCAGCAGAGGTTGCAGAAGATAGAATATTGCTGAACAGCAAGTGTACCTGTCTGATTCTTACTTTGGAAGCTTCCTCTCAGGGTAAGTGGCTGTAAATGAGTGTTGGGGAGTGTTGAGTGGCTGTAAATGAGTGTTGGGGAGTGGCTGTAAATAGAGATGAAGCTTCTCTTGCCCACCACTCACCTCCTGCTGTGTGGCCCAGTTCCTAACAGGCCACAGACCAGGACTGGTACCAGTCCATGGCCCAGGGATTGGGGACCCCTGCTGTAGGTCATGTGTCTTTTTTTTTCCTCAAGCTGCTTTCAAGATTTTCTCTTATTACTATTTTTGAACAATTTGATGGTGACCTATATTGATGTAGTTTTCTTCATGTTTCTTGGTTTTTGGTTTGAGTTTCTTCTGTCTCTGGGTTTAAAGGTATCATCAAATTTGGAAAAACTCAGCCATGATTTCTTTTTTTTTTTGAGATGGAGTCTCGCTCTGTCGCCCAGGCTGGAGTGCAGTGGCCGATCAGCTCACTGCAAGCTCTGCCTCCCGGGTTCATGCCATTCTCCTGCCTCCGCCTCCCAAGTAGCTGGGACAACAGGCACCTGCCACCTCGCCCGGCTAGTTTTTTGTACTTTTTAGTAGAGATGGGGTTTCACCGTGTTAACCAGGATGGTCTCGATCTCCTGACCTTGTGATCTGCCCATCTTGGCCTCCCAAAGTGCTGGGATTACAGGCTTGAGCCACCGCGCCCGGCCCATGATTTCTTTAAGTATTTTTTTCTGCCTTCCCTTCCTTAAAGGGGTCCCATTACAAATATATTATGCTATATTTATAGTTGAATACAAGTGATGCACAACTGTTATTTATGAAGGTGTTCCACAGCTTAGTGTTGTTCTATTCATTTTTTAATAATTAATTTTTCTCTTTATGCCTTCCTTTGAATGTTTTCTATTGTAATTTCTTCAACTTCACCAATCTTTTCTTCTACAAGATATGACCTCTAGTTAATCCCATCTCTTGTGTTTTCCATGCCAGACATTATAGTTATCAGCACTAGAAGTTTGTTTTGGATTTGTTCTATATCATTCATTTTTTTACTTAACATGTTTGATCTTTTCTCCAGCTTTTTCTTACATACAGAGTACAGTTATAAGAAGTTTTGGTATCCTTATCTGTCAATTTCACAATTTTAGTTTTTTTTTTTTTTTTTTTTTTTTTGGTTGTTTCCATGCCTGCTAGTTGTTTTACTGGGTGTCATATATTGTGAATTTTACCTTGTGAGGTGCTGAACATGTTTGTATTACTATAAAGATTCCTGGGCTTTTTTTCTGGGTTGCAGTTAAATTGGAAACAATTTCATCCTTTCAGGTCTTGCTTTTAAGATTTGTCAGACAGAACCACAGGAGCATTTAAGTTTAGGGCTAAGGATTCCATACTATTGATGTAAGATTTTTTAAAACACTGTACCCAATGCCCCACAAATTGTGAGGCTTTCTAGTCTGGTAGGTAGCAAAAGGCACTATTCCTATTCCTGTGAGAACTGCGTACACTCTTCTCTCTTCTAAACCTTTTCAGTGGTTCTTTCCCTAGCCTTGGGTATCTCCCTCATATTCATTCACTGATTAGTACTCTACTGCAAACATGACAAGGATCTTCTGCAGATCTCTGGAGTTCTTGTAGTGACTCTCACGACTTCAGTACTGCACCCTGTGATATCTAGCAACCTTGGTCTTTACAGACTATCATCAATGTCTCCTCAAGTCATGAGTCTCTGAGTGCTTACCTCTGTTCCCCTTTTCTGTGACGGAGCCTGGAAAGTCTCTCACAGCAGTAAGCTGAGACAATAATAGGGCCAACCTTGTTTGATTAATGTCTCTCAGCAAACAATGTCCTTTGTTGCCCAATGCCCAATGTCTTAAAAACCCCTTGTTTCACATTTTCTTATTCTTTATTTCAGGCAGCAGGTTAAATTTTGTCCAGTTACTCCATCTCATCTAGAAATATAGGATCCTTTTCGTGTATTTTAATTTAATTGATAAAATTCCTTTTATTAACTAGTCTTAAAATTCCTTTAAAAAAATTGTGATTCTAATCCCCAGCACATAATGTTATCAAGGTACTTTCTTTCCTCACTTATGTGGGAAATCATATATCCGAGAATTGCAATGCACTTATTTTACCATTACTCTTACATTGTGAATACAGAAAAAAATAAGAAATGGGTTGGTACAGTATTATGGCCATCTCAAAAACGAGTAGTGGGACGGCTATAGAGCCTTCTGATGATTACAAACCTCATTCCAATCAAGGGGAGTTAATAGTAGGGGGAAAAGTTTATCTCTTTTTCAAGGACCAGAACTGATTTTATTTTATGAGGAAAAGTATGTGATTTATGTTTTTTCTCATTCCAGCTCTCTCCTTAGTGTTAGTGAAAAAACCTTGTATATTCTCATAACCACTTTTCTGCCAATCGTAATCTTTGGCAGTAGTGTACGTTTTCATTTATTATGTTTTCAAGAGTACATTCGTGGGGTCAGCTATGTCAGGATTGGCAGGAAGATATCATTTTTTGAGGTTTTAAAACATTATTGAAATATAATTCATTTGTCATAAAACTTATACCTTTAAAAGATATAATTTAGTGTTTTTTAGTCACAAATTTGTACAACCATCACTACAGATTTTCATCACCCACAAAAGATACCCCACACCCATTACCCACCACTACTGACTCTTCTCTTCTCCCAGTTCCTGAAAAATATGTGGAATTTGTCTATTCCACATATTTTATATAAATGGAGCCATAAAATATGTGGTCTTTTGTGACTAGCTCCTTTCACATAGCATAAGTTTTCAGGTTTGATCCATATAGTAGCATTTATTGATACCTCATTCTGTTTCATTGCTGAATAATATTTCATTATATGAATAGATCACATTTTATTTTTCCATTCATCCATTAGTGAATATTTAAATTGTTTGAAATTTTGAGCTATTATAAATAATATTGCTATAAACATTCATGTACATGTTTTTGTGTGAAAATGTATTTATTCCACTCTTTTGGGTATATACCTGGAAGTAAAACTGCTGAGTCATACAACAACTATAATTTTCTGAGGAACTGACAGACTGCTTTCCAAACTGGCTATACAATTTTACTTTCTGCCCAGCAATGTACAGGGATGCTAATTTCTCTCCATCTTTACCATCACTTGTTACTCTCTCTTTTTTTTTTTTTTTTTTGAGAAGGAATTTTGCTCTTGTTGCCCAGGCTGGCGTGCAATGGCATGATCTTGGCTCACTGCAATCTCTACCTCCCAGGTTCAAGTGAATCTCCTGCCTCACCCTCCCAAATAGCTGGGATTATAGGTACACGCCACAACATCCAGCTAATTTTGTATTTTTAATAGAGACAGGGTTTCATCATATTGGCCAGGCTGGTCTCAAACTCCTGACCTCAGGTGATGCACCCTCCTTGGCCTCCTAAAGTGCTGGGATTACAGGTGTGAGCCACCACGTCTGGTCACTGTCTATCATTTTGATTACAGCCATTCTGATGGGCATAAAGTGGTATCTCATTGTGGTTCTGATTTGCAGTTCCCTGTAATTAATGATGTTGAGCATGCAAGAAGTCTTTTTCTTTTTTTTTTTGAGACAGTATCTTGCTCTGTTGCCCAAAGGCTTCATGCATTGTTGATTGGTACAAACACGATTTACTAACAGTCCTGACTTCCTGGGTCAAGTGATCCTCCTGCCTCAGCTTCCCAAGTTAGAAGTACAGGTGTGTGCCACCATGCCTAGCTTATTTTTTTGTAGAGATGGCGGTCTCACTCTGTAGCCCAGACTGGTCTCAAACTCCTAGGCTCAAGCAATCTTCCTATCTTGGCCTCCTAAAGTGTTAGAATTACAGGCATGAGCCACTGTGCCTGGCCCAAGTGTCCTTTTTTTTTTTGAGACGGAGTCTCACTCTGTTGCCCAGGCTGGAGGGCAGGGGTGCCATCTCAGCTCACTGCAACCTCTGCCTCCTGGGTTCAAGTGATTCTCCTGCCTCGGCCTTCTAAGTAGCTGGGATTACAGGCACATGCCACAACACTCAGCTAATTTTTTATACTTTTTGGTGACATGGGGTTTCACCATGTTGGCCAGGCTAGTCTTGAACTCCTGACCTCAAGGGATCCACCCGCCTCAGCCTCCCAAAGTGCTGGGATTACAGGCGTGAGCCCCCACACCTGGCCCCAAGTGTCCTTTTTAATTAACCTCCCATACCACCTTTTATTAAAATTCTGTTTAAGAATTTTACCTAACAAATATTCAATAAACAAGTTACATTAATATTCTTTTAAAAAATCATTTCTACAACATTTCTTCTATTAAACTATTTGGGAATTTGTTCAAATGTATACCTAGCCTCATATATGCAGCTGACCCAGATATTCTATAATTCTTTTAATAGAACATATCAAATAGTTGGAAACAATCATATCTTACAGGTTTTATGTTACTTAGTACCTCTAAACAAAACTTGAGATAGTCTTTGCTTGGCATCCTAGAAATCAAAACAACTTGAAATTGAATTTTACAAGTGAAAAAGATCCTAAAGAAAACCTGGATCTTCTGGCTTATATGATACATGATGTAATTACAAATAAGATTCAGTGACTTCAAAATCATTTAGCTAATTATTGAAACGGTTGTCACTAAAATCTAGATATGCTGACTTCTATACTAGTGTTCCTTCTAATGGAATTATTGACAAACTCAAATAATAAAACATTTATCATGAAACAATGGCAAGGGCAATGGACTAGTAATCAGAAAATGTACTTGTATCTTACAACATTTGGTTGAGCCTATGGAATACTAATTTAACCTCTGTACCATATCTTCATCAAATAGGAAATTCTACTAGATAACCTCAAATTCTTCCACATTTAAAAGATTCACTGAAATATAAAAAAGCATTAAGTAGACTTGGAAGTTAACCCCAAAAAAAGAGTACAGGAGCTTTAAACAACAAATAATAAGCCAAAACCTTAGTGGGATTTTTTCCTGTTATAATAGTGGGAATGCATTCAGAAATAGATTCTATCAACAAGAACAGCTTGGACTAACATAGGCAGGAAAAGAACTCAACTCTCATTACATGTTGTAATATATTGATCAGTAAAAAGACAACCGTATCCCAACTGCACGGAGTAATACTCTGAGGAAACCAGAATGAGAAGCCTGCTAAAGATTCCACCATAGCCGCTTTTCTCTATTGTATCTACAGCGTTTATAATTCCCAGCATGTAACTCATAAAGAAGCAGGAGCACAGGGTTGAAATATAAGATATATGTTGGTAGTAGACAAAAGATGGAAAGATAGGCTTGAATATATTACATATCATCAAAGCATTGTGAACTGAGATCTGACTAATTTAGACAGAGAAACCAAGACAAAAAAACCCCAAGAAGCGCCAACAGATCCACTTAAGATAAATGTCAACAGGTATTGCAGGGAAAGGTAGAAACCTGCCTTCTAAGTTAGCACTAAGAGCACAATTTGCTAGCAGTGTAATATGAAAGTGAGGAAGTGTAAGTTTTCTTCTTCAATGCTCTCTATTGCAAAAAATGCCAGAAGAACTTGCTAAGTATGTAGGAAAAAAAGAAAGTAAAGAAAAGGAAAAAAAAAAAAAAAAAGGGAGAAAAGTGTTTTGAAAAGAAACTACAGGCCAGGTATGGTGGCTCACACCTGTAATTCCAGCACTTTGGGAGGCCGAGATGGGTGGATCACTTGAGCTCAGGGGTTCAAGACCAGCCTGGGCAACATGGTGAAACCCCATCTCCACAAAAAAATACAAAAATTAGCTGGGCAAGGCAATGCATGCCTGTACTTGGGAGGCTGAGGGAGGAGAATCGCTTGAGCCTCGAAGGCGGAGGCTATACTGAGCCGAGATAAAAGATTAAAAGACATGTAAAATAGCATATATTCTGTAGTTTTCTCTGAGGAAAATATAAACATTTATTTTTCATGTGCTTGGTTATTTCAAAGAAGATGCAACAGGAAAGTCAAAGAGAGGAATTAAAATAAAATGATAACATGAATTCAAAGGCTATTAGTACAGTGTAAGGAAAGAGCTAATGGAAAATAACCAAATAATTTAAACATGCACTATGGTCACATTAAAAGTGAAGAAAGAAGGCCGAGGTGGGTGGATTACCTGAGGTCAGGAGTTTGAGACCAGGCTGGCCAACATGGCAAAACCCTGTCTCTACTAAAAATACAAAAATTAGCCATGTGTGGTGGCAGGCATCTATAATCCAAGCTACTTGGGAGGCTGAGGCAGGAGAATTGCTTGAACCTGGTGGGGTGGACGTTGCAGTGAGCTGAGATCATGCCACTTCACTCCAGCATGGGCAAAAGAGCAAAAGTCTATCTCAAAAAAAAAAAAAAAGTGAAGAAAGATGTGAAAGACAAGACTAAAATATTTCTCAGAATGAAAAAGAAAAATGTTAAGGACATTTGAAGAATACTTAAGGATGAGATGGCTAATATAAAGGAATGTGAAAAAAACATCCTATGTAAAAATTACAGGTATATATATCAGCCCAGGTTCCCTTAGGACACACACACTTTCAAGTTTGCATAATTCAAGAAGGGTTTATGTATTTATAAAAGAGGGTGAAAGGGAATCATAAGAAACAGTACAATAACACAGGGCTAATATCAGTGGAGTTGTTACTGTCCTTATGGGGAGCAAAATTAGCTGCTGTAGCCAGAAGGAAGGAATAGTGTGGAAAAGGCCATGGCCAATAAGAGACATAGTAAGCCGACGTACCCATATGGGAAGGGAGCCAGGGGAATAAACAACTGTCCACATACTCCTCCTTTTCCCTGATATTCTTCAAGGGCTCCTCATTGGTGGAAACTGACCAAACGGCAGCGAGTACATGGACCTATATAATTCACACAAATCTAACTCCCAGGGTAAAAAGCAAAGTGGACTAAGAATAGTGAATTTGCAGGGGCAAATGGAATATAGCCACAATAGTGTAGCATAGGAATAAAGGGATGTAAATCTCTACCATTTGCCTAAAGTCCATTCACCTTCACTGTAATTACTGATATAGTTGAATTTGTATTTCCCATCTTGCTGTTTTTTTCCTATATGTCCTTTTTTGTTCTCCATTACTCCTATATGATCTTTTATGTTAAACAAGTATGCTAAACACATATGTTTGTGTGTGTATATATATGTGTGTGTGTGTGCACATGTATATATAGCTTCTTTTCAGTCCATTACTTTAGGAATTATACGATTAGTCTCTAATTTATGACAATCTACTTTAAAAGACTCAATCTTATTTTAACAAATTTGCTCCTATATGTTTCATTTCCACCACCCTCCTTAGCATTATTGTCAATTATATTTATATGTTATGCGTTCATCAAAAAAGTGCCATAATTACTGCTTTAAACACTTTGTTTTTTGAAGAAATTAGGAAAATAGAAAAAAATATTTTAAAGTCTTTTACACACAAATTTACTTTTGCCAGTCCTCTTCATTCTTTCCTCTGGATATGAGTTACTATCAGGTATCACATTCTTTCAATCTGAAGAAATCTGAAGTAGTGTTTGTAGTACAGGCTGGTTATTAACCAAATCTCTCAGTTTTTATTTTCTTGGAAACATCTTTATTTTGCCTTCATTTCCAAAGGCTAATTTTATAGTATATAGTATTCTTTGTTGTCAGTTCCCTCCACAAACCCACCCCCAGGACTTTAAATATGCCATTGTATTATCTTCTGGAGATCACTGTTTCTGACAACAGCAGTAAGCTATTAATCATATTGCTGTTTCCCTGTTCATGATGAGTTGTTTTTTTCTTGCTTCTTTCAAGAGTTTCTTTTTGTCTTTAGCTGTCAGCACTTTCACGGTAATGTTTCCAGGTGTGGTCCTTTAGTGTTTTTCCTTTATGGGATTTGTTGAGCTTCTTGAACCTCAAGTTTCTACCAAAACTGGGAGGTGTTCATTAATTATTTCTTTAATTATTTTTTCTCCCCCCTCACCCTCATACTAGGATGCCCATTACATGTATACCGGTTACCTGACACCGTATTGGATAATTTCTAATGATCTCATCTCATTGGGTAATTTTTAATGATCTTCAAGTTTACTGAGTGTTTCAATTTGCTGCTAAGTCCATCAAGTAAATTTTTTATTTCAGTTACCTTACTTTTAAGTTCTAGAATTTCTATTTGGTTCCTTTTCTATAGATTCTATTTATCTATTTAGATTCCCCCTTTATGTTGAGTCACTTTTATTATGTTTTCCATTAGTTCTTTGAACGTAAGTTTAAAACAATTTTTCCACATATTTCTAATAGCTGTGTTGAGGTCCTTTGCAAAATCTAACATCTGGGCCCACTCAGATTCAATTTCTATTGATTGCTTTATTTCCAGAGTATGTCTCGTCTTTGCATATCTAGTAGTTTTGACTTTTAGAGAGCATGTAGCAACCCTAAATTCTGTTTTATTTTCCTGAAAGTTTTGTTTATTTATTTTTAGTAACTTGCCTGGACTTAAACTTCAGAATTTGTCTCTCACACAGTGTGTAGCTACTGATGTCTCTGATTATTCTTTTAAAAATTAATATGCTTTTAAAAGCAATTTTAGTTTTACAGAAAAATAAGTTGCAAGTACAGAGAGTTCCCATATAAACTTCTCAAGTCTCTTCCCCAGTTATTAATATCTTGAATTACTGTGGTACACTGGTCACAACTGATGAGTCAATACTGATACATTATTAACTGAAGTTACAGATTACATTAGGGGGTATGCTTTCTGTTGCTTTGTATGAGTTCTGACAGATGTATAATGACTTGTATTCACCAATATAGTATCATACAGGATAGTTTCATGATTCTAAAAATTATGTGTTACACCCATTTATCCCTCTCTCCCTAACTCACCCTAAACCCCTTGATGACCACTGCTCTTTTTACTGTCTCCATAGATTTACCTTTTGCAGAATGTCATATTGTTGGAATTAAACAGTATGTAATCTTCTCAGATTGGATTCTTTCACTTGGCAATAGGTGTTTAAGGTTTCTCCATGTCTTTTCGTTTCTTAATAGGTCATTTCTTTTTAGTACTGAATAATATTCCATTGTCTGGATGTAACTCTCATTTTAATTAACAATTCCCTAATGGCATATGATGCTGAGCATCTTTTCATATGCTTATTGGCCATATGTATCTTTTCTTTATATGTTTAGATCCTTTGCTCATTTTTTAATCAGGTTGTTTCCTTATTTTTGAATTTTAAATATTTCTCTGCATGTTTGAATAAGTCATCAGATACGTATTTTGCAAATAATTTCTCCCACTCTGTGGCTCTTTTTTTCATTCTCTTAATGGTGTCTTTTGCAGAGAAGTCTTAAATTTTAATCATGTACAACTTATCAATTTTTTTCTTTTATGGAGTATATGCTTTTGGTATTGTATCTAAAAATTCACTGCAAACTCTAGGTCACTTAGACTTTCTCCAGTGTTATCATCCAGGAGTTTTATGGTTTTGCAGTTTTACATTTAGGTCTATCCATGCTTAATTAATTTTTCTGGAAGCTGTAAGGCCTATATTTAATTTTTTTGTATGTAGATGTCCACTTCCAGCACCATTTGTTGAAAGGACTATCCTTTCTACATTAAATTGCCTTTGCTCTTTTGTCAAAGATCCATTGACTATTATTTGCATAGGTCTATTTCTGTGTTCTGTATCAATTTGTCCTCTCTTTTATCAGTACCACACTGTGCTGATTACTGCAGCTTTACAGTAAGCCGTGAAATTGGAGAGTGTCAGTCCTCTAACCTTGTTCTTCAACACTGTCTTGGCTATTATGCATCTTTTGTCTTTATGTATAAACTTCAGAATCAGCTTGTTGATGTCCCCAAAATAATTGGCAATGACTTTGATTAAGATTCTATTAAATCTATAAATCCAAGTTGGAAAGAACTGAAATCTTGACATAATAGACGCTTCCTATCCATGTACGTGGAACATCTCACAATTTACTTAGATCTTTGATTTCTTTTGTCAGAGTTTTATAGTTTTCCTCATATAGTTCTGGTACATACTTTGTCAGATTTATATCTAAGTACTTCTAGGGTTTGATGGTAATGTAAAAGGTATTGTGTTTTTAATGTCAAATTCAAATTGTTCATTGCTGGAACACAAGAAGGCAACTGGATTTTGTACATTAACTTCGTATCTTGCAGCTTTGATACAAGTAGTTATTAGTTCCAGATTTTTTGGTTGATTCTTTAAATTTGCAAATAAAGATAGTTTCATTTCTTCTTTTCCAATCCACAGGCATTTTGTTTCTTTTTCTTGTCTTATTGAATTAAATAGACACTTCAGTATGAAGTCGAATAGGAGTGGTGAAAGTGGACATCTCTGCCCTGTTTCTGATCTTAGTGGGAAACCATCTATTCTCTCACTACTAAGTATTTTAGAGGTAGTTTCTCTGTTGATGTCTTTTATCAACTTGAGGGAGTACCCTTCTATTCTCAGTTTGAAAAAGATTTTTGGCCGGGCGCGGTGGCTCAAGCCTGTAATCCTAGCACTTTGGGAGGCCAAGACGGGTGGATCACAAGGTCAGGAGATCGAGACCATCCTGGCTAACACGGTGAAACCCCGTCTCTACTAAAAAATACAAAAAACTAGCCAGGCGAGGGTGGCGGGCGCCTGTAGTCCCAGCTACTCGGGAGGCTGAGGCAGGAGAATGGTGTAAACCCGGGAGGCGGAGCTTGCAGTGAGCTGAGATCCGGCCACTGCACTCCAGCCTGGGCGACAGAGCGAGACCCTGTCTCAAAAAAAAAAGAAAAGAAAAAAAAAAGAAAAAGATTTTTGTCATAAATGGGTGTTGGACTTTGTCAAATTGTTTTTATGCATCTATTGATATGATCATATGATTTCTTTAGCCAGTTGATGTCATGAATTTCATTAGTTGCTCTTTGCTAAACAAACCTTGCATAACTGGAATAAATACCAGTTGGTCATGGTATATAATTGTTTTTGTGCATTGTGGGATTTGATTTGCTAATATTTAGTTGAAAAAAAATTTTTTTTTTTTGCGACTGGGTCTTGCTCTGTCACCCAGACTGGGATGCAGTGGCACAATTATGGTTCAATGCAACCTTGATCTCCTGAGTTCAAGAGATCCTCTCACCTAGGCCTCACGAGTTTGTAGAAGCACAGGCGTGTACCACCATGTCCAGCTAAATTTTATTTTTATTTATTTATTTATACTTTTTTGGAGACAGAGTCTTGCTCTGTTGCCCAGGATGGAGTGCCATGGCACGATCTCAGCTCACTGCAACCTCCGCCTCCCAGGTTCAAGCGATTCTTGTGCCTCAGCCTTCCAAGTAGCTGGGACTATAGGCACGCTCCACTGAAGTCTGGATAATTCTTTGCATTTCAGTAGAGATAGGGTTTTACCATGTTGCCCAGGCTGGTCTTGAACGCCTAAGCTCAGGCAATCCACCTGCTTTGGCCTCCCAAAGTGGTCTGATTACAGGAGTGAGCCACTGCACCCAGGTAAATTTTATTTGCATTGAACAGATGGGGTCTCCCTATGTTGCCTAGGCTGGTCTTAAACTCCTGGGATCAAGCAATCCTCCCGCCTCGACCTCCCAAAGTGCTGGGGTTACAGGAATTAGCCATCGTGGCTGGCCTCAGCTGAAGATTTTTGCATCTATATTCATGAGAGATTTTGATCTGTGCTTTCCCTTTCTTGTAATGTCTTTGTCTAGTTTGGGTACTGAAATAATCCCAGCTTGACAGAATGTGTTAGGAAGCGTTCCCTTTGTTTCTATTTTCTGGAAGAGATTGTAGAGAATTTGTATAATTTATTCCATGAATGTTTCTGTTCCGTTTCTTTATTCCTACTATTATTTTGTAATCTGGCTTCCTAGAAGTTGCCTGTTTCAACACTACTCAGTGGTCAGCCAACCGGTGTGGCTCAATCAGCCTCAGGGCTGTGCTCAAATACCTTGAGCCAATAAGATTTCTACCACTTGCCAATTATCTGTGTGTGGGTTGCAGAACCTATTAAAAGTTTGAGCCAAATCTTTAGTGTCCTTTGTCTTTTTACTTTTTGTCAGATGCTCTTGGGTATTCTTTGAACATGTGTAGTTTGCTAGTTAGCAAGGGATGTGTGGAGAACCCCTATACAGATATCTCATTTCCAGGTCTCCCAAGTGGAACTAACTTTTGGTTAACAAAACTGGGGGTTTCAAATGTCCATCTGTGACAGACTGGATTAAGAAAATGTGGCACATATACACCCATGGAATACTATGCAAGGCCATTAAAAAAAGGGATGGAGTTTGATCCCTTTGTAACATGGGGATGGAGGGGCTGGGGAAAACCCATCATCCTTAAGGAACTATCACCAGAAGAGAACCCAAACACCGGGGCCATGGTTTCTCCAACTATAGGTGGAAATCTGTAACAAAATGGGAGATCCACCTGGACGCGGAAGAGGGATCATACACCACCTGGGGCGTATCATGGGGGAGGGAGGGAGGAGTATGTATTGGATTATACATGATATAAATGGATGAATTTGATGGGTGCTGGAACGAGGTTGGTGGGGTGGCAGCACCACCAACAGGGATAAAAGTATACATATGTAACAAAAAACCCCTGACGGTTATGGCACATGTAACCCCTAGGAACTTTAAAAGTAAATAAAAATAAAAATAAAAAAATAAAAAATAAAAAAAAAAAAACTGGGGGTTTCCCCCAACCATTTTAAGACCTAATTTGACAATTTTAGCTGGCAAAGACACAAATTTTTACTCCCCACTTCTGAGTATTCCTCTGACATCAAATGTCATAGTATCCATGACCAGTCAAAAGCTGGTAAAACTACCATTCTTGTCCACTAAATTCCCTGGAGGAGGGGTATAGGAATAGCTCCAGACGAGAAGGCCACAGACTCTCACTATTCATACCCAAAACTGCAACAGTTTTTCAAGAATTAATGTTTCTCAATGTGTTGCCTGCTTTGGGTTGATTTCCAGTGCACAGAAGTTGCTGTTTCTGACAAATTTATCCATTTTTATACTTTTTTTTGTGAAGAGGAGTCATCAACTATTTCCATTTACCATAACTGGAAGTCCTCTATTCATTACAGTATCATAATTTCATGCATCACTTTTTCACTGAGGTAAAATAAATATAACATCAATTTACTATTTTAACCATTTTGAAGTGTACAATTCAGTGGAATTAAGCACATTCATAATTTTGTGCAACCATCATCATTTTCCATTTCCAGAACTTTTTCATCATGCCAAACAGAAACTCTATACCCATTAAACAGTAACTCCCCATTCCTTTCTCCCCATAGTATTTGGTAAGCTCTATTCTACTTTGTCTCTATTAATTTGCCTCTATCAGATATCATATATATCACAAATAAGTGAAATTACACATCTGTCCTTTCATGTTTGGCTTATTTCACTTAGCATAATGTTTTGGAGAGTCAACCACCTTGTACCATGAATCAGTACTTCATTCCTTTTTATGGATAAATAATATTCCACTGTATAGATATATAACATTTTGTTTATTCTTTCTTCATTTAATAGAATTTGGGTTGTTTCCATCTTTTGGCCATTATGATGCTGCATGAACATTAATCTGTGACTTCTTCTGTGGACATGTTTTCATTTCTCTTGAGCATATACCTAGTTGTAGAAGTGATAGATTTAATGGTAACTCTATGTTTAACTTTTTTTTTTTTTGAGACGGAGTCTCGCTCTGTCGCCCAGGCTGGAGTGCAGTGGCCGGATCTCAGCTCACTGCAAGCTCCCCTCCCGGGTTCACGCCATTCTCCTGCCTCAGCCTCCCGAGTAGCTGGGACTACAGGCGCCCGCCACCTCGCCCGGCTAGTTTTTTGTATTTTTTAGTAGAGACGGGGTTTCACCATGTTAGCCAGGATGGTCTCGATCTCCTGACCTCGTGATCCGCCCGTCTCAGCCTCCCAAAGTGCTGGGATTACAGGCTTGAGCCACCGCGCCTGGCCTGTTTAACTTTTTAAGGAACTGCCAAACTGTGAAACGCAACTACACATTTTTCTCTCCCATAAGCAGTGTACAAGGGCTCCAATTACTCCACATCCTCCCCAATATATATATATACATATTTTTGAGACAGAGTCTCACTCTGTTGCCCAGGCTGGCACAATTTCAGCTCACTGCAACCTCCACCTTCCATGTTCAAACAATTCCCCTGCCTCAGCCTCCTGAGTAGCTGGGATTACAGTCGTGCCCCTCCACGCCCAGCTAATTTTTATATTTTTAGTAGACATGGGGTTTTACCATGTTGGTCAGGCTGGTCTCGAATTCCTGACCTTAAGTGATCCACCTGCCGCGGCCTCCCAAAGTGCTAGGATTACAGGCGTGAGCCACCGAGCCTGGCCACCAATATTTATTTTTAAAATAGCATTATTAAAGTATAATTGATATACAAAATACACATATGTACAGTATACAATTTGAGAATTTTTGACTTATGAATATACTTGTGAAACAGTACCATAATCAAGATAGTGAATATATTCATCACTCCAAAAAGTTTTTTCTCCCTTTTGTAATCCTTTCTCCCTCCCTACTCCCCTTCTTCCCATCCCCAGGCAACTAACAATCTATTTCTTGCCACTAGAGGTTTGTCTATTTTGTTTAGAGTTTTACATAAATGAAATCATATAGTATATATTCCCTTTTAGTGTGGGTTACTTCACTTAGAAAAATTACTTTCAGCTTCAGCCATATTGTAATATGTGAATAGTTCATCTTCCTGTATGGCTGAGTAGTATTCCATTGTATGGATATACTACAGTTTCTCTATTCATTAACCTGTTGATGGACATTTCAGATGTTTCCAATTTTGGGGCTATTACAAATAAAGCTGTTAGGTATATTCTAGTTCAAGAGTCTGTATGGCCATATCCTCTTTTTCTCTTGGGCAAATTCCCAAGAAAAGAGTGAATGAATCACGTGGTTGGTTTTTGTTCAGTTTTTTAAGCTTTTTAAAGCCAAACTGTTTTCCTACACAGTTTTACAATTTTATATTCCCACACATAGGGTTCTAATTCCTCTACAACCATGTCAAAACCCAGTGCAGTCCGTTTTAAAAGTTTTATTCCATCTATTTGATGTGTAGTGATATCTCAATGTGTGAGTGTAGGTTTGTATGTGTGTTTTATTGTGTAAATTCCCATAATATAAAATTAACCATTTTAAAGAGAACAATTCAGTGGCATTTAGCACATTCACAATGTTGTAAAACCATCATTTTTTTTTTTTAATTAATTGAGACAAGGTCTCAGTATACTGCTAAGGTTGGTCTTGAACTCTTGGGCTCAAGCCGTACTCCTGTCTCCACCTCCCAAAGTGCTAGGACTACAGGAGTAAGCCACCGTGCCTGGCCAACAATCTTATCTAATTGCAAAAGATTTTCATTACTCCCTGACCATCCCCAACCCAAAATAACCCAGGTCCATGAAACAGGTATTCCCTGGCCACTGGCAACCACCAAACTACTGTCTATCTCTGGATTTACTTATTCTGGATATTGCAAACAAATGGAATCATACAACATGTGGCCTTGTGTATTTGGTTGCTTTCACCTGGCATGATATCAAGGCTCATCTGCACTGCAGCATATGTACCACTATTCCTTTTTGTTGGCCAAAAATAATATTCCATTGGATAGATTATACCACAATTTGCTTATTGATCTGTTGATGGACATTTAGTTCTTTCCACCTTTTGGCAATTGTATAATAGTACTACTATAAACATTCATGCACAAGTATTTGTTTGGGTATCTGTTTTTAATTATTTAAGGTATATACCTAAATGGAGAATTTTTTGGTTATATGGTATTTCTATGTTTAACTCTTTCATGTACTGCCAAACTGTTTTCCACACAGTGGCTGAACCACTTTACACACCTACCAGCACCACATGAGAGGTTCCAATATTTCCACATTCTCACTGATTCTTGTTTCTTGCTTTTGTTTTGTTTTGCTTCCTTTTTGAGATGAAGTCTTGCTGTCGCCCAGGCTGGAGTGCAATGGCGTGATCTCTGCTCACTGCAACCTCTGCCTTCTGGGCTCAAGTGAGTCTCCTGCCTCAGCCTCCCGAGTAGCTGAGATTACAGGTGCCCACCACCATGCCTGGCTAATTTTTTTTTTTTTTGTATTTTTAGTAGACATGGGGTTTCACCATGTTGACCAGGCTGGCTTCGAATTCCTGACCTCACATGATCCACCTGCCTCAACCTCCCAAAGTGCTGGGATTATAGGAGTAAGCCACTGCGCCTAGCCCTTACTTTTGTTTTTTAAACAGCCATCCTAGTGGTTGTGAATTAATATCTTACTGTCATTTTGATTTTCATTTCCCTGATGGCTAATGATGTTGAACATCATTTCATGCGCTTATAAACCATTTATATAACTTCTTTAGATAAATGTCTATTTTGATGTTTTGTCCATTTTAAAATAAGCTTTTATTGAATTGTAAGTGGTCTTTATATATTCAAGATACAAGTTTCTTATCAAATATATGATTTGCAAATATTTCTCCCATTCTATTGGTGGTCTTTTACCTTTTTGATGGTGTCCCTAGAAGCACAAAAGTTTTAATATTGGCAAAGTCTAATTTATCTAATTTTCTTTTGTTGTTGTTGTTGTTGTTGTTGTTGTTGTTGTTGTTGTTTTGAGACAGAGTCTCACTCTGTCAGCCAGGCTGGAGTGCAGTGGCATGATCTCAGCTCACTGCAACCTCCAACCCCTGGGCTCGAGCAATTCTACTGCCTCAGCCTCCTGAGTAGCTGGGAATATAGGCGTGTGCCACCATGCCCAGCTAATTTTTTGTGTTTTTAGTAGAGATGTGGTTTCACTATGTTGGTCAGGCTGGTCTCAAACTCCTGAGCTCAGGTGATCCTCCCGCCTTGGCCTCCCAAAGTGCTGGGATTACAGGTGTGAGCCACCATGCATGGCCTGTTGCTAGCATGTGTGTGTGTTTTCTTTTTTGAGATGGAGTCACACTCTGTCACCCAGGCTGGAATGCAATGGTGTGGTCTCGGCTCCCGAGTTCAAGCAATTCTCCTGCCTCAGCTTCCTGAGCAGCTAGTATTACAGGCACATGCCACCACATCGGCTATTTTTTGCATCTTTGGTAGAGACGGGGTTTCACTATGTTGGCCAGGCTGGTCTCGAACTCCTGACCTCATGATCCGCTTGCCTTGGCCTCCCAAAATGCTGGGATTACAGGTGTGAGCCACCACACCCGGCTGCCTATTACTAACTTTTAAGAAACTGTCAAACCGTTTTCTAAGGTGGATTACCATTTTACATGTCCACCATCAGTGTTTGCAAATTCTAGTTGGTGTACATCCTAAAGAGCATTCCATATGGACATCTTTTTTAGTTTTAACAATTGTAATGTGTGTGAAATGGGTGTTTTTGGTTTTAATTTGCATTTCCCTGTTGACTAATGATGTTGAGCATATTTTCATATGTTTATTTTCACATTCATGTGTCCTTTTATGATGTACCTAGGCAAAACTTTTGTTCATTTGTTAAATGGGTCACTTTCTTCTTGTTAGTGAGTTGTAAAAGTTCTGTTAATATCCTGAAAGCAAGTCCCAGTCCTTTGATATATATTTACAATATTGTTCCTCCATGCATGCGCTGCATTTTCATTTTATTAAGTGTGTTTCCAAAGAGCAAAAAATTTAAATTTTGATCTTAAAAAAAAGGCCAATTTATTATATTTTCTTTTATGATTCACTTTTTTTTTTTTTTTTTTTTTTTGAGACAGTGTCTCGTTCTGTTGCCCAGGCTAGAGTGCAATGGCACAATCTTGGCTCACTGCAATCTCTGCCTCACTGGCTCAGGGGATCTTCCAACCTCAGCCTTCCAAGTAGCTGGGACTACAGAGGCATGCCACCACGCCTAGCTAAATATTTGTATTTTTTGTAAAGATGGGGTTTCACCATGTTGCCCAGGCTGGTTTCAAACTCCTGGGCTCAAGTGATCCACTGACCTTAGCCTCCAAAGTGCTGGGATTACAGGCATGCACCACCATACCCAGCTGATTCATACTTTTAAAATACTAAGAACAGGCCAGATGTGGTAATCCCAGCATTTAAGAGGCCAAAGTGGGTGGATTACTTGATGTCAGGAGTTCGAGACCAGCCTGGCCAACACGGCAAAACCCCGTCTCTACTAAAATACAAAAATTAGCCGGGTGTGGTGGCACATGCCTGTAATCCCAGCTACTCAGGAGGCAGAGGCAGGAGGAGAATTGCTTGAATTCGGGAGGCGGAGGTTGCAGTGAGCCAAGATCGGGCCACTGCACTCCAGCCTGGGCAACAGAGCGAAGACTCCATCTGAAAACAAAACAAAACAAAACACACATGGACACAGAGAGGGGAACATCACACTCCGGGGCCTGGTGGGGGTTGGGGGGCAAGGGGAGGGATAGCATTAGGAGAAATACCTAATGCACATGGAGCTTAAAACCTAGATGATGGGTTGATGAGTGCAGCAAACCACCATGGCACATATATACTTATGTAATAAATCTGCACGTTCTGCACATGTATCCCATAACTTAAAGTATAATAAAAAAATTAAAAATAAAACTAAGAAAATAAAACTAATAAAATAAAACTTAATTTTCCCATTTCTAGATTGCAAAGATTTTCTCCTGGGTTTTTTTTTTTTTCCCCTCAGCGATTTACAGTGTGAGGCTTTAGGTTTAAGTTTATAGTTCATTTTGAGTTTTTTTTCTTCAATATAAGATGGAATTAATAATAATTTCTCCCTCACTTTGGCAGTCAATTATATCAACATTTTATTGAAAGGACTCTCTAGCCAGGCATGGTGGCTAACACCCATAATCCCAGCACTTTGGAAGGCCAAGCCAGGTGGATCACTTGAGGTCAGGAGTTTGAGACCAGCCTGGCCAACATGGTGAAACCCCATCTCTACTAAAAATGCAAAAATTAGCCAGGCATAGCAGCACGTGCCTGTAATCCAAGCTACTCAGGAGTCTGAGGCACGAGAATTGCTTGAACCCAGGAGGCAGAGGTTGCAGTGATGTAAGACTGTGCCACTGCATTGCAGCCTGGGTGACAGAGTGTGACTGTTTCAAACATAAATAAATAAATAAATGACTCTATTCCCTCACTAAATTATCTCGGCATCCTTGGTGAAAATCAGTTAATTATATATGTGTGTGCCAGGCCTATTTTAAGATTTGATTCTGTTCCATTGTTCCACGGGCCTTTCATTTTGCCAATAACAAATAGTTATGATTATAACTTGAAGTCTTGAAATCTGGATAGGTTCTCCAATTTTATCATTTTAAAAATAGGATTGTCTATTATTGCTTTTTTGCTTTTGTGCATTTTCACATTGATTTTACCATCAGCTTTTCATGTTCTCTCAAAATGGTCTACTGAAATTTTAATTGAAATTATATTAGTTTTATTAATCAATTTCATTAGAAGCAACTTGTCAACAATCTTGAGTGTTGTAATTCATGAACGTGGTATATCTAATAAATTCAGTCATTCAAAAATTCTCTCATCAGTGTTTTATAGTTTTCTGGGTAGAGATTGTAGATGTATTTTGTTGTATTTATTCCTATTATTCTTTTGATGAAGTTTTAAAAAAATACCAATTGTTTGCTACTAGTATATAAAATATTCAACTCACTTTATATTAACCTTATATTCTTTAACATTGTTAATTCATTCATTTGTTCTAGTAGTTGCTTTTGCAGAGGGACTGCTTACTTTGTCCTTTAGGATCTTTGTACACATTATTGCTGTTATTCTTTTGCCCTAATGCAATGTCTAGAGCATTTGTTACAATGCTAAATATAAATGGTGAAAGAGGTCATTAGGTCATTCTTTCCACGTTTATTTTTTTATTTTATTTTATTATTTTTTGGAGACGGAGTCTCTGTCGCCCAGGCTGGAGTGCAGTGGCCCCATCTAGGCACACTGCAAGCTCCGCCTCCCGGGTTCGCGCCATTCTCCTGCCTCCGCCTTCCGCGTAGCTGGGACGACAGGCGCCTGCCACCGCGCCTGGCTAAAATTTTGTATTTTTAGTAGAGGCAGGGTTTCACCGTGGTCTTGATCTCCTGACTTCGTGATCTGCCTGCCTCGGCCTCCCAAACTGCTGGGATTATAGGCGCGAGCCACAGCGCCCGGCCCATTCTTTCCATGTTTCTAATCCTTGGAGTAATATATTCCATCTTTCACTGCTATGTATGATGTTAATTGGGGGTTTTCCAGTATATACCCCTTTTCAGGTTAAGAAGTTCCCTATTATTCCAAGTTTACTGAGTTTATATAATGAATGCATGTCTAATTTTGTCTATCGCTTTCTCTTTTATCTCAATCATTTAGGTAGGTACATGTTTATTTTGTTTTTCTTTTCAAATAATCAGATACTGGTTTTGTCAGTTTTCTCTCATCTGCTTTTGGGTGATGGATTTCTGTTCTTATCTTTATTCCTTCTTCCTTCCACTTAGTTTCGGTTCAATTTGCTTTTCCTAGTCTAGCTTCTTAAAATCTCAGGTCATTAATTTTAGCGCTTTGTTTTCTAATTTAAGAAATTGAAATGGGCTCACGCCTGTAATCCCAGAATTTAGGGCGGCCGAGGCAGGCTGATCACTTGAGGTCAGGAATTTGAGACCAGCGTGGACAACATGGCGAAACCCCATGTCTACTAAAAATGCAAAACTTAGCCGGGCGTGGTGGTGCATGCCTGTGATTCAGGCTACTTGGGAGGCTGAGGCAGGAGAATTGCTTGAACCTTGGGGTGGGGGGCGTTGCAATGAGCTGAGATCGTGCCACTTCATTCCAATCTGGGCAACAGAGCAAGAGACTCCATCTCAAATTTAAAAAAAAGAAAAAAAAAAAAAGAAAGAAATTGAAGCTATGTTACCCTTTAAGCATTGCTTTATCTACATTCCTCAAATTTTGATCTGTTGTATTTTCATTATCACTCCCTTCAAAGTATTTTCTAATTTCCTTTTGCTTTCTTCTTTGTCCTATTTTTTATTTGGTGGGGGTGTTAAGTTTCAAAATATTTGGTATTTTCCTATCTTGTCATTGATTTTTAATTCTGTTGTAAGAGAACAAACTGCATAATTTCATTCCTTTTAAATTTGTTGTTTTGTTTTATTGTCTATCATATGGTCTCTCTTTGAGAATATACCATGTGAACACACAAAAAAATATGTATTTGGCAGTTATTTAGGTATAGTATTCCAAATGTATCCATTAGATCAAATCGGTTCAAATCTATGTCTTTACAGAATTTCTTTTTTTAGTTGTTCTATCAATTACTGAGAAGGAAGTGTTAAAATCTTCTACCATGATCTCAATTTTTGCTTCATGTATGTTTAAGTTGCTGTTACACAGGCATTTGTGATTATGTTTTCTCAAATTGTGCCTTTTATCATGATGAAATATCACTCTTTACCTCCGATAATACTCCCAATCTTAAAAGCGATTTCATCTGATGTTAATATAGGTGCTTCCTCTTTTTATGCTGTTTACCTGGTATAATTTTGTCTATTCATTTACTTCCAACATATTTGTATTTTTAGGCCTAAGATAAACCTTTTGTAGGAAGTATAGTTTGTTCTTTGATTTATATCTGCTCTAACAATCTACCTTTACAGTTTAGTATTTAGACGTTTAATACTTAATGTGATTATTGTTATCACTGAATTTCATTTAATAATTTTATTACTTGGCTCTATTATCTCTATGTGTTGTTGCAGTAGTTCCTGTTGTTCTTTCTTTCCTCTTTTTTTTTTTTTTGAGATCGAGTCTTGCTCTGTCACCCAGGCTGGCGTGCAGTGGTGTGACCTCGGCTCACTGCAACCTCTGCCTCCCGGGTTCAAGTGATTCTCCTGCCTCAGCTTCCCGAGTAGCTGGGATTACAGGCATGCACCACCATGCCTGGCTAATTTTTGTATATTCACTAGAGATGGGATTTTACTGTGTTGTCCAGGCTGGTCTCAAACTCCTGACCTCAAGTGATCCACCCGCCTCAGCCTCCCAAAGTGCTGGAATGACAGGCGTGAGCTACTACGACCAGCCTCTTTTCTACTTTTTAGAAAGATAATTTAAATACTCCTTAGTACGGCATTTTAACAATTCTATTGGCTCATGAACTGTACCTCTTTGTATTTTATTTTTAGCGATTTCTGTAAGGATCACAATATACATCTCTAATCTTTCAGAGTTCAAGCAGACCACTATATCTCTTCTCTTCATGTAAAATATAATACACCTTGTAAGCACATAGGTCCCTTTAATCACCTGCCCCCTTGCCACATACCATACATTGTTATAGTTTTATGTATTTTATAGTAGTCGTATAAATTACTTTTATTGTATATTAACAATGTAAATACGTATTAATCTACATACACTGAAAACTGCAAAACTCCAACGTTATAATTTTATTTTAAATACCCAAAGGTCATTTTAAAGGACTTAAGAGAATAAAAGTAGTCTTTTATTTTTATCCAGATATTTACCATTTCTGTTGTTCTTCATTTGCTCCTGAAGATCCAAGTTTTCTCTTAATATCATTTCCTGTTCACTTGAAGAACTTCCATTATCATTTCTTGTAGTATAGGTCTGCTGGAGACAAATTTCTCTTAGTTTCCCATTTGTAAAATTGTCTTAATTTTGCCATCATTTCTGAAGGATACTTCCACTGGACACAGAATTCTGGAATGACTGATTTATTGTTTCAGGTTTTAAGATGATTTATACTGTCTTCTGGCCTCTACGTTTCCTGACGAAAAAATGTTGGTCTTCAAATTATTGTTCTTTGGTATGTAAAGCAAACATTTCTCTGTCTGCTTTCATAATTTTTTCTTTATCTTAGGTTTCAGATTATAAAGTGTGTCTAGGCCTGCTTTTTCTAAGAATATACTCATGGTTCTAAACTGCACCTCAATATGCCTCATCCCTTGATTTTGTCAGGTCAAATATATTGATCCTTTAAATCTGGCCCTCCCTTATTATCTTCACTCATAAGCTGTCAAGGTTGATGTTCAGAACTGCTGACTTACTGGTTAATGTTTTATAATTCATTTGGGTCACTGGAGCTCCTTGCAATACTTTTGTTCTCCCAAAGAACCATTTCAAATTAAAAAAAAAATGCATGCAAGAGTGATACACATTAAGATAGAAAATAATTGGTAGCTATACAGGACATAAATAATTAATTCTTTCTAGAAGGTACTACCTCAAATACTTTTAAAAGTGAACCCAGAGAGGCAATGTTTTTAAAATGAGTTTAAATACAAATATCTCAATTTTAAAAATAAGAGATCAGGTACAACAGTTATTTATTGGGATGATTTCACCAATTAGACAAAAAATAATAATTGTCCCATCCTGCTGAAGTTTTCAGAGGCCTGGTCAGTCAATAAATATGAACTCTTTCTGCTCAGGAATACTCAGTATATTAGTCAAACTAGCAGAAATAGTTTATGTATTCTTAGTAAATAATCTGATATATTTATATAATGAAGACCAAACACTAGAGATGCTTAAGCTAATGGCCTTTCAGATTTGGATAGCACGTTGTTTTTCCCCTAATGGCCACTTCTCATGGATATAAATTTTTAATCATATCAACAAATTCCTTTATAAAACAACTAATCCTAACTGTATGTAATATTGGTCCACAACTCTTAGAATAGTTCTCTTGGGAGCCGCTCAAGAATACAACCCTGTTGTCAGACTTTAGCATGACTTGAAAATTCTTCACCTCATTTTCATCCCAGAAACATTTTGCTTCTTTTTTCCTTTGTGTACATATTGTTATGTTATATTAGGCATTATTATTTCATTTTCCATATAAACATTCTAAACTTTTGTATAAAGTTTATATTAGGCACTACTATTTCATTTTCCATATAAACATTCTAAACTTTTGTATAAGATGTAAGAATAGTTTTCTAGTTGCAACAAAATAATAATTTTGCTTTAGAATATAAGCCTGCTTGCCGGGCGCGGTGGCTCAAGCCTGTAATCCCAGCACTTTGGGAGGCCGAGACGGGCGGATCACGAGGTCAGGAGATCGAGACCATCCTGGCTAACATGGTGAAACCCCGTCTCTACTAAAATACAAAAAAAAAAACTAGCCGGGCGAGGTGGCGGGCGACTGTAGTCCCAGCTACTCGGGAGGCTGAGGCAGGAGAATGGCGTAAAACCGGGAGGCGGAGCTTGCAGTGAGCTGAGATCCGGCCACTGCACTCCAGTCCGGGCGACAGAGCGAGACTCTGCCTCAAAAAAAAAAAAAAAAAAAAAAAAAAAGAATATAAGCCTGCTTATAATCAGTTGAGACAATTAGGATTTATGGTACACATTGCAAAAATGTTGAAGAGGAAGTGGTGTCAACAACCATGAATGTATTTAAGGATTTTATTTTAGCTAATTTATACCAGTCAGTCGCATAAACACACAAATTGTAATGTTTTAGTTGTTAAATCCAATGGATCTCACCCACATAAACAATGTTCAACAATGGCCAATATTGTCTTTTTCTTCCCCATAAATCTCCCAAGTTGGAAAGATAAAAAGAAGAAGACAAAACTATGAAATTTTCATGAAAATAGAAAGTAAACAACACCACATCCTGTACAGAATCCTGGGGCCTTAGAATCCTCATGGAAATACAGTTGCCAGTGATGCTAACCAGAGTGAAGGTTTTTCCAGATATAAGCAGCATCTACTTTATACTTTTGGAGAGAGGGAGGTGTTACGGCTTCCTGACTCCTCCTCCTGAATAGACAGAAGACCAGTGAGGAAGAATAAGATTCTAAAAACTGACAAGTAGAGATTTATAAATTTAGTATGCAGTAAAGGGCTTATCTCAGAAGACTAGAGGAAAAATGGACTTTCAAATAAATAATGTTGGGATAACTAGATAGCTATTTGGAAAATGATATATCTGGATCAATTTTGTACACTATACATACGCATACACCCTAAGTAGACCTACGTTCTAAATGTAAAGTATGAAATGATACCAAGAGTGAAAGAAAACATATATTAATTTCTTTATAACTTAGGTATTGAGAAAGACTTTATATATATGACTCAAACTCCAGATTCATTAAAAGAAAATATTGACAAATCTGTTACATAAAAATGAAAAACTTCTGCATGGCAAAAAACATCGTAAGTAAAGTCCAAAGACAAATGATAAGCAGGGAGGAAATACTTGCAACATAAACTACAAGTAATAGGCTAATATTCCTAATATATAAAGAACTCTTAGATAACCAATTAAAAACTCTAAAATCCCAATAGAAAAACAGGCAAAAAAATTAAACAGATGATTCAGAAAAATAATATGAAATGGCTCTTAAACATATGAAAATACATTCAGCTTCACTTTCATGAGGCAAATGCAAATTAAAACTACACTAAGATAACATTTCTCACTTTTAGACCAGTAAAAACTCCAAAGTTTGACAATTACTCTGTTGGTGCAGCTGTGAGGAAATAGGAACTTAACCATTGCTGGCAGGATATAAAATGCTATAATCTCTATAGGGAAGAATTTGGCAATGTCAAACGAAACTACAAAAGTGTTTATCCTTTGATTTAACAATTCCATTTCTGGAATTTACCCTGAATATACAACTCTAAATGTATAAAAATATGTATGTACAAAGTGATGAATTGCAGCATTACTTGTAATTGCAAAACACAGGAAAAATACATAAATGCTTTTACATTAGTAGGTTAAACTATGGACACCCACACACTGTACATCACAAATTATGTAGCTGTAAAAAAAAATGAAGATCTCTATGAACTGATAAAAATACATCCAGGATATATTAGCCAAAGATCAAATAAATCAAAACTATAAAAAAGTACATAGAGTAGCTGTCTTTTCTGAAAGAAATAAGAATAATATATAATTACATAGGAAGATAAACATATTTTCACGCACACACAGAATGAAAACCAAGAAGCAAAACAAACAAACAAACCCTCTAGAGGAATGACAACCAGAAATGAAAAAAACTAGTTATCTAAAGCAGGTGAGTGAAAGAGGGACAGAAGAGGGAATGACAGTTCATTGATTATATATTTTGTATAGTTTTATTTAAGAACATTTAAGAGTAAATGATATAATTAATTTTTTTTTTTAATTTAAAAGAACAGGGACATCAGATGCAGTGGCTGATACTTGTAATCCTAAGCACTTTGCAAGGCTGAGGTAGGCGGATTGCTTGAGCCAAGGAGTTCAAGACCAACCTGGGCAACATGGTGAAACCTTGTCTCTACAAAAACTACCTGAGTGTGGTGGCATGTGCCTGTAGTCTCAGTTACTTGGGAGTCTGAGATAGGAGGATCAGCTGAGCTCACTAAGTGAGGGCAGCAATAAGCTGTGATCACACCATTGCACTCCAGCCTGGGCAACGAAGTGAGACCCTGTCTCAGAAAAAAAAAAAGAAAGAAAGAAAGAAAAGGAAAAGGAAAAGGAAAGGGAAAGGGAAAGGGAAAGAGGAGAGGGGAGGGGAGGGGAGGG
>NW_016814542.1:239471-262623 GCF_001698545.2 Rhinopithecus bieti | reverse complement strand
GAGGAGAGGGGAGGGGAGGGGAAGGGAGGGGAGAAGGGAAGGCTGGGTGCAGTGGCTCATGCCTATATTCCCAGCACTTTGGGAGGCTGAGGTGGGCCAATCACTTCAGGTTGGGAGTTCGAGACCAGCCTAGCCAACATGGTGAAACTGTGTCTCTACTAAAAAATATAAAAATTAGTTGGGCATGGTGGCATGTGCCTGTAATCCCAGCTACTTGAGAGGCTGAGGCAAGAGAATCACTTGAACCTGGGAGGTGGAGGTTGCAGTGAGCTGAGATTGCGCCATTGCAGTCCAGCCTGGGCGACAAGAGTGAAGCTCCATCTTAAAACAAACAAAAAAAAACAGAATGGGGAAAACCTAAAGTTGAATACCTGAAGAAACAAATAAATGTAAGGATTTTTGAATAAATAATACAGCCATGTAGAACAAGGAAAATAACTAATCCAAATAATTTCTGAACACAGTGTTTGAAGTATATACCTTTCACTGGAAAATAAAGAGAAATGCAAAAATTTCTTGAGCTTTACCTTAAAAGTCTATTGTTTGTAATGACATTGGAGCAGCATTTTTGTATGATTTTGTCTTTGTTGCAGCATTAAGCAAATGAGTAAATATATAAAATGCTCCTGGGGAGCCAGAGTACCTCACTGGCAGAGAAGGAACACACAAATACAGAACTGGGGAAGACAAGACAGAATCCTCTCATTTTAGACTGGAATAAGACTTATAAGCTGGCACAGTGGCTCTTGCTTATAATCCTAGCACTTTGGGAAGCCTAGGTGGGAGAATCACTTGAGGCCAGGAATTTGAGACTGTCTCTATTATAATAACTAAATTAAAGAGGCAATAAAATATTACTTTTTTTTAAGTTATCAACACATCACACTTCTTCAGTTAAGAAAAAGGCACAACAGAATACAATTTAACAAATGTTAAATGAGCCCATTAACTGTAAAAATCCTCTGATTCCTGAATCATAGATAGGAAAAATTTGTATACATTAATGAAAGTATTCACTATTTCTGGTGAAGATAGGATATGAGGGAATAAGTTTAAGGTAAAAATATGATAGCAATGTATGTAGAGCTTTATAAAGGGAAACCTCTCCAGTTACAGAATTGTGAAACCCAAGAAAGACAATCTGAAGAAATACTAACAAAACAGATCAATTTTTTTTGGAGATAATTAAGGTACAATTTTATCTAAAATAATGTACAGAAAATGATTCTCCAGATTTCCCCAACTGACTTCATAATTATCTACCTATTTTCATATTTCCCCATATATCACCTCTTTAGAGAATATAACGAAATCCCAGCTTTTCTATCTGAAAGGTTTCAATTACCTTTTTTTTTTTTTTTTTTTTGAGACCGGGTCTCACTCTGTCACCCAGGCTGGAGTGCAGTGGCATGATCCTAGCTCACTGCAACCTCCATCTCACAGGCTTAAGCTAAATCCTCCCACCTCAGCCTCCCAAGTGACTGGGGATACAGGCGCACCCCACTACGTTCGGCTAATTTTTTTTTTTTTTTTTTGAGATGGAGTCTCACTCTGTCGCCCAGGCTGGAGTGTAGTGGCGCGATCTAGGCAACCTCCGCCCCCTGGGTTCAGGTGATTCTCCTGCCTCAGCCTCCCGAGTAGCTGGGATTACAGGCGCATGCCACTGCATCCAGCTAATATTTGTATTTTTAATAGAGACAAGGTTTCACCATCTTGGCCAGGCTGGTCTTGAACTCCCGACCTCGTGATCCACTCTCCTTGGTCTCCCAAAGTGCTGGGATTACAGGCGTGAGCCACTGTGCCTGGCCTAGGCTTTTTTTTTTTTTTTTTTTAGTACAGACGAGGTCTCGCTATGTTGCCCAGGCTGGTCTTGAACTACTGAACTCCAGCAATCCTCCCACCTTAGCCTCCCAAACTGCTGGGATTACAGGTGTGATCCACCACGCCTGGCTTCAGTTATCTTTTCTGAATAAGGTATCTTGTAAACTTACTGATATTAGTGGCTTGGTTCTTTGTGACACTTCACAACTATTTGTATATATGCACACACCACTATTCATGGTATTATATTTCTCCTAACGACAACAGTAAACCTTTACCATATTACATTTTCTCATTCAAGTGGAAAAATTAAAACATAGTCATTTTAAGCTGAGCACGCGGTGGGTGCTTGTAGTCACAGCTACTTGGGAGGCTGAGGTGAGAGGACTGCTTGAGCCCAGTGGTCCAAGTCCAGCCTGGGTAACACAGTGGTATCTAATGCGCGCACGCGCGCACGCGCACACACACACACACACACACACACACACAGAGTTGTTTTAAAGTTGAGTAATTCAAGGCAAATTCATAAAGACAAAAAGTAGATTAGAAGCTACCAGAGACTGGGTGCAATAGGGAGTTATTGCTAAATGGTTACAGAGTTTCTATTTGTGGTGATAAAAAAGTTTTGGAAACAGTGGATGGTTGCACAATAGTGTGAATGTACTTAATGCTACTGAGTTATAGGCTTAAAACAAGTAAAATGGTTAAATTTATGTTACATAAGTAACATATATAATAGTACAATTTTTAAAAATTGAGGTTGTCTGTTTTCGTGTAAAATAAAATTGTTAGCCCTTATTGGATAGAAGTCCTGTAATATGTGCTGAAAGGGAATCTTCAACAGTGTAATTGATGGATTAAAGATTAAAGCTTATATAATTACGCAACGAATCAGCATATATTTGCTTGTAAAAGTAATAAAATATAGCAGTTATATGATAAAAATTCTCAAGAAAAAAATTTGAACTCCTGAGAATACACAGCTTCCCTCATTTTAAAGATAAGTAAGAGGAAAAGTCTACAAAACAAAAGCCTTGTCCTTTTTTAATATTTTTTTTTCTAAACTCTTTAAAAGACTGAATACAACACAATGATATTTTGTTTCAAATCTTTGTTTTAAAGAAATCCTTAATATTTTGTGTAACTATGCTTTTGCTAATTATAGGTAGAAGACTTAAAATAATTAATAAGTCATGAAATTAATATAAGTTTTAAAGTATGTTTTAAAAGAGGCAAGTGATCATTCACTATTTTTTATAGTATCAAAGACGGGGGCAGAAAAACCCAGGAGAAAAAAATTGCACTGTGTCTTAAGTGCTACATTTTATTTCTAATTTTGTATCTATCATTAAACATCTGTGAGGACAAAATACACTTACAAAACAAATAATGCCACATATTGCAACAATGGAGTCATTCAAAGACAGTCATTTAAAGTCATTCATATTTGGGTTTCACAATATGCTATTTGAGCATAGAGGACTTCATTCTTAGCTCAGAAGCTTAATTTTCCCAAACGCAGATTCCTGTAACATTTAGGAAGATAAAAACAAGTGGATTTGTTCTTTGTTTTCTCCCCTCTTTTCTGGGAATTACACTTAAAGCTGCACCAAGTTACTTCAGAGGACCAGAAACAAATGCTGTATTGTTTACATCCCCATCTAGTGGTCTTAAATTTCTGTTCTGCATAGTATTCAAAAACTAAATACTTAAAGATGAAAACTTAAAAAAAAAATCTGACAAAAATTAATACAAACCAAAACTTTACAGCTATGAGAAATACTATTATGTTACCTAGTTTCATGCTATTACAATTAGAATGGAATGGAATGGCAGAGACTATGTGAAGCCACTAGAAAAAACAAGGAGCATTTTTCTGGAGCATCTATTTTACGTAACACTAAATAATTTTAAACATTTCATATTAATGCAAACATAGTCTGGAATAAAATGTTTTATTAGTATTTCAGTTTGAGAAGCACAGGGCACAAACTTCTCATTCCATTGAAAAAGAACCTAATAACTTGAGCAATTAAGTTACTTGATCAAGTTCCCTCAACCAGACCATAATAGAGCAGTATCAATAATATAGATATTTTATATTTTACATTACAAAATACAAATACTAAATACCAATCCCAAGTGCCTAATTGCAATATACTTTATTCTTTGCATATAGTTTCTTAGACATTTTATTCTAACTTCCAGAATTTCCTTTTTACTTCATATCACAGCACACTTACGACCTGTAAAGTGTGCTTCATACACAGCACACTTATAACCTTATACTAATAGTACTATTTTCCATTCTAGTGGTGCATGCCTATAGTCCCAGCTACTCGAGAGGCTGAGATAGGTAGGACTGCTTGAGCCCAGGAGTTAGGGGCCAGCCGGGGTAATGGTGAGACCACCTTGTGTCAAAAAAAAAAAGTATTATTCTACAATTTTTTCCTAAAATTGATTTAAAATTATGAAACTGATTTGATGGTGGGAGAGGTAAACAGTTCTGTAAACTTAAAAACATATACAGATTTATGTAACTACCACCACAATCAGGATACAGAACACTTCTATCACACACACCTCCAAAATCCCTTGTACTATTACGTTTGCAGTTTCACAGTCCCTAACCCCTGACAACTACTGATCTGTTTTCTAACAATATACGTTTGTCTTGTCAAGAATAGCTTATACATGGCATGATACAGAAGCAACCTTTCTGAGAATACTTTCTATTCTGCATGACTTTGAGATTCACTACTCAAGATGTTGAATGTGGGTTCATTCCTTTTTTTCTTCTGACTCTGTTAAAGGTGACATGCTTTTTTATTGCTGAGCAGCATTCCATAGTATATTATATACTATATGTGGTAGTATATAGAATAGTATAGTATAAAGTAAAATAGCAGAGTTTGTTTATATATTCAGCCATGGAAGAATATGTGGGTTGTTTTCTGTCTTGGGTGATTATGAATAAAATGGCCATAAGCATTTGTATCTAGGTTCTCTTCTATTAAATTATTTTTAAATGTAGGTGATTTAACATTATAAGCCTTTCCTAATTCTGACCCTTATACAGAATGTGATATGAAAATGTAACTTCCATAAAAGTAATAGTTTAAATAAATGCTTTCAATGCCTAAATTACTTCATCACTATTCAGGAATTGGCATTAAGAAGACAATTATTCATATTTATATACGAGAAAAGTGAAATAAGAAAAATAAACTTCTTTTAAACATGAGAATATATAATAATTTACTTAAAAACCTAGGAAGGGGCCGGGCGCGGTGGCTCAAGCCTGTAATCCCAGCACTTTGGGAGGCCAGTGAGGGTGGATCACGAGGTCAGGAGATGGAGACCTTCCTGGCTAACACGGTGAAACCCCGTCTCTACTAAAAAATACAAAAAAAAAACTAGCCGGGCGAGGTGGCGGGCGCCTGTAGTCCCAGCTACTCGGAAGGCTGAGGCAGGAGAATGGCGTGAACCCGGGAGGCGGAGCTTGCAGTGAGCTGAGATGGCGCCACTGTACTCCAGCCTGGGTGACAGAACGAGACTCCGTCTCAAAAAAAAAAAAAAACCTAGGAAGGAAATGCCAAATACTTGGGCCACTATTCCCTCTTTCTCTGCCCATGGCATACATCAAAAATCATTCAAAGTGCACTTTGCTTTGCTGATGTAGCCTCAATGCTCAATGCACAGTTCTAGGCAGTAATTACTACATAATCGGAGTTGGGACTCCCATTGTGATGAATTTTGTATCTCTGGCTTAGGAAAAATTATTCTCAATAAACTCTAATCTATAAAAATTATTTTCGCTTTAAGGAAAAAATTACGTTCTGTAACATTCTTAATCCTAGGCTTATTACGTTAATAATGTGTGATTTTTTACAAGACTGAGCAAGAAAAACTGCTGGGGTAGTTCTGGACTGCCATCGGTTAGTACCAGAACAAAATCCAATGTGCACAAGAGAAAAAAGTATAATCTTACAAAAAGGAAAGCAAGGACAAAGAGGAAAAGAAGATGAAGATTACAACCTGTTAAGAAATTGAAAAATCTTTTTTATTATCCATTGCGTTAAGCTAATTCTTTGAACTTTGTGTCTTATACTTACTTCACAACAAATCTGTGCTTTTATGTCTTCATACTACCTATTTGTTAGATACCAGGGTTAGATTCTGATAGAATAAGTATATACATGGATTTATTTTCTATATTCCAAAATAGATTAAAATGTCAAATAAAATTTTAAAGTAGAAAACCAAAAGGTACAATCAGGTTCAAAGTCAAAACAAACATATGGACCAAAAACTGAAGAGTAATACAAATTAATGAATGGGTTGTTACTCTGGGCACGCTAGTCTCCAGTTCAAAAGCAGGCAGTTACAGCAGCTGAAAATTCAGCCTCTGTGGAGAAATGCTCACTAAATATTCTGTATGTGATAATAAGGGTTCAGAGACAGGCTCACTATTTGAAACTACAGGTAGCTGCAGGACAGGAATAATAGGTATTCCTTGTATATATTCCTTATCCTTATTCCTGTCCTTTGCAGTAGGGGCTGTTACCCCGTATTGCAAAATAAGGCTACAAAATGTGCTATCAACCTATTGCCTGGGCTCCAGTTCTGTGGAGTTACATTGGCTCCGCAGACAGGAAGACAAAAATATAGCTCATGATCATACCTGTCAGGATGAGCAGTATCCCTAAATAATATTACAGTGTAACAGCTCTGAAATGATGATACAAAACCTATTCATAGACTGGGGCAAGACTCGGGTAGAGGTAACCTCAAAATTGCTAGGGAGAGACTTCTGAGTATAGATCAAGAAGTAAAAGAGAAAGGGGGGAAAAGAAAAACTTTAAAATTTCCTTCTACTTAAAACGAGCCTGCTAAATTCCAATACCATAAGTTTTACCATAAGAGAAATACCATATGTCTTATCATAAGAGAAAATTACCATAAGAGAATATCTCATGGTAAAACAGCTATCAAAATTAATAATCAGAATACTAATTTACTATAAAAAATAATTTTATACAAATCTGAGAGATTTTAAAAATCAGTGTTTAAGTGTTTAAGATGTTCAAAGTAATAAAGAATTCACATTCATCAAAAAAGATAATAAATTATAAAACAAAATCAGGTAGAAATGACACAATACATAGATATGAAAAAGAAACAGACCAGACACAGTTTGACCAAAAAAAAAAAGAAGGAAAAGAAACAAATCGACATCTTAGACAAGAAAAACATAGTCCCTGAAATAAAAACCTTAACAGATCTGATAAATGCTAGATTGAAAGAGAGAATTACTATACCGAAGGACAGTTTTATCAGTTTGGATAACATACAGTCAGGGTTACACCCAAAACATTTGAAACTAGAAGGCAAGAGAGTCTACTAATATTGTTCAACCATCCAGAACAGAGTGCAGAAAGGAGAATGCTGAAGTACATCTGGGGAGACAATAGAAGATACCGTGCACAGAAGCTCTTGGCTATGCAAAATAGCAGAGCCAACTATGTAGGGGCATTGGGTGAGGCGGGGGCAGAGAATGCTGATTATTTCATATAACGAGAAGATAGAACAGTTCCAGGGTTGACTAATTCATCAACTCAGTAACAGAATACCAGCTCAACTTCTCTACAATTTCCTCTGTTTTCTTCTTGGCTGCAGCATTTCCAAACACTACATTCTCTTGAAATTATTCCAGAAGAGGAAAAAAAGCATCATTTCTTCTCGTGCATCTCTGTTTTAGAGATAAAACCACACACGCACACACACACACATACACACACATTTCTAGGAGTCCTCCCAGCAGACTTTCCTTTTTTTTTTTTTTTTTAAACTCTTTGATATTTTTGGCTAACTGTATAAGAATTCGGAGTGCATTTCCTCCATGGAGCATTATTATTTATGCTCTATTTACTTGTATAGAGTTGCCATCTGTATTATACTTTCGACAAATGTATAGACTTTCCTTGGGCTGTCCAAGACACCAAGCAGCATGTCTAATGTATAATTTTTTTTCTTTGGGAAAACACGTTCTGAACGAAACATTTCTTTAAAATTTAATCAGGTTTATTATAGTATAACTAACATACAGCAAGTTCACACGATTTTTGTTAAGAGATGGATTCTTGCTATGCTCTCCAGGCTGGTCTCAAACTCCCAGACTGGTCTCAAACTCCTGGGCTCAAGCAATCCTTTCACCTCAGCCTCCTGAGAAACTGGGACTACAGGCATGCACCACCATGCTTAGCTAAAATCACACTTTTTAGCATATTGTTTTATAAGTTATAACAAACAGAGTCATAACCACCACCACAACCAAAATATAGAACAGTTTCATAACTCCAAAATATTCCCTTATGCCCCTTTGTAGTTGTGTTAGTTTTCTCGTTGCTGCTATAAAAAATTGCCATAAACTTGGTTCCTTAAAATAACACAAACATAGTTTCTCATGTCAGAAGTGTGAAATGAATTGTATGAGGCTAAAATCAAGGTGTTAACAGGGCTGGTTCCTTCTGGAAGCTTCAGGGAAGATACCTGTTTCTTATTGCTTTCAGCTTCTAGGGACTGCCAGTATTCCTTGGTTCCTGGCTACATTACTGCAATGTGTGCTTTGTCTTGATATTGCCACCTTCTCCCCTATTAACCCTTTTTTCTCTTTAAGTATCTTTGTGATTAAATTCAGAGCTTACTCAGATAATCCAAGACAACTGATGCCCCATCTCAAGATTTTCAGTCATATCTACAAAGTCTTTTTGCTTTATAAGGTAACACTTTCAGGTTCTAGAAATTAGAATGTGGATATCTCTGGGAGGCCATTATTCAGCCTACACAGTAGGCAACTCCTCTGTCCTCCAGCTGCTGGCAACCACTGCTGTTAGTCCTGTTCTATTTTTATCTTTTCCAGAATGTCATATAAATGCAATAATTACAGCAAGCAGCCTTTTGGGTCTGGCTGCCTTCACTTAGCATAATACACACAAGATTCATCCATGCTGTTGTATTTATCAGTAGTTTGTTCTTTTGTACTACTGAATAATTCCACTGCATGGATGTCCCACACTTTAACAATTCAAAAGTTGACGAGTATTTGTGCTGTTTAGGGTTTTTGACAAGCATGAATAAAGCTGCTATGAACACTGATGTGCAGCTTTTTGTGTGAACATAAAATTTTCATTTCTCTTGAGTAAAACCTAGGAATGAGATTGCTGAGTTGTGTAGTAAGTGCACGTTTAGCTTTCTAAGAAATTGCCAAACTAACCCTTGGTTACCCACTAAATAAAGAAAAAGTGGAAGAAGTAGTAATTAGTTGGACTATATTGTCTACACAATGACAGGATGAATTATTTCTTTTTCTCTTTGTAAAGGCTGGAGTACAGTGGTGCAATCATGGTTCACTGCAGCCTCAAACTCCTGGGCTCAAGTGATCCTCCCAACTCAGTCTCCCAAGTAGCTGGGAAACAGGGATCAGACCATACACTGTAACTGTCTTTACTCATAGTCCCCTTTACATTATTTGGTAATATACGCTTAAGTGTCACTAAAAGTTAAAGCATAGCTATACTCTTATTTGCACACATTCCTTATCCATTCTAATATATTCTGGAAGAAATCATTTATTTTCTACAATGACATTCTATGATACAGAATAAAATAATTTGATTTAGTAGTAACCTTATTATATATCATAGATCAAAAAGGTATTTTTAAAACATTCTGTAAGAAATGCTATATTTTCATACACAGAATTTCCTGCCAAATAGGCCAAGCTGTCCTCATCATGCTTATTCACTAAAGTGGAATTTGTGGGTAGAGGTATCATTGCATGAAAGAGTCATGGTAATGTCCAGAACACCTTCCTTTATGGCTCTGCTATGCCCTTTTATGTACGCATATTAAACTAGACTGCTTACTGATTAGTTTTGTTATATAAAGTTTTATGGATTTAATCATAGGTCTCTATGCTTTTCATAAGAGCAAAACATGACAAGGTGTTTCTACCTTATGGAAAAAGTTATAAATAAAATATACAAAAATGTTGTACTGAGGTTGTAGTGTAATTTTATTAACAACTTCCAGATATCAAGTGAAGTATAAATACAATTTTTATTTAGAAAGAAGTATCTATAAATAAGGTAACATTTGGTAACTGACATAACAGCTTAACTAAGGTAGAACACTTAAGAATTACAAATGGGATGTGCATCTTACAACATTCAGTTCTTAAATTTTTTTTTTGCAATAATTTTACACTTAAAGAAAACATGGTACAAATTACCTAGTGCCAAGGTCTTGGTTTCTAAATATCATTCTCTAACAAAATGAACAAAGAAACCTTGAAGAAACATCTGATTATAGGGCTGGAAGAGAGAAAATAGAAGAAAAGGCAAAAGCATCTTGTAGTACCAGAAAGCAAGAAAATGCTCAAAAAACAAAGGAATGGGGCTATGTTAAAGGGTCATAGAAGCCTACCACAGAGAACTCCCCATGACCAATGCTGGAATAATTTGGCATGATTACACTATACATAATGGCATTATTACACTATACATAATGCAATATTACACTATAATGCAAAGAATAAAATAAATAAACATAAGCTCATACTATTATAAATATATGATGAATAATAAATAAGAGTCAACTATTCCTTACAGGATATGTAAGATACATAGCAACTCTTCCCTCCAGGAGAAACTTAACTGCACCCCCTGACCTCAATTCCTTCCTTTCAGAGTGGGCTGGACTTAGTGACTCCTTTCCAAAGAAAAGAAGAAGAAAAAATTGGAATTTAACAATAAAGAATAATAGAGGCTGGCCCTGGTGGCCCCCACCTATAATCCCAATGCTTTGGGAGGCTGAGGCAGGAGGATTACTGAAGGCCAGGATTTCAAGACCACCTTGGGCAACAAAGAAAGACCTTGTCTCTACAAAAAATTTAAAAATACTTAGCTGAGTGTAGTGGCATGTGCCTGTAGTCCCAGCTACTTAGGAGGCTGAGGCAGGGGAGCCCTTGAACCTAGGAGTTCAAGGTTACATTGAGCTATGATGGCATCATTGAGCTATGATGACATTCTAGCTTGGACGAGAGAGAGAGAGAGAGAGAGAGAGAGAGAGAGAGAGAGAGAGAACTACCTTAAACTAAGATACCAAGGTTTACCTCACCGGAGAGATCATGTTGATAGCATCTACCCTCTAATATGGTGTAAAGAAAGGGTACTTCATCTCTGTGGTATTCTTTCCAAAAAATGCATAACCCCACTCTAATCATGAGAAATACATAAGGCAAACCAAAACTGAAGAACAGCCTACAAATGTCTCAGCAATACTCCTCAAACCGTCAAGAGTCATGAAAAACAACACTAAGAAACTATCACAGACCAGAAGAGATTTGAGAGATGTAGCAACTAAATGCAACGTAGTAACCTGAATTGGATCTTGAGCAGAAAAGGGATATTAAAAAAATAATAAGTGAAATCTGAATGAAGTCTGGAGTTTAAAAAGACATTAACAGAAAAACAGGTGAAATCCAGATAGTCTGGGGTTTAGATAATAGTAATGTGCAAACATTGGTTTCTTAGTTTAAAAAAATGTACCACAGTAGGCCGGACATGGTGGCTCACACCTGTAATCCCAGCACTTTGGGAGGCCGAGGCGGGCGGATCACAAGGTCAGGAGATCGAGACCATCCTGGCTGACACGATGAAACCTCATCTCTACTAAAAATACAAAAAGTTACACAGTCATGGTGGCGGACGCCTGCAGTCCCAGCTACTCCGGAGGCTGAGGCAGGAGAATGGCATGAACCCAGCAGGCGGAGCTTGCAGGGAGCCGAGATCGCGGCGCTGCACTCCAGCCTAGGTGACAGAGCGAGACTCTTGTCTCCAAAAAAAGAAAAGAAAAAGTACTACAGTAATTGAAAATATTAACATTAGAGGAAACTGAAACTGAGAAGGTTGTATTATATAATAACTCACTGCACTATTTTTTTCGACTGTGATAAATAGAGTATTTGGTTTTTGTCCCCAGTTCCTGGCACAAACTTTATAGAATTCCGGAAGCTTCTTGAGTAATAATGAGGTGGAGGAGAATGTTTTGCTATTCATAGCAAGCTCCTTTCAACCATACCTGAATTTACGCTACTAAGGTGAAAAGCCTCAAGATAGAGGCTGGTTGCCAGGGCAACCAACCATGTGATCAGATGGTTCAAACATTCAATCCTTCCCCCAGACCTCTGGGGGAGGGAAGAAAGGGTGGAGACTGTAGTCTATCACCAATGGCCAATGATTTAATCAATCGTATCTCTGTAATGGAACCTTCATGAAAACCTTAATCTAACAGGTTCAGAGAGCTTCCAGGTTGAATGCATTAACATGCCAGGAGGCAGGATGTGTCCAAAGCTCCATGGAGACAGAAGGTCCTGTACTCAGACCCTTCCAGACCTCACCCTATATGCCTCTTTATCTATTTGTGCATTTGTATCCTTTATAATAAACTGGTAATAGTAAAGTGTTTCCCTGAGTTCTGTAAGCGATAATAATAAATTGCTGAACATGAGGCAGAGGTTATGGGAACTCCCAATTTGTAGTCAAGTTAGTCAGAAGTACTGGAGACCTGGGATTTTGATTGGTGTCTGAAGCTGGAATTGAGGCAGTCTTGTGGGACTAAGGCCTTACTTAGCCTGCGGAGTCTGATGCTAACCCTAGGTAGATAGTATCAGAATCAAATTAAATTGCACTGGTGTCCACAGTAAACTGGAGAATTGCTTGGCGTGGAAAATTGACACATTTGGTATCAGAAACGTTGAGAGTATAGGACAAACTTTTTCTTTATCTATTTTTACATATCTTAAATTATTCTAAAGTAAAAGTTTATCTTTTATTTTATTATTGTTTTTTAAGGCAGAGTCTTGCTCTGTCACCCAGGCTGAAAGTCAGTGTGAGATCATAGTTCATTGCCACCTTGATCTCCCTGACTCAAGCAATCCTCCCACCTCAGCTTTCCTAGCTGGAACTACAGGCATGTGCCACCACGCCCAGCTAGTTTTTTTTTAATTTTTAGTAGAGATGAGGTCTTGTTATGTTGCCCAGGCTTGCGTTGAACTCCTAAGCTCAAGCAGCTTCCCAAAGTGCTGGAACTACAAGCATGAGACACCAGGTCCAGCCCAGACATTCATTTTTTAAAAAGTACAAGGAATTTCCATATACATGTTACTCAGATTCCCCAAACTTAACATTTTACCACATTTATCTTATCAGTCTCTTTCTGTTCCCTTTATAAAGATATTTTTCATCATTCCCTTTTACACCTGAATATTTCAAAGTATATTTCTGTTAAAAGTACCTTTATCAAAATAAGGAAATTAGCATTAATAAAATACTATCCAATACAGACCTTCACGTTTCACCATGTTTCACTAATGTACTTTATAACAAAAATATGATAAAAGAGTAATATAAAATAAAATTGTTTCCATCCTAGCCCATGATCCAATCGAGGGTCATACATTATTTTTAAAGGTCATACCTCTTTGGACTTCTTGGATCTGGAATGCATTCTTGTCTTTGTTTCTCATGACCTTGACATTTTTGAAAAGTACAAACTATTTATTTTGTGAAATGTCTCTCAATTTGGGCTTTACTGATGGTTCTTCATGTTTATGTTCAGGTTATGCATTTTTGCAGTTATACGGCAGATGTGCTCTTCTTTGTGCATCCTGTCAAGATGCATGCTATTGGTTCCACTACTGTTAGTGTTAACTTTTGCAACTTTGTAAAGGTGGTATATGTCATGCATGTCCATTGTATAGTTGCTATTTTTTCCATTCTTGATTACTATCTTGTGGGGAGATATTTTGAGCATGTAAAAGCATGCTCCTTGTAATCAACTCTTCACAAAATACTGTAAAATCCACTGCTGATTTTTGCCTGAAACAATTTCTGACTAGAATTCCATTCTACATCAACTTGTCCAGCTCCATAAAAAAAGCATGTATTTTTCTCACAAATAGGACTTTTTATTTGGCACTATTGTAAGTCTGAACTTTAAACAGATTCTTGGACTGGTGGTTCATATCCATCAGCTCATTCAACTTTAGCATCTGTCTCATCCCCAGTGGCTTTTCCAGAACTACTACTTTCACCATGAAGCTCCACGAGTTTTCTCAATTCAAACTTGGGCTTCTTCAGTATTTTTACTTTTCTTCTTCTTTTTTTTTTTGAAATGGAGTCTCACTCTGTCTCCCAGGCTAGAGTGCAGTGGAACGATCTTGGCTCACTGCAACCTCTGCCTCCCAGATTCAAGTGATCCTCCTGCCTCAGCCTCCTGAGTAGTTGGGATTACAGGTGCACACCACCACGCCCAGCTTATTTTTTTGTATTTTTAGTAGAGATGGGGTTTCGCCATGTTGGCCAGGCTGGTCTCAAACTCCTGACCTCAAATTACCTGCCCACCTCAGTCTCCCAAAGTGTTGGGATTAGAGGCATGAGCCACTGTTCCCGGCTAGCTTTTTTACTTTTCTAAAGAAGACATCATGGAGAGGAAAAATAGATTGGCAAGGTTTTTCTATGTCTTTTCCAATGTTGTCTGCAATCAATTTATTGATCACTTCTTTCAAGTCATTTGTCTGCACCTCTCGGGTCATGATTTCCATCGTCTTCTTCCAGATTTGGCAGACTTGCTGGTGCTGAGCCTAAGAGGTCATCCGTATCTGATTGTTGTGTTTTTTTAGTAAAGTCAACACAGAACAGATGAAGCCAAGTAACCATCAGTAGTCTTGACATGAACAGGAGCTTCAATCATTGTCTGCCATTTTTTGACCATAGAATATATTTTCTTACAAGTAAGATCCATGACATGGAAGTTGTGCAGTTTTTGCCCTGAACGTCTTCAGTAATCAGTTTGAATTTTTCTAAATGTGACTTCATCATTCTGCAAATCAGCAAGACTCACTTCAAACACATGACCCTTGAGGCCATCAGATACAGTTTTAGTTCCTTGGATCCTGGTGACTAGCGTCTTTCCAACATTTCTTATATTGAACATAGCAGGTATTTTCACATTATATCAATCTTTCTTAGAAAATAGATCAACCACTTTCTTCTTGACTCCCTTCTGCCACCTTTCATAAAGCGCTTGGTCTTGCCAACTGCCGTGGCACTGCTCATAGAGCCAAAAGGCCATGGTGGTATTTTTATTGAGATTGTCTTTCACAAGTATTTTAAAGCTTTTCTCAAATAGCTTTTACATACTTCTGGTTACATTTATTCCTAAGTATTTTATCTTCTTTGTTGTTATTTAATTGGGGTTTCCCTTATCACTCTATTTTCAAACTGGTAGTTATTTATATACATACAAAATATTAATTTCTGAACGCTAATTTTATAGCCTACTAGTTATTGATTTATTATTTGAGTTAGTTTTATCATTGATTTTCTAGTGCAGAAGTCCACACACTGTATCTTTTCAGTAAAAACATCAGACTGTAAATATTTCATTTTTGTATGCCAAAAAGTTCCTATCCCAACTGTTCCACTCTGCTGGTGTAGTGCAAAAGATGACAGAGGCAATACAAAACCAAGTATATATGGCTAAATTTGGCTCTCAGTTTGCTAAACCTTGCTCTAGGGTTTTCCAGATATACTATCTTATCATCTGCAAAGAGAGATAGTTTTATTTCTTCTCTTCTGTTATGCCTCTACTGATTCCTCTTCTTTAACTGTATTGGCTAATATCCCCAGTAATGTGATGAATAACAGTGTAGTTACTAGATATCCTTGCCTTGCTCCTGATGGTACTAGTAAAAATGGCCATGGTGTTTTCCATTATGATGACTTTAAGACTAAGGGGTGTGTGTGTGTGTGTGTGTGTGTGTGTGTGTGTGTGTGTATGTGTACCTATACATATAAGGTGTGTATATATATTTATCATGTTAGGAAAATACCCATCAATTCCTATTTTCTTAAGTGCTTTTATCAGAAGATGTTGATTTTTGTTAAAGGTTTTTGCAGCATCTATGGAGATAATTATATGATTTATCCCTATATATATTAATATAGTATATTAATGGATTTCCCAATATTGAAACAATCTTGTGTTTTTGGAAAACAGTTGACCCTTGAACAATGTCGGGGCAGGGGTGCTGACTCCCCACTCAGGTGAAAATCTGCACATAACTATTGACTCCCCAAAAACTTAACTACTAATTGCCTACTGAGATGCCTTACCTATAACATAGTCAATTAACACATATTTGTATGTTACATACAATACTGTATTCTTACAATAAAGTAGGCTAGAGAAAAGGTTATTAAGAAAATAATAAGGGAAAGAAAATACATTTACAGTACTGTACTGTATTTACTGATACTGTAAGTTTATGTCATCTGTTTACAAGATTGTTTACAGAATTGCCCATCTGAAATGGAAAAAAAGGCATCTGCAGCAGCACACCTCAATCTATAGTACATCTCAAGCAATTCGACTTTTCATTGTAATGTCATGACTTCACTGCTTCTTGGTAGCAACTCCAGCATCACCAGTAGCACTTGGTATGGATCCTATAGTGTTACTCAAGGTTTACGGTATTACACTAAACAGAATAAAGAATACATAAGAACTGCAAAAGATCACTTTTTACTGTGATACAATGCCATTTACTGAAGAGATGAACTGCTCATCTGGAGATAAGTATCATAAGGCATTTTAAGCATATACTATGAACACTTGAACTCACGACAATAGCAATATGAGGCAGCTGCAAAATTACTACAGCACTACATGTGCTACAATTAACTTTATGCAGTTATTAATACTGCATCATTCTGCTTGCTTCCATTTCTCTCCACTGTGAATGATGCTATGTATGACCTGTTTATATGTGTAAGTTTTGATAAATTTTAACTTTTTATATCAGATTTGTGTATATTTTATGGTATTAAATGATAAAACAGACTAGTATCTACATATATTTCACGCATTCATGATATATCTTTTTCTTAATTTTTTTTTTCTTTTTGAGATGGAGTCTCACTCTGTTGCCCAGGCTAGAATGCAGTGGCACAATCTCAGCTCGCTGTAACCTCCGACTTCCAGGTTCAAGTGATTCTCTCGCCTCAGCCTCCCAAGTAGCTGGGATTACAGGCATGCACAGTACCACACCCAGCTAATTTTTTGTATTTTTAGTAGAGATGGGGTTTCACCATGTTGGCCAGGCTGGTCTCGAACTCCTGACTTCAGGTCATCTGCCCACCTCGGTCTCCCAAAGTGCTGGGATTACAGGCATGAGCCCCTGTGCCTGGCTTCTTAATTTTTTTCAGTATTTCTAGGCTATGTGGTTCATCTGCAAGTTTTTTCAAATTGTCACAAATCTTCAGAAAATATTCCAATATGTTTATTGAAACAAGTCTGTAGAATCTGGGGATGGCAGCACACACCTGCAATCACAGTCATTCAGGAGGCTGAGGCTGGAGGATCACTTGAGGCCAGGAGTTCAAGACCAGTCTGGGCAACATAGTGAGACCTGTCTCTTTAAAATAAAAAATTAAAAAACAAACAAAAAAAAAAACCACATATAAATGGACCTGTGCAGTTCAAACTTGTTTTGCTCGAGGGTCAAGTGTAAATCCCATATGGTCATAATGTGTTATTTTATTTTAGAGACAGAGTTTCATTCTGTCACCAAAGCTGTAGTACAATGGTACTACAGCTCAGTAGCACTACAGAATACAACAGCTCACAGCCTTGAACTCCTTGGCTCAAGCCACCGTCCTTTCTCAGCTTCCCAAGTAGCTAGGACTACAGGTACATGCCACCATGCCAGTTAATTTTTAAATTTTTTCGTAGACACAGGGTCTCACTGGTCTTGAACTCCTGGCTTCAAGTGATCCTCCTGTGTTTACCTCCAAAAGCATGGGGTTTATAGGTGTAAGCCACCATGCGCAGCTTATTTTCCTAATATATGACATTGGAATTTGTTTGCTAATATTTTATTTAGTACTTGGTATGACTATATATAATTGATCCTGGTTTATACTTTTTTTTCCTTTTTGTGCTGTCTTTAGGAATTGGTATTATCCACATTCAAGGCTCTGCACCAGTTTATGGAGCACTGAGACTATCTTTGAGTGTTTCATAGATTATCTCTACAAAACCATCTGGGACTGGTGCTTTTTAATGAGGTGGATCCTTGATATTCGTCTCTATTTCTTCTACAGAAATTGAACTTTCTCAAATGTGGCCAATTTTGATGAAATATATTTGCCTTAAAAATAAACCTTTTTTTTTTTTTTGAGACAGGGTCTCACTCTGCCTCTCAGGCTAAGGGCAATGGTGAGATCATGGCTCACTGCAGTCTCCACCTCCTAGGCTCAAGCGATCCTCCCATCTGAGTCTCCCAAGTAGCTGGGACCATAGACGTGTACCTAAGTTTTCATTTTTTATAGAGACAGGGTCTCACTATGTTGCCCAGGCTGGTCTCAAACTCCTAGATTCAAGGGATCCTCACACCCCGACCTCTCAAAGTGTGAGTCATTGCACCTGGCCATCTTTTTTTTTTTTATTTAAGAGATGGGGTCTCACTATGTTGCCCAGGCTGGAGTATCGTGACTATTCACAGGCACAGCCTCAAACTCCTAGTCTCAAGCAATCCTCCTTCCTCAGCCTCGAGTAACTAGGACTTACAGGTGTGTACTACTGTGCCTGGCTGACAGTTACTTTTTCATTTAAGTTTTCAAACTTATTTGGAAAGAAAAGTAGGTTCTTCTATTTTTCAAAATTGAAGCATAATTTACATATCATAAAATTCACCCATATGTTTTAAAGTGTTGTGTCTCCCTCCCCAACTAAATTCATGTGTAGAAGTCCTAACACCTCCACTACCTCAGAATGTGATTGTATTTGGAGACGGGACCTTTAAAGAGACAAGTAAGGTAAAACGTCATGTATGTCCTAATTCAATATGACTGGTGTCCTTATAAGAGGAGGTTAGGACACAGACAACACACAGACCAAGGGGTGATCATGTGAGGCCACAGGGAAGTTAGCCATTTACAAGCCAAGAAAGAGGCCTGAGAATGAAAACAACCCTTGAGACATTTTGACTGTGAACTTCTAGACTCCATACGGTGAGAAAATACATTTCTGTTGCTCAAGCCACCAGCCTGTAATATTATTTGTTATGACAGCCCTAGCAAACAAATACATAAAATATATAATCCAGTGGCGTTTAGTATATTCACAAGCTCATAAAACAAACACCACTATCTAGTTGCAGTACATTTTCATCACCTCAAAAAGAAACCCTATACTCATTAGCAGTCACTCCTACCTCCTGCCTTTCCCAGTACCTGGGAACCACTTATCTGTTTTCTAGCTCTATGGATTTGCCTATTCTGGACATTGATATAAATGGAATAATACAATATGTGACCCTCTATGTTTGGCTCCCATATCTAATGATAATGTTTTCAAGGTTCATCCATGTTGCAGCATGCAGCAGAACTTCATTCCTTTTTAAGGCTAAATAATATTCCACTGGATGGATATACCACATTTTGTTTATCCATTCATCCATTGTTGCACATTTGGGTTGTTTCCACATTTTGGCTATTATGATATGAACATTTGGGTATAGGGTTGTGACATGTGTTTTCAGTCCTCCTTAGTATATAGTTAGTAATGATATTGCTGAGTCATATGGTAACTATAATTAAACTTTTGAGGACTGCTAAACTGCTTTCTGAAACAGCTGTGCCATTTTACATTCCTACCAGCAATATATGAAGGTACCAATTTTCTACATCCTCATCAACATTTGTTACTAACTTTTTTATTGTAGCCATACTAGTGTGTGTGAAGAAATATTTCCCTTGTGGTTTTGATTTACATTTCCCTAATGACTGCGGAGGCTGAGCATACATTTATTGTCTATTTTTTATGCATTTATTGGCTATTTTTATATCTTCTTTAGAAAAACACCTATTTAAATCCTTGCCAATTTTACAATAATTGTAACCTATTTTACAATTAGATTATTTGTGTTTTTATTGTTGAGTTTTAAGAGGTTCTTTATTCTGGATACAGGTGCCTTGTCATATATAGGATTTACAACCTTTTTCTCACATTCTATGTATTGTCTTTTCACCTGCTTGATGGTATCCTTTGAAGCAAAAGGTTTTTGTTTGTTTTACTTTATGAGGTCCAATTTATCTAGTTTTCTTTGGTTGCTTATACTTGAAGGTGTCATATCTAAAAAAAAAAACCACTAGTAAGTCCGAGGTCAAGAATACTTACATGTAATATTCACATTATAATTTTTTTCTACAAGTTGTACAGTTTTAGTACTTAAAGCTAGATCTTTAATCCATTTTAAATGAATTTTTGTGCATGGTGTGAGGTAGCGGTCCAACTTCATTCTCTGCATGTCAATTTCCATTTATCCCAGCATAATTTGTTAGAGAGGTTTTTCTTCCTCCATTGAATTATCTTGGCATTCTTGAAGAAAATGAATTGACCATAAATATAAGGGTCTAGTTATAAAGTCTCAGTTCTATTCTATTGATCTATATATCTTTTTTTTTTTTTTTTTTTTTTTTTTGAGACGGAGTCTCACTCTGTTGCCCAGGCTTGAGTGCAGTGGCGTGATCTTGGCTGATTGCAACCTCTGCCTCCAGGGTTCAAGTGATTCCCCTGTCACAGCCTCCTGAGTAGCTAGGAATACAGACACGCATGCCACCATGCCTGGCTGAGTTTTTTTGTTTTCATTTGTTTTAGTAGAGACAGGGTTTCATCATGCTGCTCAGACTGGTCTTGAACTCTTGACCTCAAGTGATTCCCCAGCCTCGGCCTCCCAAAGTGCTGGGATTGCAAGTGTGAGCCACCACACCTAGTCTATATATCTATCTTTATGCCTGTGTTTCTTAGGAGGGGGTTATAGGTATTTTCATTAAATGAACCTCATTTCCTATTATTTTACCTTCATTTTCTATTTTCTTTCAAAATTATTTATATAGTTAAAGGTCCTGTCACTTTTTTTCTGTGAACAGGACTGGCTGTTTGAAATAGTTTACAAGATTCCTAGTTCAAAAATGACTTCTGCTTTTAGTCAAGTATGGTTTCTTCATTAGTTGGATTTGGGGGCAAGGCAGTGTGAGATCTGTCCTCCAATTAAAAAATATTTTTCTGTCTTGCAGGATCCTAAATTTTCCCCTTCTATTTTTCTTAACTGTTTAGTTTTCAGTTCAACTCTTCCTTTTTTACCCTCTTCTCCCCTAATGAGTGCCTTTCCAAAACTACCTTTTTGAGTCCCATATATACTTGTAAGTCCCTTCCCTGTAGTCTCCTCTGATCTATCAGTACTTCTTAGGAGGAAATTCTTCTGGAAATGTCTTTAGATGAATATCTTAAGCCTGTCACTAGCTTCTTTCTTCTCCTCTGCAGTTTTTCCCAGATCACCCTTGCTTTTCACCACAGCTTGTACAAAGGCATGAATAATGGCTGGCTAGGATTTAGTATGTATTTTTCTACTTACAGATAATTTGAAGTTGGAACATTCTCTGCATTCTAATATTAACATATGGTTATGTGTAGTTTTTTTTTTTGAGACGGAGTCTTGCTCTGTCACCCAGGCTGGAGTGCAGTGGTGCTCGGCTCACTGCAACCTCTGCCTCCGAGGTTCAAGTGATTCTCCTGCCTCAGTCTCCCAAGTAGCTGTGACTACAGGTGCATGCCACCACGCTTGGCTAATTGTTGTATTTTTGTAGAGATAGGATTTCACCATATTGGTCAGGCTGGTCTTGAACTCCTGACCTCAGATGATCCACTCACCTCGGCCTCCCAAAGTGCTGGGATTACAGGTGTGAGTCACTGTGTCCAGCCTGGTTATGTGTAGTTTTATATGTTCATCTTTATAGTTTTTCAGAGGATGTGTGAGGATTTTCAGAGTAATGCATTTGCCATTACTTTAGTTCCCCAGTCAATCTTTTAATAGTTTTGTAAATATTTTGTCTGCTTTTTTTTTCTGGATAAAGAATTGTCAGGTTTTTAATGGTCTGGGATATGTCTATTCTAGTATTGCAACAGTAATACTGCTTAAGGATAATATTGAAATTGGCTAATCTTAATTGACTCATTGGTTAATATATACTAAGATAAATTCTTCCAAAAGATACTATACTCCTACCATAACAATTCATAAATTATGTGATATAAGAAATTACAACAGAAAAAAACACTGTTCACTAAAATACAAAATAATGTAAAAGTCTTTTATGCAAAAGGAGCTACTTGCTTTTGTTTAGGGGCTCTCTCCACTAGGACAATCATTTTTATATTTAAACAGTCAAATTCAATAAATAAGTAGTTTATTACCCTGGCTATATGAAAACAGTATTTGAATCCACGGTCTATATGAATTTTGGCGTTTTTTGCACCTTGCTTACCAGAAGAGAATCTATGTAACTTAATGATCATGATATTAAAAACAAAATATTGAATGAAATCACTAACTTCTTAAATATAAATATCTTACATATATTTATACTTAGAGGATTTTACCTTGGAATACTCATTTTAATAAAGACATCTCTTTAAACTGCCATGATAATACTTTTATTGCCAAGTTTATTCTTGGAGGTACAATATTATTTCTTAGCATTACACTGATCTTATTTTATATGGGGGTTAAAGTTGAGTAGCGGAAATTTGGAACTACTCAGGTTCCATCAGTTAAATACTATGTGATCTTAGGTAAGTAACTTTGCCTCCCTCAGCTTTTGTTTTTTTCATATGAAATATGTAATTAATTTAACAATACCTATTATTAGAGATTTTTTGAAAGGTTTAGTGTTTGTAAAATACTTTGAGTATCAGAATGAAAAGACTCCATTGCAAATTACTAACAATTATAAATTTGCCCAGTACATATTAGCATGCTAATCACCAATGCTAGAAGTTTCATTGCAGTACCTTATAAGTTTAACAGTTTTCCACAAATCTACTCTCTCTACTTAGTATAAAAATATTTTACTAGGCCAAGCACAATGGCTCATGCCTGTAATCCCAACACTTTGGGATAGTGAGGTGGGAGGATTGCTTGAGTCCATGAGTTTGACACCAGCCGGGGCAATATAGCAAGACCCCATCTCTACAAAAAATAAAAAATTAGCTGGGCATGGTAGCACGCACCTATGGTCCCAGTTACTCAGATGACTTGAGCCCAGGAGTTTGAGGCTGCAGTGAGCTGTGACTGCACCATTGCACTCCAGCCTGGGCAACAGAGCGAGACCGTCCCCCACCTTCCCACAAAAAAAAAAAAAAA
>NW_016814542.1:234248-239107 GCF_001698545.2 Rhinopithecus bieti | reverse complement strand
AAAAAAAAAAAAAAAAGAGAATGTTTAGCCCTTTCTAGTAAGTACTATATATTATATAGTATTGCAAACTGCCTACTTTTTCTCAATATAAAAATATTTTAATATGTACTGCTACTTCATGTATTAAGAATGTTTAGCCTTTCTCATATTTTTATAAAATAGTGAGCTGACTTTAATAATCCCCGAAATCAAAGCTTTTTTCTCAATGCTTCTTAGGAGTTAAAAATCTGACTATTCATTTTATAATTTTAACCAAAGCAATAATAATTTTAAAATTTCTAATAGTTATAAATATTTCTCACATAATTGAATAGTAACTTGAACTGAAGATTTTTTTAGCAACAAGACAGTATTTACTCTATCTGTCCAAAACATATTAGTACCAGGTAATTACTACTTCACTTCTGTAAGCAATTTTAAACACAAAAAACTACAGCAACGTGTCTGCTCATTACTTCAACATTTATTGAGTGCCTATAGCTTGCAAGAACTGTCTTCTGGTAATCCTGGATATCAGAAGTAGCATGTGGTAACAGAGCAAGGAATATAGGGTAGTAGCCGACATACCCAGTATCCTCAGTGGGGCTCAGAACATACAACTGAGGACAGTCTCAACCTCCCCTGTAAAATTGCGATATACTTCCCTTGGAAGTTTTTGGATTGTATAGAAAATCAATATTTAGGTTGGTCCAAGCACATCAACACTTATTAAAAAGCTCCAGGGTCAGGCACAGTGGCTCAAGCTTATAATCCCAACACTTGGGGAGGCCAAGATGAGAGGATTGTTTTAGGCCAGGAGTTTGAGACAAGCCTGGGCAACACAGTGAGACCCCATCTTTTTCTAAAAAATGAGCTGAGTGTGGTGGTGCACGCCTGTAGTCCTAGGTACTTGGGAAGCTGAGTCAGGAGGATCACTCGAGTCCAGGAGTTTGAGGTTGCAGTGAACTATGATCACACCACTGGACTCCAGCCTAGGCGACAGAGCAAGATCCTGTCTCTTAGAGGAAAAAAAAAAGAGCTGGGGTTAGAAACAAAATGAATTTTCAAAGTTTATTCTTCATAGAGCTTACAATAAATCAGTGGAAAAATGCTGTTTAATATTTTGCCTCAGCACTTTGATTAATCAGTCACTCCTAATGTTGCTTCTTACTTCTTTCTACCCACCTGAATCCCACCCTTTTCTGGGCCCAGTTGTAAAGCCACATCCACAAAACCTACAATATATTTTATTCACTCTTAATTACGATGAATTTTATCAACTCACAACTCCTAGAATTTTATTTATCTATGCTGCTTATCTGCAATGTTCTGGAGTCTGGGAAGTCCAACATCAAGGTGCCAGTTGGACTGGTATCTGGTGAGAGCTACTCTCTGCTTTCAAGACAGCATTTTGTTGCTGCTTCCTCTAGAGAGGAGGAATGTTGTCTCCTAACATGACAGAAAAGACAGTGAACCCACTCCCCTCAAGCCCTTTTTCAAGGGCCCTAATCCCATCCATGAAGGCTCTGCCCTTATGACTCAATCACCTCACAAGTGCTGCAGCTCTTAACTATCATATTGGTAGTATTATAATACGATTTAAGAATTATGGAGGACATTCAGACCACAGAACTTCACTAATAGCAGACTTAGAATTTACAAAACAATTACAGTTGTCCCTTATTATAGGGGGGAAGTAGTTCCACGACCTCCAGTGGATATCAAAATCTATGAATGCTCAAGTCTCCTATATAAAATGGTGTACTATTTGCATATAACCTACGTAATCCTCCTGTATACTTTAAATCATCTCTAGATTACTTATAATATCTAATACAATGTAAATGCTATGTAAAAGTTGTTACACTGCTTCTTAATTTGTATTATTTTTTATTACTGTTTTTTGTTTGTTTGCTTGTTTTTGAGACAAGAGTTTTGCCCCCATCGCCCAGGCAGGAGTACAGTGGCGTGATCTCAGCTCACTGCAACCTCCGCCTCCAGGGTTCCAGTGATTCTTCTGCCTCAGCCTGTCGAGTAGCTGGGACTACAGGCGTACGCCACCATGCCCAGCTGACTTTTTTTTTTTTTTTTTGTCCCCGAGACGGAGTCTCGCTCTGTCGCCCAGGCTGGAGTGCAGTGTCCGGATCTCAGCTCACTGCAAGCTCCGCCTCCCGGGTTTACGCCCTTCTCCTGCCTCAGCCTCCCGAGTAGCTGGGACTACAGGCGCCTGCCACCTCACCTGGCTAGTTTTTTGTCTTTTTTTTAGTAGAGACGGGGTTTCACCATGTTGGCCAGGATCGTCTCAATCTCCTGACCTCGTGATCCGCCCGTCTCGGCCTCCCAAAGTGCTGGGATTATAGGCTTGAGCCACTGTGCCCGGCCTCCGGCTGACTTTTATATTTTTTTGTAGAGAGGGGGTTTCACCATATTGGCCAGACTGGTCTCAAACTCCTGACCTCGTGATCCGCCCACCCAAAGTGTTGGGATTACAGGCGTGAGCCACCATGTCCTGCCCTGTATTGTTGTTTCTTATTGTTTTTTTCCTCGAATATTTATTGATAGACGGTTGGTTGAATCCAAGGATGTGGAACACGCAGATGAATTCTATCTAACTTAAGTTCCATTTAGTAGAATCTTTTTACACTAATGGGCAAGACAAATAATTTCTCAATTTCATAGTGACATCTCGTTTTTATGAGAGAAAGATGTTCAAGTAAAATTTGTATTAAATTCCTAGTTGTTACATAGATTAAATATGTGATTTAATCATGCTTAACATTAGAGCAAATTTAATTGGCAAACACATTTTCATTAAAGAAAATATTACAAAATTTCATTTTACTGTACTAAATAGAAGAATGCTTGGTCTCCCATAAAAACTACAGAATAAAATTTATTTCTAATCAATGGCAATAAAAAAAGTTTTAATATATTCTATAAATGAAACATCAATGTCACTAAAAAGACACATTTATTATAAAATACAATTTATACATACGATTTCAAGCAAGAATTTTAAAATAAAGTGTTATAGACACAAACAGAACCTGTTCTTTTTTTTATTTTTCCTCTTCTCATTAATTTCTGTAAATAATGAAGGCTACTCTAATGTATTTTTTGATTTTTAATAAGAGTATATAGTCTCATTCTTAAGCATTGAGGGTCTATATCATTTCTTTTTTTTAAATAGAGGAAACTTACTCATCTCTATGGATTGATGGATGCTAAATTCAAACTTTAAAAAAATTCAGGGAAAAGAGGGAAATGTTCTGTTACACCTAATTAAAAATGTATGATGTATTTTTTAATAGTCATATTTGTAGTTTTAAAATTTGACTTCATATTTTAGTCTTATTTATGTATATATAATACATAATGTACATTTTATAATATATTTTAATGTTTCATATTGTATATTTTTATAACACAATATATTCTATAATACATTATATATTTTGTATGTATATATTTTTGAAACAGAGTCTTGCTCTGTCGCCCAGGATGGAGTGCAGTGGCGTGATCTTGGCTCACTGCAACCTCCACCTCCCAAGTTCCAGTAATTCTCCTGCCTTAGCCTCCTGAGTAGGAAGGACTACAGGCGCACACCACCATGCCCAGCTAATTTTTGTATTTTTAGTAGAGAAAGAGTTTCACCATGTTGGCCAGGCTGGTCTTGAACTCCTGACCTCAGAATTGCCTGCCTCAGCCTCCCAAAGTGCTGGAATTATAGACATGAGCCACTGTGCCCGGCCATTTTATATTTTATATCCACATTTACCTTAATTTTTGTAGATTTTTTTCATTACATATCTGTGCTAATTTTGTTCTGACAAAGTTTAAATTCTACAGTTGCTTCTGCTAGCAAAAACCAAAAACTTCTAAGCAAGATGTAAAAGCTTCTATTCAATGTGTAAGAGTTGTTTTTCTCCCATTTTGGTTGATTAAAAAGCAAAGTGTTATCATATTTTTAGTTCTTTCTATACATTTTTCTTTTAATCAGAATTAATGGTAATCATGTCTATGTAGCTTTCTTCTAAGCACAGACAAGAGTAAACACTAGCTGTTTTCATTTCTGGATATTATCAAGAATTATTAAAATTTAACTTAAAAACTCTTTACCCAGACTTTGAAAAGACAGATTTTCATCTGCCCAATTAATTTTTAATGCTACCATTTAATTAATGACTTATTAATACATCCCATTAAAGTCTTGACATAAAACTTTACAAAAAATTTTTTATTTTAATAGTCCTCTAATTTGATTATCGGTAATAACAAAATAGATTGATCCGGAAAGTATTTGGTTATTAACACAAGAAAGTGAAGCCTAATGCAAAACAGTCATATCATTATGTTTATAAAACTGTTACAGGGCTTACAAGGAAATAAAATATTCATTAAAATGGTTTTTCACATTTTCATTCCTATCTTAGGATCCCAATATGCAAAAACATGTTTAAAACTTTCTTTCTTTTGGCCGGGTGCAGTGGCTCACACCTGTAATCCCAGCACTTTGGGAGGCCGAGGCGGGCAGATCACGAGGTCAGGAGATCGAGACCATCCTGGCTAACACAGTGAAACCTCGTCTCTACTAAAAACACAAAAAATTAGCTAGGCGTGGTGGCAGGCGCCTGTAGTCCCAGCTACTCGGGAGGGAGGCTTAGGCAGGAGAATGGCATGAACCCGGGAGGAGGAGCTTGCAGTGAGCCGAGATTGCGCCACTGCACTCCAGCCTGGGCTACAGAGTGAGACTCTGTCTCAAATAAAAAAAAAAACTTTCTTTTTTTGAGATGGAGTCTCACTCTGTTGCCCAGGCTAGAGTGCAGTGGTGCAATCTCTACTTACTACAACCTCCGCTTCCTGGGTTCAAGCAATTCTCC
>NW_016814542.1:217376-232210 GCF_001698545.2 Rhinopithecus bieti | reverse complement strand
GAGACCATCCTGGCTAACACAGTGAAACCTCGTCTCTACTAAAAACACAAAAAATTAGCTAGGCGTGGTGGCAGGCGCCTGTAGTCCCAGCTACTCGGGAGGGAGGCTTAGGCAGGAGAATGGCATGAACCCGGGAGGAGGAGCTTGCAGTGAGCCGAGATTGCGCCACTGCACTCCAGCCTGGGCTACAGAGTGAGACTCTGTCTCAAATAAAAAAAAAAACTTTCTTTTTTTGAGATGGAGTCTCACTCTGTTGCCCAGGCTAGAGTGCAGTGGTGCAATCTCTACTTACTACAACCTCCGCTTCCTGGGTTCAAGCAATTCTCCCTGCCTCAGATTTCCAAGTAGCTTGGATTATAGGCTCCTGCCACCATACCCAGCTAATTTTTGTATTTTGTTTTAGTAGAGATAGGATTTCACCATGTTGGCCAGGCTGGTCTTGAACTCCTGACCTCAAGTAATCTGTCCGCCTCAGCCTCCCAAAGTGCTGGGATTATAGGCGTGAGTCGCTGCGCCCAGCCAAAACTTTCCATTTAAGTAACTATTTGTGATGAACATAAGTTTAAAAAATACCTTAATAAATGGACTTTAAAACAATGAAATAATCACATCCACCCCCCGCCCCTGCAAAAGAAAAAGCTTTCCCACAAATGTAGGCAAAATTAATCCTATGCAAACAAACAAAAAAAGCGCTGAGTTACATAGCCTCTAAAAACAGAATTAAAATTCAATTTTGGGCCAGGTGTGGTGGCTTGCGCCTGTAATCCCAGCACTCTGGCTGAAGTGAGCAGATTGCTTGACTTCCCTGGAGGTCAAGACCAGCCTTGGCAACATAGCGAAACCCTGTCACTAAAGAAAATACAAAAGTCAGTCAGTAGTCCCAGCTACTTGGAAGGCTGAGGTGATAGGATCTCTTGAGCCCAGGAGGTCCAGGCTAGAGTGAGTAGTGATCATGCCACTGTACTCCAGCCTGGGCAACAAAACAAGACCGTCTCAAAAAAAAAAAAAGAAAGAAAGAAAAATTTGAAAAGTGCAGAGGTCTCAGCTTCAAAGATAACAATATTCAAACCACAACAATCAACCATTACCACCAACATGCTTATGTGCCATGCTAAAGTTAAGACTTACAAACATAAGTATAAGATAAATATTTTAAGTGTGTTACCACTCCCATACCATTTTATGACGATGTAACAGAAAAATATGCAGGATTTCTTCTATACTGTCCTTGGTATAAATGGCATGCTTGCTGTCAAGAGCATTGAAGCTCCATGGTGAGAAACTTAGAATGAACTCTGGGATAAAAAATAGGGTTATTTGAGAAACTAGTTAAGTAGTACATATGTTGTATGTATATAGTTTTTAAATTATTAATATGCAAAAGTACAGATGAGGTGTTTCTAAATAACTGGAGTATATGTATTCAATGGCTTTATCCAACTGCTAAGAAAGTGAAACAGGAATAGTGAGAAAAATAAGTTAACATAATTCCTAGGCATGCTGGTTGTATAACATGCACTGTATAATGCAAAATGAGTTAGGTGTATTGGGTGATTCTGGAGGACACAGTTACCATTTCCTTCCTTCCTCCCTCCCTCCCTTCCTCTCTCACTCGCTCTCTCTTTTTTTTCTTTATTTTTGAGATGGAGTTTCGCTCTTGTTGCCCAGGCTGGAGTGCAAAGGCACGATCTCAGCTCACTGCAACCTCCACCTCCCAGGTTCAAGTGATTCTCCTGCCTCAGCCTCCCGAGTAGCTAAGATTACAGGTGTGCACCACCACGCCCAGCTGATTTCGGATTTTTAGTAGTGATGGGTTTCACTATGTTGACCAGGCTGGTCTCAAACTCCTGAATTCAAGTGATCCACCCGCCTCAGCTTCCCCAAGTGCTGGGATTACAGGCGTGAGCCACCGCGTCCGGCCTTTACTTATTTATTTATTTATTTATTTTTTGAGACGGATCTTGCTCCATCGCCCAGGCTGGAGTGCAGTGGTGCATTCTCGGCTCACTGCAAGCTCCGTCTCCTGGGTTCTTGCCATTCTCCTGCCTCAGCCTCCCAAGTAGCTGGGACTACAGGCGCCTGCCACCACGCCCAGCTAATTTTTTGTATTTTTAACAGACACGGGGTTTTACCATGTTAGCCAGGATGGTCTCAATCTCCTGTCCTCATGATCCACCCGCCTCGGCCTCCCAAAGTGCTAGGATTATAGGCGTGAGCCATCGCTCCCAGTCTCATCCAGTCTTTTTTGTTTTGTTTTTTTTTTTTTGGAGACAAGGTCTTGCTCTGTCGCCCAGGATGCCAGGCTGGGGTGCAGTGGCACAATCTCAGCTCACAGAAACTTTTGCCTCCTCGGCTCAAGCAATTCTCCTGCCTAAGCCCCCTAAGTAGCTTTGACTACAGGTGTGCACCTCACGTCTGGCTAATTTTTTTATTTTTTTGTAGAGATGGGGTGTCACTGTGTAGCCCAGGCTGGTCTTAAACTCCAGGCTCAAGTGGTCTGCCCACCTTAGCCTCCCAAAGTGCTGGGATTATAGGTGTGAGCTACCACATCTAGCCTAGTTACTACTTCTTATAAATGAACAAGTAGGTGACAGAAAAACAGAACAGTATTAATAAATGAGAAAGATTCAAAAGATAGGTAAACAATATTTCGTTTTCTGAATAGTTTAACATTTATAGTTCTGACTAGTTTAGTTTTCAGAATAGAAAACCCAGAAACATATTCAGCATAAATTTAAAAATTCAATATATGACAAAGGTGGTCTTTCTAATTACAGAGAAAAGAATGGATTATTTAGGAATGCTACTGGCACACCTGGCTATCTACTGAGAATAAAATAAAATTAGATCCTATTACCTTATTCCATATACAAAAATGATATTTTTTAAGATGTAAGAGATCAATTGAGAATAATTAAGCACGATCTGGAATATGTAGGATGCTTCATGATAATATCAAGGGATAAGTAAGATTTTTTAAGCCAAACTGGAAACCTATAACTTATTAAAGAAATCATTGACACATTTTACCATATAAACCTATCTATGGCAAAAAATACATGTAAAATCAATAGAAATGAAAAAAAAAAACACTGTGAAAGCAGCATAGTGATAATATCTATTACAAATCAAAAGCAAAGGCTAAACAACTAAATATCAATAGGGATTTAGAGAAAAGGTACTATAGAATGAAAAAACTTAGATGAAGATGCATGCTTAAATTTGATTTCATTTTATAAATGGTAAAAAAAAAAACTCCATCAATACCAGTATTTCTGTAAACATATATGACACACACACACACACACACACACACACTCTTTTACGATTGTGTGACCATGCAGAAAATAAGGTGGGAAGATACATAGTAGTTCGTCAACATGAGCTGCAAAGGATGTTTGTGCAGTAGTAGATAGAGGCAGAAGAGCCAAATTAAAAAGGAAAAGAAAAAGGCAAGGAAAAGGTGAAAAACGGAAAAGAGAAGGACTACACTAAAATAGTAGATATGATACAATCACATACAAAGTTTTTTATAAAATTGTACACATATGTGGACATGAAAAAAAATTTAAGATAAAACAGGATGCTGCCTAACTTGGCAGAAGGAATGCTCAAGCAATTTATATCAGTATCCCCTTCTGCTTCCAATCTCAAAAAAATGTAATCTGAAGTGGTCATGGAGACCAAGCATAGTCTTTGATTATTATAATTCTGAAGTTCGTGTGTGTCTGTGTGTGTCTGTGTGTGTGTGTGTGCGCACATGCACGCGCACATGCACATTTGGCTGAACTCTATTACAGGAACAGAGGTTAGTTCAATTTGGTTTTATGGTCTACTCCAGAGGTCAGCAAACTTTCTGTACTAAATATTTTAGGATTTCTAAGTCATACCATCTCTGTCACAACTACTAAACAATTGTCATTGTAGGATGAAAGCAGTTAAACTGTGATGGTTAATTTTATATGACAGCTTGGCAAGGCTAGAGTACCCAGTTACTTAAGTAGCATTAATCTGGGCTGCTGTGAAGGTATTTTGTAGAAGTGGTTAATAGCTATAATCTGTAGACTTTAAAGAGATTACTCTTGATAATGTTGATGGGACTCATCCAATCAGCCTTAAGAGCAAAAACTGAAGTTTCCTAGAAAAGAAATCCTGCCTTAAGAATGCAGCATCAACTCTGGTCTTAGTTTCCAGCCTGTGAACCTGCCCTACAAATTTCAAACTTGTCAGCTTCCACAATTACGTGAGCTAATTCCTTAAAATAAACACCTTCACAGACAGATAATGTATTGTATACTATGGTTCTGTTTCTCTGGAGAACCCTACTATATAATATGCAACAACAGACAATACATAATCTAACGGGCATGCCTGTGTTCCAATAAAAGTATTTAAAATAACAGGTAGTGGGCTACATTTGGCCTGTTTACCACAGTTTTCCAACTCCTGGTTTTATCAATAATAAAAAAATAAGGCTGGGCATGGTGGATCACACCTATAATCACAGCACTTTGGGAGGCCAAGGCAGGAGGATCATGAGAGGCCAGGAGTTCAAGACCACCCTGAGCAACATACTGAGACCTCATCTCTATTAAAAACAATAATAAAGTATAGCTGTTGGCCAGGTGCGGTGGCTCATGCCTGTAATCCCAGCACTTTGGGAGGCCAAGCACTTTGGGAGGATCACCTTAGGTCAGGAGTTTGAGACCAGTCTGGCCAACATGGTGAAACCCCATCTCTACTAAAAATAGAAAAATTAGCCTGGCATGATGGCAGGCGCCTGTAATCTGAGTTACTCGGGAGGCTGAGGCAGGAGAACTGCTTGAACCTGGGAGGCAGAGGTTGCAGTGAGCCGAGATTGAGCCACTGCATTCCAGCCTGGGAGACAAGAGTGAGACTCTGTCTCCAAAATAAATAAATAAATAAATAAAATAAAATATAGCTGTTAACTGGATGTGGTACTGATGCCTGTAATTCCAGCACTTTGGGAGGCTGGGGAGGGAGGATCACTTGAGGCTTGGAGTTCAGGACCAGCCTGGGCAGCAAAAAATTTAAAAACAACTAGCCCCACACAGTGGTGGCACACCTGTAGTCACAGCCACTCAGGAGGCTGAGGCAGGAGGACAGCTTTAGCCTAGAAGTTTGAGGCTGCAGTGAACTATGATGGTACTACCATGCACTCCAGCCTGAGAAATGGAATGAGGACTCATGTACTTAAAAACATGAATAAAATGTATCTGCTTTTCTTAAGCATTCTATATATTTCGGACAGTGTGCAAGGTTTGAATTCCAAGTGTTCCACAAATTAGGGATTATTCCTGGTGAGGCCAGATATTCTAGAGCAACTAAAAGCAGGAATGATCTTTCTAGAAGCAGTGAGATCTAGACTGTAAGCTTAGATGTAAGAGAGGTTTCTCAGAGAGGGTTTCAAGATAGTACTCTCTTTATGTGTTTTAATATCCATTTATTTATTTATTTATTTATTTATTTATTTATTTAGAGACAGAGTCTGTCACCCATGCCTGAATGCAGTGACATGATCACCGCTCACTGCAAGCCTCAACTTCCTGGGTTCAAGCAATCCTCCTTCCTCAGCCTCCCAAGTAGCTGGGATTATAGGCATGCACCAATGCACACAAGGCTAATTTTTAAAATTTTTTTGTAGAGATGGGGCCTTGCTTTGTTGCCCAAGCTGGTCTCAAGCATCCTCCTGACTCATCCTCTCACAGTCCTGGGATTATAGGCTTGAGCCACTACATCTCGCCTCTATATTCTTTTAAATAGTGGATTGGAGAATTGAAAGTTTTTGATGCTAATCCAGCAGAAATCAACCAACAGAATGTTTTGGATATTCATGTATTGAATGTGGCAACTTTAAATAAAACTTGATGTGGGGAAAATAAAAATGTGTAAAGGCACTAAATCAAGAGTTTATTATTTTTGTTATGAAAGGAATTCCTTACATCAAAGACTTAAAACAATGGACCTTTAAGTAATATATCCCTTAGAAGTCCTCATGACATTTTGGGCTGGATAAAAAAATAAAAAAAAAAAAGAAGCAGGGATCCTCAGCCAGGCATGGTGGCTCACGCCTGTAATCAGCACACTGGGAGGCCGAGGCAGGCGGATCACCTGAACAAGTTGTTCTCAGGCAGGTAGACAGTAGAACGATAGTTACCAGAGGCTGCGAAGGGTATGTGTGTGGTGGGGGGTGGGGACAAAAAGAAGATGGTTAATGGGTACAAATATAAAGTTGGATAAAAGGAGTAAGTTCTAATGTTTGATAGTAGAGTGACTATGGTTAACAACATCATATTGTATTATTTCAAAATAGCTAGAAGGGAAGACTTGAAATACTACCAACATAGAAGTCATAAATGCTCTAGATGATGGTTATCCTAAATACCTTGACTTGATCATTACACATTCTATGTATGTAACAAAATATCCCATGTACCCCATAAATATATAAAAATACTATGTATCAATAAAAAATTATATGATTTGCAAAAGGCAAATGTAACCACATCTTTTCAATGTACCACCATTTATGCAAAGTAAAGGATATCTCTACAACTGCCCTTACCAAAGAGAAGCTTTTTAGAAAGTTAGGTTGTGGGATGAATAAAAGAGGGGAAAACAAGAACTTTGAAATTCAGTATCTGAACGAGCATTCCAAGCTATCAGGTGGAATAAATACTCAAAACCTAAGAGTAAAGGGCTGAATGACCATGGGTAAATGACAGACAAGTTTATAAAATAAAAGGGGAAAAATTAGTAATAGTCAATAAGACGCTAACTTAGAGAAGAAGCCAAGTTCAAAAATGAAAACTAAGATGAGTGGTGAGGGCAAGTGGTGAACAAAGATATTTAGATACAGAAAGGTACGTCAGAGTCACTCATAAAGGATAAAAAGTTTAGCAAGGAAAGGTCAAGTGGGAGAACTCTGTGGATAAAAGGCAAACATGGTGTCTAGATTGTCTGGAACAGTTCTGACTTCAAACACTTGCCTGTCAAATCACTTTGTAATGATTTTTAGTTAAGAAACTACGGTCATTTTCCATGACCATGTTTTACCTATTCACATCCATAGTTCCTAGCAAAATGTCTTTTTTTTTTTTTTTTTTTGAGATGGAGTTTCACTCTGCCACTCAGGCTGGAGTACGGTGGTGTGATCTCGGCTCACTGCAACTTCCGCCTCTTGGGTTTGAGCGATTCTCCTGCCTCAGCCTCCCAAGTAGCGGGGACTATAGGTGCCTGCCACCATGCCCGGCTAATTTTTTGTATTTTTAGTAGAGACAGGGTTTCACCATGTTAGCCAGGATGGTCTCTATCTCCTGACCTCATGATCCACCCACCTTGGCCTCCCAAAGTGTTGGGATTACAGGCGTGAGCCATCACGCCCGGCTGCAAAATGTCTTTACCGTAGCAAAATCTCAATAATTATTTATCACTCACGATAATTACCTGAATACTAAAATCAGAGAGAGTACATTAAAAAGAAACACAATAATCATTTTTAAATAATAAAAACATATTCATCAGTGGTCTTTATTTACTAGCACTAATAAAAAATCAGAAGTTCTGTTTAGCCTATGAAATTGGTGTCATACTCACTTCATAATATCATCAGTGCTGGGTGGAGACAAAGCCATAATCTGCCACAATCTGCACCATCCTTGCCAGGTTTGGGAGTTCTGTAGAGTAGTTACCACTGCCAGGTCTGACTGCCATAGCTCAGGAAGAGGGTGCAGTCATTTCTCTTAGCATAATCTTGAGAAGATGTCTAAGGGACCTATGTAATATTAAGTCACAGAAAGAGAAAATATTATTGGTAGTTTAGACATGGAATGTAACAGCTTACAATTATGGAATGCTTACTGTGTTTCAGGAACTGACGCATTATCTCATCTAAACAACCCTATAGGGCATGGGTACTGTTATTAATCCCGTTTTACAGGAAACCTAGGTTTAGCAAGATTAAGGAATTGCTTGAGATAACAAAGGTAGTAAGAGGCAGGGCTGGAATTTGAACCCATATAGTCTGGTTCTTCAGGGTGTATACATCCGTGTATCTATAAACACAATAATGCAGGGCCACTCGAACAGGCTGGAAAAAAATTATTTTTCTTTAAAGGGCAAATTAATTTCCTCAAAAGTAATCTCTGTTCACTTTACCCCATACCAGATGCTTATTTTCATTTCATATCCTAAAAGTTAGATTGGCACTTACATGCCAACTTAAAATCCTAAACTTTAAATCTTTAAAATTTATAGTATTTTAGAATTTATCATAGTGAAACATGTACAGTCGCTTGTCCCCAGGACAGTAAAATAAGGATAGTGATTGATACTCCATTCCCTTCTGATGTAATGACAAATACATAGAAACACTGTGTTTCATTTATTGGAATTATTTGGATCCAAAGGATAGCTTTTAATACCCTAACAAAATAGGTCTTTAAAAAAAACCAAGTGCCTTTCAGTATTCTTCCAAGTTTCAATAACTGATCTTTTCCATTAAAGAACTTTTGATTCATTATTCCAAATCAACATATCATCTAAATATTTCCACATATTTAGATGTAGCTTTTCCCTAAACTATTTCCTTTTATTTATTGGAAATAAGTACTCATTTACATCTTAGTTTGCCACATTTACAATTCTTTGAAAGTTTCATCTAATATTCACCAGACCATTCACCTCACAATTTTCCTCCCTCTTTCTAAATAGGTGAATTTGTTTACTGCAAAATCGATGGCTACGCTATTAAAGGTCACTATCACGATTTTAAACTACATGATCACCATCACCAAGATTTACTTACCACAAGGAAATTATCACAAGGTTGGACAAACAGGCTCCAACTCTTAAGGGAAAGAGCTTGCAGTCAGATCACACAGGGAGGGCAGGGAAGCAAGCAGGGAAGGGTAGGTCGGAAAAGGCAGTGCTTGATTCAATTCAACATTCAGTGCGCCACTTACCAAGCGCCAGAAAAAGAAAAAAAAGCCAACGAGCTGGGCGTTATTTCGAGCACGGGGCCCTGCAGGTTGGCCTGTGGGCGGGGACCCGGCGCCCGGGAGTGAAGGGGCTGGCTCTGAGACGCTAGCCGGGCGGGGACAGCCACCCAGGGCCGGGCCTCCAGCGCCAGACACCCGCACACTCGCCAGCCCAGCTGCCGGTACGCCAGCCAGCCAGCCGCTGCCGCTTACCAGTGGCGCCTCGCTGACTCCCCGGGGGCAGCTCTTCAACGGTTCCCGCAGTCAGAGCACCACCCCGCGGTGGGGTACCTCCAGCCCGCCCGCAGCTCTCGGTCCCCGCAGCTCCGCCACTCTCGCGAGAAGCCAGGAAGTCCGCGAAGTTGGGGGAGGAGGAGCAGGGAGGGGCACCTAACGGTGGCGGCTGGTTCTGCGCCGGATCCGGGAGAGGGGCGGGCGCCATTGTGCTTCGCTGCGGACTGCTTTTCCTCAGTCACAGGCCTAGAACTCCAAGGAGGAAGGCGGCGGTGCGGGTCGTTGCGAGCAGGACGCGCACTGGTCAGTGCCGGCTCAGGAGCCGGGGTAATGAACTGCGGAGTTCGTTCTTCGTCCCGGTAGCTAGTTCGGGACCAGGCCGCGAGTGGGGGAGGGGAGGAAACGAAGAGGTCTGGGGACGCGGAGGCCGCTTCCTCTCAGGATGAGGTGGAGGAGCTTGGTCCGGGGCCACCGGTGCGAAGGGGGTCACTCCACAGGCCTCCTCTGCCAGGGGCCTTTTGTCGGGTGGTGGAGTTTGTGGCGGGTGGAGGGGACAGATAGTGTGTCTTCCTCAGGAACGTGTGGTGGGTGAGGGGAAGAGGCCTGAGCCCTCTTTTGGCGCGGGGCGGCCTCCTCTTGGGCCGCGGGGCGGGGGGGTCCTCGGAGCCCTGGGGGCCGCGGGCGTCGCGCGTGAGCTCGCCAGTGAGCGCGGGGCAAAGGTGGGCAGGGCTCCGGCTCGGCCAGCCCGGCCTCGAGTCGAAGTGACTTCGGCAGCGCCTTAGATTCGGCCAAGATTGTCTTATTGGTAACGTCAGTTTTTGAATATCGTGACGCCCTGAGAGTTTTTTTTGTGTTGTGGTGAATTGTGGGTTCTGCAACTCAAAGTAGGTGTTTGTATTAAAAATGGACCTGTTGGCCTAAGAAGTAAAAATATGGAAGGCGCTGGGAGTAGGAAACTCCCTCATTTTGGTGAAACTGCGTATTGAAGATGAATGTGTCCACCCACTCACCCCAAAATGCTGCACTTAATACTTTTTCCCAAGTACCAAAGTAAATATATTGGGAAAGTCTCTATCTGGGTAATAAATTCGTCACGATTAATGTTGTTTGGTATTATTAGTTAAATGTGTCAAAACTGAATTTGGCGAGGTTTTTTCCCCTATTTTGTACGATTGATTAGATATTTTTCTGGTTGCGTATTATTTTAAATCTCCACGTTTCTGTCCAGAACCAAGATGTAGGGTTAAAGATGAATTTTCGATTTAAAAATCCAATAGTGTACAGTTATTAAGAAGGAACACATGTAGTGTAACTAGATCTTTTTCTTGAGGTAGCAAAAAGTTTGTTTGAGAAATGAGGTCAGTATAATATTTTTATTTAACAGCTCTATAGCATTTCGGGAGACAGGACTGGTGCATGAGGCAGTAGCACCAGACTCAGAAGACCTGGGTTTGAGTCTTGATTTTTGCCGTAGTTGTTTATGTTCATGAGATTGTCTCAGAAACATGGCAGTTCATTTCTAGAGAGGATAAATTTGCTGAGGTGGTGTGTGAAGCAGTCACTGGGGGGACATAATACTAATCTTGGTTTTTTTCCAGTTTCGTGCTGGGTCAGGTGTCTTGAATAAGAATTCCTACTTATTCAAGTACAAATGATTTCTTTTTTCTGCCACCTTGGAAGAGGGCTTATTTTCCCAGATAAAGCACGAGGATGCCCAAATTATGTTCTACATGAAGGTGTCAGGTAACAAACTGGACACAGAAGTCATCCATGACTCTCATGTAGCCAATTTTTAGTCCTATCCATACCCACCTTACACAACTCTTTATCTGTTTTATGTTCAAGAATTGTGTACATTTGGACATTTTATTGTTGGAAAATAATTTTATAATGCAGAATCTGTCAAATATCTTTAAACATTTTTGGATAATTTGTAATTTGTTGTAGTCAAATTACGAATTATGGAGAGCTTCACATTACAAGAAGGAGCTTGATATGGCATCTGCCCTCCACAACTCACTGTTTAGTCATCAGACTAATGTATAAACAACTATTATTATCTTAGTATGACTTACAGTAATTCTATGGGAGCATAGGGGAGGGGTGCTTACTCTTGGAAAGTTTACAGGGTTTATTTATTGTTTGAACTAAGATGTGAAGGATCACCAGGACTTTGATAAAGAAACTATGCAAAGTCATGATATTATGGTTTGTTTTAGGAATTCATGATTTGTTCCTGTAGCTGAAACATACATTGAATGGTAAGTTAGAGCCTGACATAAAAGACTTTCTGTACTGTACTAGGAAATTAGTGTCTGGGTGTGGTGGCTCACTCCTGTAATCCCATCACTCTGGGAGGCCAAGGTGGGAGGATGGCTTAAAGCCAGGAGTTTGAGACCAGCCAGGCCACAAAGACCCCATCTCTACGGGCATAATGGTGCGGGTGTAGTGGTGCACACTGCTACTACTAGCTACTTGGGCTGCTGAGGCAGGACCATCATTTGAGCTCACGAGTTGGAGAGACTGCAGTGAAGTATGATACAGCTCCACTGCACTCCAGCCTGCACCGCAGAGTGAGACCCTGTCTTAAAAAATAAAAATAATGTTAGTGCTCTATGCTGTGGAATGGAGAGCTATTGTGTTCCTTAACAAAATAAAAATATTTTTAGGTGATCTTTGCTGATACATCCTTCTGTTACCACAGATAATTAAGTGCCAGTAATAAAGAACAGTGGGACATGCATGAATGAAATGCGCGGTGTTGCATTAGACTTCACTTTTAAACAAATTAAATTAATGAAGCTTTTAACTGTTAAATAAGTGAATCAACTGATCATATTAGAATGATTACAATTTAAAAGGAATTGGATTTTAAGTTCATACTAAGATTACTTGAATTCACCAAAGCAGAATTCAATTGCTGTCAAAAAATTTATCTTAATATACAGTATTTCCTAATAATAGGATAAGCCAAAAAGTCTGAGATTGGGGAGGATGAAATTATAATTTGAGAGTTTAGGTCGGGTGGGGTTAATAGTTTTATTTTATTTTTTTTTGTGGCAGGGTCTCACTCTGTTTCTCAGGCTGCTGCAGCCCCAGTCTCCCAAACTCAAGCAGTTCTCCCACCTCAGTCTCCTAGGTAGCTGGTCGCGCCACCATGTCTGACTAATTTTTATATTTTTTTATAGAGACAGGATTTCACCATGTTTCCCAGGCTAGTCTCCAACTCCTTAGCTCAAGGAATCCTCTCACCTCAGCCTCCCAAAGTCCTGTGATTACAGGCCTGAGTGTGAGTAACAGCATGCCAGGGTTTAATTTTAATTAATCTTAATTTTCAAATTTTCTGCCCTGGCATGAACTTACATGGTCAGAGCTGGTTTTTCCTGCCCTCAAATATATTTCTCTGACTCTACTGGTTAGACTAGGTAAGTCGAACACCTGGTTTTAAAATCACCTGCTTGCTGCTCTACACCCATTTTTGTCAACAGCTTAAAAAGAAGGCAAGTTTTGAACCTTAAAAGTAGTTATCTTTCCATTATGATCATTGTACATTAGTGTGATGTTTCACACTTTGTAGAAAGAACCCTAAAATGGTTTCCACTCAGTGAAGGAAGATCGAAACTTGATGCTTAGAGATTAAATTCACTTCAAGGAGAACAGTTTGTCTTTTAAAGTGGTGTAGTGTAGACTTAACATCATAGTCATATTTTCTCATGGGATGTTAAAGTTTTTTCTAATTTTTTAAGATTTGGGCATACCATATTTTGTGTTTTAAATATTTGTCAGCTAAAATTAAGAGACACTTTTCATTTTAAGGCCCAAAATGTATACTTTCAAAGTGATTCCCTCATTGACCCACCCTTAGCTTCCAAGTCTCCATATTTACTATGATTTCCCACTAAGAAAAAAAAAAAATTCCTTAGAAGCAAATTTTTTTTTTAAGAAAAGGATATGCAAAGTATATGTAAATAATGAAATTATGACTGTGCGTTTGTATTTCTGCAAGACTCTTGAAATACTGCATTGGGGCTGGGCATGGTAGCTCACTCCTGTTACCCCAGCACTTTGGGAGGCCGAGACAGGCAGACTGCTTGAGCTCAGGAGTTCCAGACCAGTCTGGGCAACATGGGGAAACCTTGTCTCTAGTAAAAAACAATACAAAAACTAGCTGGGTATGGTGGTGCGTGCCTGTAGTCCAGGCTACTCAGGAGGCTGAGGTGGGAGGATCACTTGAACCCAGGAGGTCGAGGCTGCAGTGATTGCACCACTGCACTCTGGCCTGGGCAACAGAGTGAGACCCTGTCTCCAAAAAAAAAAAAAAGAAAGAAAGATTACATTGGTATTTTGTGTGGTTACTCTGGCCTTTGTGCCGTGAGTTTATCCTATAGTAGTGGTGTACTTTTAGTAATTCAATACCTATAATCTTCCTTGGATATTTAAGATAATTCCCCAGTTAGACTCAGTTAAAATCAGAGTTTACAGAGACTGCCGGCATAAGATAATAGTATGGTAACAGCAGAAAATAAGGGTAAGTTATGAAGCTTTGCTCTATGGCTGCATAACAAACCACCTCAAAACCTAGTGGATTGAAACAACTGGTTTTTACAGTTCTAGGTGCCTGTTGGGCAGTTCTACTGATTTCGCCGGGGTTTGCTCCTCATGTACCAGCATTCAGCTGGAGGATTTCCCAGGCGGGGAGGTCCAAGATGGCATCACTCATATTTGGCAGCTAGTGTTGGTGGACATATAGGCCTTGCTCTATGTGATCATTTATGACACAGGAGTCTTGGGACAGCATTCTAAGGGAAGCTTGTAAGACCTCTTACAAACTTGCAAATCTTACAATGTCACAATCCATTCTCTTAGTCACGCAAGACTGGGGTGGGGAAGTAAGACTGCCTCATCCTAGGCAGAGCAGCAACATTGCATTACAAAGGGCGCTAATACTAGGATGGGGGAAATTTGTAGCCATATTTTGTAATTTACCATAGGTTCTTTAGACCACTATAAGAATAGATAGCCTCAACAATGTCATGCTTGGGATTGCTTTAAAATAATAGAGTGGTTGGTAAAATAGGTTAGAGAGGTTGAATGTGGATAATAGTTGAAGACTTGGTTGGTACATGGAAGCTCATTATTTGTGTATGTTTAAAATTTTTCATGATAAAAACTTTAAGTCATACTCAGGTAATCTGAACTTCGTTTTGTGAGGTATTTTAACTTTATCTTTCACTTAGTCTTTACTAGAAGAGTATTACTTAGTATTTACTACTTTGTGGTATGTAGCTACTAAGGCTGTAAACCAGCAAGTTAGAATGGGAATTCTTCTCCTTAGAACTTATGTAATACGGCCGGGCGCGGTGGCTCAAGCCTGTAATCCCAGCACTTTGGGAGGCCGAGACGGGTGGATCACGAGGTCAGGAGATCGAGACCATCCTGGCTAACACGGTGAAACCCCGTCTCTACTGAAAAATACAAAAAACTAGCTGGGCGAGGTGGCGGGCGCCTGTAGTCCCAGCTACTCGGGAGGCTGAGGCAGGAGAATGGTGTAAACCCGGGAGGCGGAGCTTGCAGTGAGCTGAGATCGGGCCACTGCACTCC
>NW_016814542.1:214945-217263 GCF_001698545.2 Rhinopithecus bieti | reverse complement strand
AAAAAAAAAAAAAAAAAAAAAAAAAGAACTTATGTAATACAAGTTATTTAAAAAATGCCTTTTCCTCTGGCAAATAATTGTTGCCCTCAATTAGCAAAGTACATTAAAGAAATTTTTTGAAAACTAAGTGTAAAGAAGAAAAAACACATCAATAATGCCATCACCCGAGATAACAGTAAAATGATAAAAATGGCTATTTCTTTCCAATTGTTTAATGCATATACTTAATATAAGTAATCCTGTATAGGTTTCTTTACCCTGCAGTGAATATCCTGTACGTAAATCTGAATGACTTTGAAAGATGTTTTACTATGTGTTAAAGACAAATTTCAAATAATGAAAAAGCCAACAAAATTTCTACTGAGCTGTTCATATGAAAACCTTCACCCTGATGGTATTGGTTAATAATAGTTAATATTTGCTGAACACATTCTGTGTGCCAGCAAACCTCACAATATACCTGTGAAGTTGATACTATCATTATCACCATTTTATAGGTGAGGAAATTAAGCATTTGTTTTTTTTTTTTTTTTTTTTTTTTTTTTTTGAGACGGAGTCTTGCTCTGTCACCCGGGCTGGAGTGCAGTGGCCGGATCTCAGCTCACTGCAAGCTCCGCCTCCCGGGTTCACACCATTCTCCTGCCTCAGCCTCCGGAGTAGCTGGGACTACAGGCGCCCGCCACCTCGCCCGGCTAGTTTTTTTTGTATTTTAGTAGAGACGGGGTTTCACCGGGTTAGCCAGGATGGTCTCGATCTCCTGACCTCGTGATCCGCCCGTCTCGGCCTCCCAAAGTGCTGGGATTACAGGCTTGAGCCACCGCGCCCGGCCTAAGCATTTGTTTATACCTAAAGTCATACCCAAGCATACCAAGTGAGGGGCAGACTTTAAAGCTTCCACTCAACTAGCATATTTCTACAAATAGAAATTGGCTGATGTACAAAAATTAGACAAAGATTAACTTATTTCCTGCCTAGCCTAGCCTCAATTTTCTATTTTGGAAAAAAAGTGATACGAATTTTATTAATATATTAAATACATATTTGTTAATACATTAACATACAGTAAAAGACTTTTAGGTGTGGGAGGTAGCATGTGTTAATACGGCTGAGGCATTTTTGTTAGGCTGGTTATTTTATGACTACTATGTGACTCTTGACAGATACCTGAACAAGGCCATTATTGTAATAATGGGACATAGTGATCTGTAGCATAATGGAAGGGGACACATAATACTTGAGAAAAATCTTCATAAGCAGAGTCAAAGAAAAACTTTTGGACATTGTACTGCTTTTAGGAATTCACAGCTTTCCAAATTTGGTAAACTAAAAATCCAAGCTCTACCTGGTAGGCAGCTTGTGGTTGTGGTCAGAGAAAGCTTTAATCTTAAGTAGGGTAATTGGTAGAACTCCTTTCCTCCTAATGTTTTCTTAAACTGCCTGAAGTTTTTCAGTTTACTTTTTCATAGTACCCCAAATTCTACTAGAGATAAGTTGGTGGGAAGAGTGCCAAATAGAAGGTACAGTACAAGTAGAAGGCAAGCAGGTAGCATATATATCTGGAAAAAAGTAAATAAATCAGTGTATGTAACTGAAAAATTTACTGTCAGCCACACTGCTCTCATGTTTTCAAAACTTTATTTCCAGCATTCTCCTGGACCTTCTGGGCACTTCTGATTGATTGCTTATTATTATTATTATTTTGAGATAGTGTCTTACTCTGAGTGCAGTGGCGCGATCTCCGTTCACTACAACCTTTACCTCCCCAGACTCAAGCAATTCTCCTGCCTCAGTTCCCGAGTAGCTGGGATTACAGGCATGCACCACTACCACCCGGCTAATTTTTTTTTGTATTTTTAGTAGAGACGGGGTTTCACCATGTTGGCCAGGCTGGTCTGCTTATTCTTTTTTAAAAATATTTTTTGTAGAGACGGGGGTCTCAATATGTTACCCAGGCTGGTCTTGAACTCCTGGCCTCAAACAATCCTGCCCTGGCCTCCCACAGTGCTGGAAGGCACCACAACCGGCCAGACAGTTCATTCTTTAAAACCAACTAATCTTGGTGTGCTTCGTTGACCACCCCCCCACACCCCACCCCCTCCCAACCCCCTGAAAGAAAAACAGTAAAATGTTCGTTCTTCATCAGTATTATAAATAATTCCCTCCTTTCCCAGTTGTTAGGTAAATCCTTTCTGACTTAAGAAGTATGTATTGAATCTGCCTTTTATCCATTTCCATGACTTTGGGTCCTCACCCGTGGAGCCAACATGTCTCTTCCTTTAATAATCCTAATACTAATTGAGTTTGAGGGGATTTTTTTT
>NW_016814542.1:201072-214312 GCF_001698545.2 Rhinopithecus bieti | reverse complement strand
CTCCCAACCCCTGAAAGAAAACAGTAAAATGTTCGTTCTTCATCAGTATTATAAATAATTCCCTCCTTTCCCAGTTGTTAGGTAAATCCTTTCTGACTTAAGAAGTATGTATTGAATCTGCCTTTTATCCATTTCCATGACTTTGGGTCCTCACCCGTGGAGCCAACATGTCTCTTCCTTTAATAATCCTAATACTAATTGAGTTTGAGGGGATTTTTTTTTTCTAGCTTATTTCCTCCTCCCCCAGTTTTTCAGTTTTACCTAGTCTTCTTTTAAGCCCATCAGTTTGCTCATTTGTTGACATTAGGGCCGAATCTTGGTCTGCTTCTGCCATTTTATCTCTTGGTAATGGATTTTTTTCTTCCTTGGATTTTTGTGCATCGTACAAGTTTTGACTAAGTGCTAAACTAAGAACAGATTAGAGACTGAGATAAATAATATTTATGCATTGATATGGGCATATTCTACTTCTGTTGGGGCATCAGTATGATGGGTTGACTTTGTTTTGTCTATAGTTGAGATGGGTATGAGCTTTATTATTGCTTTATTTACCCTCAGAGTATTCCAGTAGTGGACTGCCACTGCCTAGTGCTTAGTATGAGGCCAAGAATATTGGCGGAGTTCCCCCCGCCCCAACCCAAGACAGAGTCTTGCTCTGTTGCCCAGGCTGGAGTGCAGTGGTGTGATCTTGGCTCACTGCAACTTCCGCCTCCTGGATTCAGGCGATTCTCCTGCCTCAGCCTCCCAGGTAGCTAGGATTACAGGCACCTGACACTATGCCCCACTAATTTTTGTATTCTGAGTAGAGATGGAGTTTCACCATATTGGCCAGGCTGATCTTGAACTCATGACTTCGTGATCCTCCTGCCTCGCCTCCCAAAGTGCTGGGATTACAGGCATGAGCCACCACACCCAGCCATGGAGGATTTCTGAAGAGTCAAGGCCAATTATCTTACATAATGTCTTCCATTTTGGGTGTCTTATCCTCGTAGTGTTGTTTATATTATGGCTATTGTGTATTTGTTAAAAAGTGCTCTTATTGCAGTTTCCTGTTGCTTGCCTGTATTTTTCAAACTTCTCTTTATTTAAACAAAGCATAGTTTTATAATCTGCCTAAAATGCTTGAGTTGATGTTTTGCTACTCCATTTTTTTCTCTCATCTTGTGTCTCAAAGACCTTGTTTGTGGTATCTTATTTTGCTGTATACTTAGTTATCCCTTGTTCGTTATACTTGAAAAATTACTTGTAGAAATAATTTGAAAGTTAGCATGAAGGCATATTCCTCTAGCAAGATTTATGTTGGCTTCTGCCATGTTCCTGGTGGATTACTGAATTGGGACCACCTTAAACCAAATTCAGGATTTGAACTTCCATTTACCAAGCAGGCAACATTAACTTGGGCTGCAAATCTGCACAAGAGCTGGTTTACTTCTATTAATAGCTTAAAGCTTTCCCCCACCCCTCAAGACGGAGTCCTGCTGTGTTGCTCAGGCTGAGGTACAGTGGCATGATCTTGGCTCACTGCAACCTCTGCCTCCCAGATTCAAACAGTTCTCCCGCCTTAGTCTCTGGATTAGCTGAGATTACAGGTGCGAGCCACCACACACAGCTATTTTTTTTTTTTGTATTTTTGGTAGAGACGGTTTCGCCACATTGGCCAGGCTGGTCTCAAACTCCTGACCTTGTGATCTGCCCTCCTTGGCCTCCCAAAGTGCTGGCATTACAGGCATGAGCCACTGCACCTGGCCTAATAGCTTAACTCTTAATCTGAGGTTGTGGTCTTTTGGAGTCCACCTTATTGTGAGGAGGTGACCTGTTAAGAGTCCTTACCTTGTTTATGTCCTGGATCTCTTCAGAGTTTCTTAGGATGCCCAGAGGAATGGAGTCACCCATTTAAAAAACAGTTCTTTTTTTTCATAGCTAAAGCAAGCCCACAGGTTTGTGAGATACAGACGGACTACATAAATTGTTGAATTGGTATGAATACAGGTTTTTTACTCTTGCTGCTGTGTCAACCACTATTAAAACGCCTTAAGGTGAAGGCATACTTAACAGAGTAAAAGTATGTCTTATTAGGTAAACTAGCAGCTGCATTATCAGCTTCAGAGAGTCTTCATCCAGAAACTTTCATCTCACAAGTCAAAAAGTTCAATAAGTGAAAAGTCTCAAATACTAATCATATTTTTTTATGTGGCTTTGTAGCTAATTACATTCCTTACACACTCATTACCAATTCTGGAGAATAGAAAGCTTAGCCTCTTGTCAGTGCCTCGCATTCCTCAGTCGTAGACTTGTTAATGAGGAACAGGAGCATAAGATTCTAGTGGATCTATCATGACTGGGACTTCAGTGAGGCGTAGTTCACTATGGCAGTTGCAAAACTTTTAATGAAGCTCAGAGCCCACACCTACAAAATCAGCCCTGGTCATAAGTTTCTTATTACCAGACAGAAAGATAGCCTAACTGTCCAGCTCTGAGATGAAATCTGAATTTTAAAAAGCATGATATAGTGACAGAAGGAAAAGACCATTTCATTGACCATTGAAGAAAGATTGTACGTGTGAACTTTTTTTGCACTGTCTTTAAGTCTTGGTTTAAAACATTAAGCTTCAAATGCCTCTTTCCACTGGTCTGCTCTTGCTTATACCTTTTCTTTTTTTTTTTGTTTTTGAGACAGTCTTTCTCTGTTGCCCAGGCTGGTGTGCAGTGGTCTGGTGTTAGCTCACTGCAACCTCTACCTCCCGGCTTCAAGTGATTGTTGTGCCTCAGCTTCCTGAGTAGCTGGGATCACAGGCGTGTGCCACCACACCTGGCTAACTTTTGTAATTTTAGTAGAGACAGGGTTGCACTGTGTTTGCCAGGCTGGTCTCGAACTCCTGGCCTCAAGTGATCCACCTCAGCCTCCCAAAGTGCTGAGATTACAGTTGTGAGCCACCACGCCCAGCCTATATACCTTTTCCTTTGTAGCACTTAGAACTATTGAAGTTATGTGATTATTTGTGTAGTTTGTTCCCTGTTAGACTACAGTTTCTTTACAGAATGTTTAGTGTTGTCCCCTACCTCATTCGCTTGTTGAGTATTAATTACCGTGCGTAGTGCATGAGTATCCAAAGAACTTGGTTAAATGAATGAATGAACTTAAAAGATGCATCTTAGAACCTTCTAAGTGATTCGATAGAAGTTTCTCAAGGACTGCACATTTTGTTTTCACTATATTTTGTGCTTTTGACCTACAACTTATGCAACCAAATTATGTAAGTTTTCATGTAACACCTACATTGTCAAAATTCAATCAATTTATGTGGAGGAGTTGCCAAAATAGTTTCATACAATATCAAATTATCTCTCTCAGAGGACTCTGCCTCTTTGCCTTCTCCCAAGGAGGTTTGTTTTAAGCAGATTTCCTACTAGGTTAGTTTAGTTCTACAAGTAAGAACTGGGTATAAATGTAGTCAGAGTAAACTATGAGAGGTATTATTAGGAAGCACTATTGTCATAGAACTTAATATTGGCGTATGTCTTTTAAAAGCATTTTGTTTCCCAAAATTCTCAGATTGCATATACCTTTAGTGTCTTCTTAGCTACCTTGATAAAATACCACATCTGCTACTTGTTAAATTTTCATGGGCTTTTGCATTGTCAGTGTTTAACCATTAATATTCTTTCTCCTAATGAATGCCTTTTAAATTTCCAGTTCAGGATTTACCTCTTTTTTAATGAAGTATTTTGTATCGACTTACCAAATACGTATATAGTTTGTAAAAGCTGATGGTAGAAAAGATTTATAATGTAGGTGACCATAAGCTTTATCATCCAAATGAGGCCACTTTTAAGAGATAGCATAGGCACTATTAATAATTTTCTGGGATAATAAGCATAAATTAGAATTTTCAGAACATAAACTAGGACTGTTCTGGGCAAATAGGGAAATATGGTCATCCTGCTTCTAAGGAAAAGAGCAGTCCTTTTCCTTACCCTTTACCCCATCTCTAGTCCCACTTTGCAAAGGCAGTGCCCCTCTAGTATTTACTATTTCTTTTAGGACTTATGTACTTTCATTTTCTAAACAGGGTGCTTATATGGTTATTTCATGGTTTTCATTGTTTCCTATCATTCTTATTTCCCACTGCCCACTTCCATCTCACAATATGTAACAAATTGATTCAGTAGTCTGTATTTACATTATTATGAGTATGTAAATATTAAAGAGCTCACCTAATACAATCATGCCTTCTTTCATGAACAGCTAAGTTTTCCAAGTTAAAAAATTAATTCTTAAAATTGCCTTCTGTTCTATATACACACTGTGTTTTCCAGCTATACCATCATCTCTACTACGTGCCAATGAGATATGGTTTCCATGTGATGCTTTTTTCTTTTGTTCGAACTTCTGCTACCTGAGGTCCTGCTCCAGTCTGATTTGTTTGCTTCCCATGCTTTCTGCATACCATCTTTCTTAACTTCCCCTTTATTGCTGCTTCCTGGGTTTCGTATCTTGTTATTTCCTGCCTCACACTCCCTTATTTCTAGGACATGCTTTTCATTTAGCTTCATCTGGTTGTGTTTTGGTCGTTTTGTTTTGTTGAGACCTTCCATGTCTGAAAACATGTTCTGTTCTCCACTTCAAATTTACTTGCTAGATTGGAATTCAAGGCTAAACATTTTCTCAGTATTATAAGCATTATTTCATTGTCTTAAGTCTTTATTGTTGCTGTTAAGCCATTCTGATTACATTCTCTTTGTATGTGACCCATTTTTTCCATTCTAGTAACTTACAGGATCTTTCCATTACTTCTGGTTTCTGCAGTTTCACGGTGATATATTGTGCTTAGTGTTGGTCTTTTTTCTTACGTAGTCTTGAGCCCTTTCAATTTGGAAAGTTCTGTTCTTCGTTTCTAGAAAAGTTTATTTGGTAATTTTCTCTATATTTCCTTTTCTGTAACCACAGTCAAATGATAACTCTCTGGATAATTATTTTCATGTTACATTTGCTATTTGTTTTGGTTCTGCTTTCCAGGAGGTTTCTGCGACTTACTCCCAATCCTTATGTTGAATTTATTTCAGTGTATCTCATTTTAACAAGTATATGGCATTTTGAATTTCCATAAGCTCTTGATTATGCTGTCTTTGTATTCTCGCCCATCCTTTTCTTACTTTATGAATGAATTTTTTTATATACTTTAAGTTCTAGGGTACATGTGCACAACTTGCAGATTTGTTACATATGTATACATGTGCCATGTTGGTGTGCTGCACCCATTAACTTGTCATTTACAATAGGTATTTCTCTTAATGCCATCCTTCCCCCCGCCCCCCACCCTGTGACAGGCCCCAGTGTGTGATGTTCCCCGCCCTGTGTCCAAGAGTTCTCATTGTTCAGTTCCCACCTGTGAGTGAGAACATACGGTGTTTGGTTTTCTGTCCTTGCAACAGTTTGCTCAGAATGATGGTTTCCAGCTTCATCCATGTCCCTACAAAGTACATGAACTCATCCTTTTTTATGGCTGCATAGTATTCCTTGGTGTTTATGTGCCACATTTTCTTAATGCAGTCTATCAATGATGGACATTTGGGTTGATTCCAAGTCTTTGCTATTGTAAATAGTGCAGCAATAAACATACTTGTGCATGTGTCTTTATAGTAGCATGATTTATAATCCTTTGGGTCTAATCCTTTGCATAATGGGATGACTGGGTCAAATGGTATTTCCAGTTCTAGATCCTTGAGGAATTGCCACAGTGTCTTCTACAATGGTTGAACTAATTTACAGTCCCACTAACAGTGTAAAAGTGTTCCTATTTCTCCACATCCTCTCCAGCACCTGTTGTTTCCTGCCTTTTTAATGATCACCATTCTAACTGGTGTGAGATGGTATCTCATTATGGTTTTGATTTGCATTTCTCTAATGACCAGTGATGAGCATTTTTTCATGTGTCTCTTGGCTGCATAAATGTCTTCTTTTGAGAGGTGTCTGTTCATATCCTTTGCCCACTTTTTGATGGGGTTGTTTGATTTTTTTCTTATAAAATTTGTTTAAGTTCTTTGTAGATTCTGGATATTAGCCCTTTGTCAGNTTTTTTTTTTTGTTTTTGAGACAGTCTTTCTCTGTTGCCCAGGCTGGTGTGCAGTGGTCTGGTGTTAGCTCACTGCAACCTCTACCTCCCGGCTTCAAGTGATTGTTGTGCCTCAGCTTCCTGAGTAGCTGGGATCACAGGCGTGTGCCACCACACCTGGCTAACTTTTGTAATTTTAGTAGAGACAGGGTTGCACTGTGTTTGCCAGGCTGGTCTCGAACTCCTGGCCTCAAGTGATCCACCTCAGCCTCCCAAAGTGCTGAGATTACAGTTGTGAGCCACCACGCCCAGCCTATATACCTTTTCCTTTGTAGCACTTAGAACTATTGAAGTTATGTGATTATTTGTGTAGTTTGTTCCCTGTTAGACTACAGTTTCTTTACAGAATGTTTAGTGTTGTCCCCCTACCTCATTCGCTTGTTGAGTATTAATTACCGTGCGTAGTGCATGAGTATCCAAAGAACTTGGTTAAATGAATGAATGAACTTAAAAAGATGCATCTTAGAACCTTCTAAGTGATTCGATAGAAGTTTCTCAAGGACTGCACATTTTTGTTTTTCACTATATTTTGTGCTTTTGACCTACAACTTATGCAACCAAATTATGTAAGTTTTCATGTAACACCTACATTGTCAAAATTCAATCAATTTATGTGGAGGAGTTGCCAAAAATAGTTTCATACAATATCAAATTATCTCTCTCAGAGGACTCTGCCTCTTTGCCTTCTCCCAAGGAGGTTTGTTTTAAGCAGATTTCCTACTAGGTTAGTTTAGTTCTACAAGTAAGAACTGGGTATAAATGTAGTCAGAGTAAACTATGAGAGGTATTATTAGGAAGCACTATTGTCATAGAACTTAATATTGGCGTATGTCTTTTAAAAAGCATTTTGTTTCCCAAAATTCTCAGATTGCATATACCTTTAGTGTCTTCTTAGCTACCTTGATAAAATACCACATCTGCTACTTGTTAAATTTTCATGGGCTTTTGCATTGTCAGTGTTTAACCATTAATATTCTTTCTCCTAATGAATGCCTTTTTAAATTTCCAGTTCAGGATTTACCTCTTTTTTAATGAAGTATTTTGTATCGACTTACCAAATACGTATATAGTTTGTAAAAAGCTGATGGTAGAAAAGATTTATAATGTAGGTGACCATAAGCTTTATCATCCAAATGAGGCCACTTTTAAGAGATAGCATAGGCACTATTAATAATTTTTCTGGGATAATAAGCATAAATTAGAATTTTTCAGAACATAAACTAGGACTGTTCTGGGCAAATAGGGAAATATGGTCATCCTGCTTCTAAGGAAAAGAGCAGTCCTTTTCCTTACCCTTTACCCCATCTCTAGTCCCACTTTGCAAAGGCAGTGCCCCTCTAGTATTTACTATTTCTTTTAGGACTTATGTACTTTCATTTTTCTAAACAGGGTGCTTATATGGTTATTTCATGGTTTTTCATTGTTTCCTATCATTCTTATTTCCCACTGCCCACTTCCATCTCACAATATGTAACAAATTGATTCAGTAGTCTGTATTTACATTATTATGAGTATGTAAATATTAAAGAGCTCACCTAATACAATCATGCCTTCTTTCATGAACAGCTAAGTTTTTCCAAGTTAAAAAATTAATTCTTAAAATTGCCTTCTGTTCTATATACACACTGTGTTTTCCAGCTATACCATCATCTCTACTACGTGCCAATGAGATATGGTTTCCATGTGATGCTTTTTTCTTTTGTTCGAACTTCTGCTACCTGAGGTCCTGCTCCAGTCTGATTTGTTTGCTTCCCATGCTTTCTGCATACCATCTTTCTTAACTTCCCCTTTATTGCTGCTTCCTGGGTTTCGTATCTTGTTATTTCCTGCCTCACACTCCCTTATTTCTAGGACATGCTTTTCATTTAGCTTCATCTGGTTGTGTTTTTGGTCGTTTTGTTTTGTTGAGACCTTCCATGTCTGAAAACATGTTCTGTTCTCCACTTCAAATTTACTTGCTAGATTGGAATTCAAGGCTAAACATTTTTCTCAGTATTATAAGCATTATTTCATTGTCTTAAGTCTTTATTGTTGCTGTTAAGCCATTCTGATTACATTCTCTTTGTATGTGACCCATTTTTTCCATTCTAGTAACTTACAGGATCTTTCCATTACTTCTGGTTTCTGCAGTTTCACGGTGATATATTGTGCTTAGTGTTGGTCTTTTTTCTTACGTAGTCTTGAGCCCTTTCAATTTGGAAAGTTCTGTTCTTCGTTTCTAGAAAAGTTTATTTGGTAATTTTCTCTATATTTCCTTTTTCTGTAACCACAGTCAAATGATAACTCTCTGGATAATTATTTTCATGTTACATTTGCTATTTGTTTTGGTTCTGCTTTCCAGGAGGTTTCTGCGACTTACTCCCAATCCTTATGTTGAATTTATTTCAGTGTATCTCATTTTAACAAGTATATGGCATTTTGAATTTCCATAAGCTCTTGATTATGCTGTCTTTGTATTCTCGCCCATCCTTTTCTTACTTTATGAATGAATTTTTTTATATACTTTAAGTTCTAGGGTACATGTGCACAACTTGCAGATTTGTTACATATGTATACATGTGCCATGTTGGTGTGCTGCACCCATTAACTTGTCATTTACAATAGGTATTTCTCTTAATGCCATCCTTCCCCCCGCCCCCCACCCTGTGACAGGCCCCAGTGTGTGATGTTCCCCGCCCTGTGTCCAAGAGTTCTCATTGTTCAGTTCCCACCTGTGAGTGAGAACATACGGTGTTTGGTTTTCTGTCCTTGCAACAGTTTGCTCAGAATGATGGTTTCCAGCTTCATCCATGTCCCTACAAAGTACATGAACTCATCCTTTTTTATGGCTGCATAGTATTCCTTGGTGTTTATGTGCCACATTTTCTTAATGCAGTCTATCAATGATGGACATTTGGGTTGATTCCAAGTCTTTGCTATTGTAAATAGTGCAGCAATAAACATACTTGTGCATGTGTCTTTATAGTAGCATGATTTATAATCCTTTGGGTCTAATCCTTTGCATAATGGGATGACTGGGTCAAATGGTATTTCCAGTTCTAGATCCTTGAGGAATTGCCACAGTGTCTTCTACAATGGTTGAACTAATTTACAGTCCCACCAACAGTGTAAATGTGTTCCTATTTCTCCACATCCTCTCCAGCACCTGTTGTTTCCTACTTTTTAATGATCACCATTCTAACTGGTGTGAGATGGTATCTCATTGTGGTTTTCATTTGCATTTCTCTAATGACCAGTGATGAGCATTTTTTCATGTGTCTCTTGGCTGCATAAATGTCTTCTTTTGAGAGGTGTCTGTTCATATCCTTTGCCCACTTTTGATGGGGTTGTTTGATTTTTTTCTTATAAAATTTGTTTAAGTTCTTTGTAGATTCTGGATATTAGCCCTTTGTCAGATGGGTAGATTGCAAACATTTCCTCCCAATGAATGAATGTTATTTGATCTCTGTGAGGATAGAAATAAACCCCTTTCCCCCAAATTTTCCTCTCCCTACAGCATCTTAAAGTTTTGTTGTTACTATTGTATACTTTGGTCTTTCTTTCATATTGGAGGCCTTCCTTGATTACGTGGTAGTCCTTGATGTTTGTCAGTTAGAGGGAAGCACTAAAAGTCCCGATGAGAAACTCTTGGTGACTAGCAGCCTTTGCTGTAGGATAGAATGGTTTAGTGAAAGGCTAGCTATTGAAGTGAAGACATTTCAAATGACATTCAGAAATCTTATCACTGGTGTTTGGTGATCCAAGAGTAGAATCCCTTAGTCTCCTGACAGCATTGTAGAAACAGGACCATGAAAGAGTCTTTGGGTCTCAATATTGAGTGTATAAATTTTCTTTTATTCCTTAGACTGAACCATGCCTAAACTCCTGCAGAGATGATTGTACGTCGTGTGTGGGAGATGGGAGGTGTGGAGGACACAAGAGTGTTATCTAGGAAATCTTTATTCTCCAGAGAATAAATATTCTATCTTTAGGGGAATGGAACTGGGGAAGAATCTGAGGTTCTGCTGCTCCAGATACAGGTGTTAATTCAACAGCTTGCTGTCTGACCACATGCGCCATCCCCCCAATCTGTTATTTTTTTGTGATAAAATACAGAGAACATAAATTTTACCATCTCAACCATGTTTGTGTACAATTCAGTATTATTGGATACATTCATAATGTTGTGCAAGCATCACTAACATCTATCTCCATAACTCTTTTCATCTTGTAAAACCAAAATTTCACACTCATTAAACAACTCCCCATCCCCCGCCAACCACCAATCTTCTTTCTCTATGATTTGACTATTCTTAATTATTTTAATGTATCTTTTCTGTGTTTAGATATATAAATACCATTGTATTACAGTTGTCTACAGTATTCAGTACAGTCGCATGCTATACAGGTTTGCTGTCTAGAAACAATAGGTTATACCATATAATCCAGGTATTAGAGTATACCATTCAGGTTTGTGTATATACACTGTTATTTTTGCACAGTGACAAAATCACCTAAAGATGCATTTCTTAGAATATATTCCTGTTCTTGAGTGATGCATGACTATGCGTACTATGCATACAATGCAATAATGTTCAGCCATAAAAAAGAAGGAAATTCTGGCATATGGTACAATGTAGATGAACTTTGAGGACATTAGGGTAAGGGAAATAAGCCATTCATGAAAAGACAAATATTGTATGATTCCACTTATATGAGATACAGTCAGAGGCCTTGTAAATCCTTGCCTCAGAATATTTTAAAATCTTTTTAAGGCCAGGCACGGTGGCTCATGCCTCTAATCCCAGCACCTTGGGAGGCCGAGGTGGGCAGATCACGAAGTCAGGAGATCGAGACCATCCTGGCTAACATGGTGAAACCCCGTCTCTATTAAAAATACACAAAATTAGCCAAATGTTTTGGCGGGTGCCTGTAGTCCCAGCTCCTCTGGAGGCTGAGGCTGGAGAATGGCATGAACCCAGGAGGTGGAGCTTGCAGTGAGCGGAGATCGTGCCACTTCACTCTAGCCTTGGCAACAGAGCAAGACTCTGTCTCAGAAAAAAAAAAGCTTTTTAAATTATAGTGGTAGTGTCTTTATAGTAGCACTATTACAGCTCCCAAATGCAAACAATATAGCGAACATTCATGGTAGAATGGGAAAATAAATTGTGTGCATTCATATAGTGGAATGCTATGTAAAGAAATTAGAGTGAACTTAAAACTGCATACAACAACACAGATGAATTTCACAAATATAATGTTGAGCAAATGAAGCTGGATACAAAAGAGTACTCATTGTATGATTCCATTTATGTATATTTAATAATCAGGCATGGGTAATCATTACTTTTGCCCTGGGTTTAGGAATGTTTAGTGAGGAAAAGTTGGAAATTATTAATCTGTAAAGTGGAAAGCACTCAGTTCCACAAAATAAATTTAGCATTTTAGTTTTTTTCTTAGAAGTTTTATTCATTTTATTTGCATTAATAGAATCATACTGTATGTGTAGATTTATAGATTGACCTTTTTACTTAAAGTGTCATTTTCCAGTAGTACCATAAACAATCTTTGGAAACATTTTGAGAAACACTTTATTAGCTCTGTGATCACATACAAATAACTTAAACTCTCAGTGCCTGTTTTCTTATTTATAAAGTGGAGATAATATAATACCTGTCTCACAGGGTTGGTCTGCAGATTCAGTGAACTAACAGTTAATCAGAAGGTCCTTACTGTCAGACCGTGCATATAATACTTAATAAATATCAGCTGTTGCTATTATTTTTGTTATAATTAAGAGATCCTACTATGAGTAGTAAATAAAAAGAAAGTTCATTCATATCCCAGGCAGTGATTTTAAAATACTTTAAATGATTCTGACCTAGAAAATTCATTGTTGAGATGGGGAAATAGAAAGGTAAACAAATTAAAACACATAGTAGTATGAAAAGTATGTATGAAATAGAAACATATGCAGAGAAGAAAGGTACTTGTGTTTAAACCGATGACCAAGAATTGGGTGGGTAATGTATAGACTTTCCAGGCACATAAACAAAGGTTTGTGAGAACATTGTGTTAAAGGGTATGCAAATAGTACGACAGGTATGAGCATTGAATACAAAAATTAGAGAATACCAAGAGAATCAAGAACAAATTCATGTAGAATATGTAATAGACAAAATTGAGTAAGGAAAAGAGCCCAGATTTTGGAAACAACAGACCTCAGAGTGCTTCATTCCACTTTTACCATGTTCGTTTGCTTCCTTTAACGGATGGTAGAAAACCTTTGATCAACTTCTGCTTTGTGGAAGAGAAGTGGTGATCATTTCACAATTTACCTTGTCAGATATGGTTAATTTGTATAGTTAATTTTTTATTTGAGCTAATGATTAAGGAGGATTAAACATTAAAGGCTTTCATGTTTTCCCAAAGGCAATTAATGAAAATTTTCATTTCACAGAAAAATCTATAAGAATGGAGTCTAAACCTTCAAGGATTCCAAGAAGAATTTCTGTTCAACCCTCCAGCTCCTTAAGCACTAGGATGATGTCTGGAAGTAGAGGAAGTAGTTTAAATGATACCTATCACTCAGGAGACTCTTCATTTAGATTGGATTCTGAATATCAGGTAACATTTTTATTTGGAATATATGTATACAGCCTTTTTCAAAATCCCTAGGGCCACTCTTTTGAGGGTATTTTAAAAATGTAGTAGCTGGATCTGAGGCATCCTGTAATCAAAACCAATATATATGTAGCAAAATGAATAATAATTTTTCAAACTTTTTGGACTTCAGAATTATGAATAACAGATTGTAACCTCATATAAAATCATACTTTTGGGCTGGGAACGGTGGCTTACGCCTGTAATCCCAGCACTTTGGCAGACCGAGACTGGCAGATCATTTGAGGTCAGGAGTTCGAGACCAGCCTGGCCAACATGGCGACACCCCATCTCGACTAAAAATACAAAAAAATTTGCTGGGCGTGGTGGCACACGCCTGTAATCCCAGCTACTTGGGAGGCTGAGGTGGGAGGATTGCTTGAACCCAGAGGTGGAGGTTGCAGTGAGTCGAGATCATGAGACTGCACTCCAGCCTGGGTGACAGTGTGAGACTCCATCTCAAAAAAAAAAAAAAAAAAAAAAAA
>NW_016814542.1:188675-200680 GCF_001698545.2 Rhinopithecus bieti | reverse complement strand
AAAAAAAAAAAAAAAAAAAAAAAAAGCTTTCCAAAGACTTGGAAAACTTTGTACGTATAAACATAAGTATCAATTTTAAGTATAAATTTAAACTGGTCAATCAATGTGAATGGCTTTGTCGGAGGAACAAAAACTGTACCTCCTTTTCCTCTAAGATCACACTCATTCAGACTTTTCTCTGCATATACACAAAGCAGTGGTGAAATAACAAATGTTAAGTGTTTTTCTTTGAGATTACAACTTCTAAATATTTTGCTTTGAATGTTGAGTGATTTTTAAATTACCAGGTTATCTTGTTACGAAAGTGCTAAAAGTCTTTTACATGAATTTTAAATGTGATTTTATGGTGAGTAATGAGTTTATATTGGTATATCCATCTACTCTTATGTAGCTAGTTTTCATTAGGAGCACAAGCTTTTCGTTTCATTTTGTTTGAAACAGGGTCTTGCTATGTTGCCGAGACTGGTCTCAAACTCTGGCTCAAATGATCCTCTCACCTCAAGTCTCCTAAGTAACTGAGATTATAGGCACACACCACCATGCCTGACTAGTTCTTTGGATTTTGAAATGGCTTATCATTGTAACAAATTTAAGCCATTGCATTTTTGGCTGAATGTTATAATTAATGTTTGATTTGCAAAAGTCTGATCTTGAGGTAATCTAAAAGAATCCTTTGAAAATTTGTTTGTATTAAGTATTCATATATTTATATGTTATATGATCTGATATATGACAGAGTCTCATAAAAATGTTCCTACACAGTAGTAAGCATTCTGTAAGGTATTCAGAGCAAGACTGAAGTAAAAAAAAAAAAAGAAAAAAGAAAAAGAAAATGCCCATATCTACTACCCATTTCTTAATTGACTATATGAACTGTTTACCTGGTCTCTGTTTTATTTTAAACTCCAGCTCAGTGGAACCTGGTCTCATTTTAAATATCAATTGATATTGTACATTTTCTGCTGCTAGACAAGTTTATGATTCCTAGAGGTGTAGAATCATATATTTTGCCTTTTATAGAAATATCATGGTGACATATAAAGAGCACAGAATTGTGTTTTCCCGTATTGTCTTCGTAAAATTTTGTCTACTAATTTTTGTCTACTTTTAAAAATATATATAGCTTATTAATGAGGAACACAAACTTTGAAACCAGACTGTACCGCCTAGAGAGGAGTCATGTTTCATGACTTACTAGCTATTGACATCTTTTTCTGTTGTGATTGTTTTTGAGTGTTTGTTTCTTTTTTTTGTGACAGGATCTCACTCTGTTACCCAGGCTGGAGTGAGTGGTGCAATCATGACTCACTGCAGCCTGGACCTCCCTGGCTCAAGTGATCCTCTCACCTCAGCCTCTCCCCCAGCAGCTAGGACTGCAGGCATGTGCCACCATACCTAGCTAATTTTTGTGTTTTTTTGAAGAGGTGGAGTTTCATTATGTTGCCCAGGCAGGTCTTATACTCCTGGGCTCAACCATTCTGCCCATCCTTCCCTCCCAGAGTGCTGGGATTGCAGGTGTGAGCCACTGCACCTGGCTGACATCTTTTTGTCTTAGTATCACCTACTTTATCTAGTTGTTACAGTTACATGACAATGCTGTATGTTAAATGATAATAGTACCTGGCATATGGTAAACACTATATAAATGTTAGCTACTGCTGCATTTGTTTTTTATAATTATTATAATAATAATAATAGTGTAGGTGCTAAAGTCCTGAATATATTTAGTAAATTTATTGACATTCTCCTTAAGATATGACTGTTTCAAACTGTTTCTTCTAACTTGTTCTTAATGTTGTAGATTATTCAAAAAAAAGTCCATTTCTGGTCAGGCATGGTGGCTCACACCTGTAATCCCAGCACTTTGGGAGGCTACAGTGGGTGGATCACCTGAGGTCGGGAGTTCAAGACCAGCCTAACCAACGTGGAGAAACCCCGTCTCTACTAAAAAGTTAGCTGAGTGTGGTGACACATGCCTGTAGTCCTAGCTACTCAGGAAGCTGAGGCAAGAGAATCACTTGAACCCAGGAAGTGGAGGTTGCGGTGAGCTGAGATTGTGCCATTGCACTCTAGCCTGGGCAACAAGAGTGAAACTCCGTCTCAAAAAAAAAAAGTCAATTTCTTATTGTGTTAAACAAATAGCAGCATTTTTCTAAAAAAAACCATTTAAATGTTGGCCGGGCACAGTGGTTCACGTCTGTAATCCCAGCACTTTGGGAGGCCAAGGCGGGCGGATCACAAGGTCAGGAGATCGAGACCATCCTGGCCAACATGGTGAAACCCCGTCTCCACTAAAAATACAAAACATTAGCCCGGTGGTGGAGGGCGCCTGTAGTCCCAGCCACTCAGGAGGCTGAGAGGAGAATGGCGTGAACCCAGGAGGCTGGAGCTTGCAGTGAACTGAGATTGCACCACTGCACTCCAGCCTGGGCAACAGAGTGAGACTTCGTCTCAAAAAAAAAAAAATAAAAAATAAAAAATTCCATGTTAATGACTTCAAAATGACGCTACCTAAATGTTGGTTGTAGTAACATATTAGTGTTGATATCATTCTATTCCAAAATTTTAATGTCTTTAACTATCCAAGTAAAATTCAGAAATTACTTGCAAACGCCCAAAACCAAACCAAGTAGAATTTTAAAATATTTATTGATTCTTAAATTATTTTATAAATTTTAGGGATTTTCTTAATGCTTTTAGATGCTTTAAGTTGCTTACAATCAGTTTTTTAATCACTTTTTTCTTTTTAATGGTATGGGAGCAGTTTCAACCATAATTCAACCATTTTTAGCCTGCTTTGCTTTTTTTAGTTTTGATTTCAAAATTGAAACTCCTATGTTCTTAAAGTGTTTCACTTTTTTGTTTTTGTTTTTTTTTTTAAGAGACAGGGTCCTGCTCTGTCACTCAGTTTGTGGTGTAGTTGAGCAATCATGACTTAGCACAGCCACAACTTTATGGGCACAAGCGATCCTCCTGCCTCAGCCTCCTGAGTAGCTGGGACTACAGGTGCACACCCTCCCCCACACCCATCCCCCCAACACACACACATATGTGGCTAATTTTTTAAAAAATTTTTCTTGTAGAGATGGGATCTTGCTATGCTGCCCAGGCTGGACTCAAACTCCTGGCCTCCAGCAATCCTCCCACCTCAGCCTCCCAAAGTGATGGGATTACAGATGTGAGCCATCTTGCCTGGCCAGTATTTTATTTATCTGTTTTTTCTTCTGTAAAATGGTGATAGTAATAGTGGTTTCTTCATACAGCCACATCTATATGTGAGATGTAAGATGAACAAGATGTTCATCATATTGTTAAGATTAATTGAAAGAAAGAATACATGTCAAGCACTTAGAACAGTGCCTAGAACATAGTATAAGGGTTCAGGTATTACTAATTATAATTATTTATAATTGTTATTTTTATTTATAATTATTTTTATTGTTAACTTACTGTTACCATTATTATTTCCTGGCTTTACATTGGTTTAAGGTAATATCTGTAGGGAATAGTATAATTTATCCAAATATTAAATTACGTATAGTATGTTTAGTTTTATTTAGCATTGTTAAGACTACTTAATGTCAAAGGGAGCGTTTTGAAATTTTTTAGTTTTTGAGACAGGGTCTCACACTCACCCAGGCTGGAGTGTAGTGGCACTGAGCTCACTGAAGCCTCTGCCTCCCGGGCTTAAGCAGTCCTCCCACCTCAGCCTCCTGAGTAGCTTGAGAATACAGGTGTGCGCACCACACTGTGCTGATTTTTAAATTTTTTGTAGATGCGAACCATCATGCCTGGCCAGAATTTTATTTCTCTGTTGTAAGTCTATCTGTTGTAAGTCTGTTTTTATTTATAGTGTAAGTCTCACTATATTGCCCAGGCTGGTCTTGAACTTGGGAGATCAAGCAGTCTTCCTGCCTCACCCTCCGAAAGTGCTGGGATTGCAGTCATGAGCTACCGCACCTGGCCAGGGGCAACATTGAAAAAAAAGGAAAATTGTTGAAGTGTTTTAACTCACAACTATTGGAGACATAAAACTTCCATTATCTCAGGCACTTGGTAAATCTAAAGCTTCAGAGAAAAGAGGGTCAGGGGTAGGACATGATATATCAATTTCAGTTATGTTATGGACTTATTATGGGAACACCTTATATAGTGCTTGACATTTTATAGAACCTTTTTTTACTTCCGTTTTTAGTTAAGACGGATATTTGTGTCAGTTCATCTATAAGGTTCTGAAATCTAGAAATACAGGTGATTTCTCTCAGTTACGTGATTATTATGTAATACACTTGAGCTTAAGAATCCAAGACTCTGGATAGCATTGTTTCTTTGGGAAAATGTAGATTCTAAGTTCCGAACGGAACTTAGAATATCTTTTAGTTCTCAGCCATTTGTAAGCTGCGCTTCACCTGTTACTAATCTTGCTGTTACTTCTGCTATCCCATCTTTAAATTTTTATTACAATTTGAATGATTGAAAACTATGATCATCTTACGTCTTTAGTGATAGTAAGCAAAATTTACATGTTTTAAAGGAAGATTTAATTTCTGTAATTCCATGTTTTTAAAGGAAAATTTAATTTCTATAATTCATATTGTTAAAAGTAAAAATGGGTTATTTGTGAATATGTAAATTTTATGTTGATTTGGTATATTTTTCTGTAACTTTAAGGAAGCACTAGTCTGTTTAGTATTTGTTGTGACTGTTTTGCTTTGTTGAGAGTTTGATTACTGTTAATATGAAATAATTTTAAAAGGCTTTTTATAAGGTTATAGGGGCTTTTTAAAGTTATTGATACCTTTTTTTTAGTTTGTAGATAACTGCTATAGAGATCAGTACCATTGCATATTTTGCATAGTGCAGAACCAGTGGTCATTAATTTTTTAAAAATCTACCTTATGCAAGTGTAGCTTTCAAGGAAATAAATACATAGATGCATATACAATTAAACAAGAAAATGAAAACAATTTAAAATAGGGTAAGGAAAAATACAGAATACTGAGAGTAATAAATATGGAGAGTGGGTCAGAATTGTAACATTGATAGGCATTACATAAACCCTGCAGCATTTTTAAGTTAAACTTGCTCTCATTTTGGTTATCAAGAAGATCGCAGGGAAACACAACTAGCTCTGTAATGAATATTGCATATAAGAAAAAGAGACTGGGCATGGTGGCTCACTCCTTTAATCTCAACACTTTGGGGGGGGCCAAGGTGGGAGGGTCACTTGTGGCCAGGAGTTAGAGACCAGCCTCAGTGACATAGTGGGACCCCTCTCTACAAAAAAAAAAAAAATTAGCCAGGCATGGTAGCACACGTCTTAGTCCCAGCTACTCAGGAGGCTGAGGCGGGAAGATCGCTTGAGCCCAGGAGGTTGAGGTTGCAGTGACCCTTGATCACGCAATTGCACTCCAGCTTAGGTGACAGAACAAGACCCTGTCTGAAGAAGAAAAAGATACAACGTTCCTCCGTGGAAACAAAACTTGTCAATATGGTCTTAAAGTGTACAGAGGAGTGATATGAGTTTCTTCTGCATTGGTGTGGAGATGGGTACTCTCCATCACATGAGTATTTCAAACAAGGAAGAGCTCAAAGTCTTAAGTTGTTGCTCACGGCGAAGGTAATGTTGTTCTGGAAGTTTTTCAAAGCAGAATTTATTCACTTCACAGTCAAGTCATTAACTAATGGAAATGAGGAGCCCAGGAAAAGAATATCATTCTGGGCTAGTTTCTGTTCCTGTGCATTACATGATTTTTAATGATTAATCATTTGCCAGTGGATAACATTAATGTAAATTTGTAAGTATCTTTAAAATTCTCTAAGAAATGACTTTATTAAGTTATAATTTTACATACCATACAGTTTACCCATTTAAAGTTCAGTAGTCTTCAGTGTATTCACAGCTGTACAACCATTATGGTTATCGCTGCACTACTTCTCTAATCCTCCTTCTCCTACCAGTGCAAAGCAACCATTAATCTACTTTATACCTGTAGATTTCCCTATTTTGGATTTTCATATACATGAGTGGAAACAGGTACTATGTAGTCTTTTGTTGGTAGCTTCTTTAACTTAGCATATTTTCAGTGTTCATCTATGTTGTAGCATATGTCAGTACTTTATTCTTTTTTTGTGGCCAAATACTATTTCATTGTATGGGTATGCCATATTTTGTTTATCCATTTATTTTCTGATGGACATTTGGGTTCTTTCTACCTTTTGGCTATTATGAATAATGCTGCTGTAGACAATCATATGCAAGTTTCTGTGTGGACTTGTGTTTTCACTTGTATTTGGTATGTACTAAGAATGGAGCCAGGCATGGTGGCTCATGCCTGTAATCCCAGCACCTTGGGAGACCAAACGTCAGGAGTATTTAAGGCCAGCAGTTCAAGACCAGCCTAGGCAACATAGTGATACCCCATCTCTACAAAAAATGTTTAAAACTAGCCTGATGTGGTGGTGCACACCTGTAGTCCTAACTTTTGGGGAGGCTGAGATTGAAAGGATCCCTTAAGCTCAGAAGGTTGAGGCTTCAGTGAGCTATGATGGCACCACTTTAATACTACTTGGGCCAGAGTGAGACCCTATCTCATAAAAGAAAGGAATGGAATTGCTGAGTAATGCATAACCTCTGTGTTCAATCATTTGAGGAACTGCCATACTGTTTTCAAACTGGCTAGATCATTTTACATTCCCGTTTGTGTGTATGAGGATTCCATTCTCTCCACATCCTCACCAACACTTATCTTACTTTCTCATTCTAGCCATCTCAATGCGTATGAAGTGGTAGGTATCTCATTGTGGTTTTGATTTGGATTTCCTTGGTGACTAATGATGTTGTACATCTTATCATGTGCTAATTGGCCATTTACTGTATGTTTTTCAGAAATGCCTATTTATAATAGCTCTTTTACTCATTTTAAAGTACGGTTGTCTTATTACTGAGTTGTAAGTGTTCTTTATATATTCTACATTTGTAAGTGTTCTTTATATATTCTAGATTTAAATTCCTTATTGGATACATGATTTGCAAATATTTTCTCCTTAAGGTTTTTTTTTTTTTTTAATTGCATTGTTTTAAGGGCATTTGTGTTGGGAAAATATTTTAAAACCTTAGAAATAATTTTCTGAAAGCAAACACTGACTTATACAATATTAATAGTAAATGATTTCATTGACTATACTTCCAGTAAACCTGTTGTTGGAAAGGTGGCATGAATAACTATTATGAAGGTAAAAAGAAAGAAAATGAAAATTGGATGCCTACTAGTTATATAAAGTCTTGGAGAGTTATTTTCTTTTCACTGTGCATACAGTATCTATAGCCAGTAAGTCTCCAAGCTATCTTATTGATGATTTCTCAGGTACACCATATAGTATTTCAGCTACTTTGGTTGGGCTAGATAGCCTTCTACCCTCTCCCCTTATTTTATTGAGTTATAAATCACATACCATACAATTCACCATATAACAGATAGCCTTTTGAATTGGAAATAACTGAGGAAAAGTATTTACTGTGGGAGCCAAATCTGTTACCTGTCTGGATAGAGACTGGAAAGTTAATGAAAAAGAAAGAAAACTCTATGAAACTCCAGTGTAAATTTAATTACTTCCGTCTAGTGTCATATGAATGCTCATAGTTGGGAGGCAAAAAAGGTTAATTAGTTTTCATAAAAACTAAAATTTGTGTGCATCAATACCAAGCGAGTGAAAAGACAATCCACAGAACGAGAGAAAATATTTGCAAAGCATATATCTTACTGGATATTTAGACTTGTATCCAGAATATATGAAGAACTCTTACCTCCCAGCAATAAAAAGATAACCCAGTTTCAAATGGACAAAGGACTTTAATAAACACTTTTCCAAAGATATATTAATGACTTATAAGCACATGAAAAAGTATTAGTCATTAGGGAAATGCAAGTCAGAACTACAGTGAGATACTTAACACCAACTAGCATAGCCAAAATAAAAAAGATGGACAGGCTGGGCGCAGTGACTCATGCCTGTAATCCCAGGCCTGAGTTGGGAGGTCAAATCTGGGAGGATTGCTTGAACCCAGGAATTTGAGACCTGTGCAACATAGTGAGACCCAGTCTCTACAAAGAAATAATTTAAAAATTAGCTGTGCATGGTGTTACATGCCTGTAGTCTCAGCTATTCTGGAGGCCGAGGTGGAAGGATTGCTTGGTCCCAGGAAGTCAAGGCCACAGTCATCTGTGATTTCATCGCTGCATTCTAGCCTGGGCAACAGAGCTGAGACCCTGTCTCAAAATCTTAAAAAAAGGTGGACAATCACTGGTGTTGGTAAGTGGTGGAGAAATTGAAACCTTCATACATTGTTGATGGGATTGTAAAATGGTACAGCTGTCACAGGATCCTTGGAGTGTTGCTTTTCCAGCTAGAAGCCTTTGCTTGGGCCTGCTGGGTGTGTTCTGCCTACTCGGACTGGCAGGCTTTGTTCGATTCATGCTATCAGCTCGGATCCCACGCCTGCCAAGGGTGAGCCAGACATGGATCAGCAAGGGGTGCATGAGCAAGTGAGCGCAGGGGCTGGCCACTGTTTACAGCCAGGCACACTGGTTACAGTGGGGCGGGCAGCTCTAGGCGCTGGTGCCCTGTGAGGCTGTGGGTGGATCAGGTGTACCACAGGCAGATTCTTCTGTGGGCACTGAGGAACACGGTGGCACCTGGAAGCTTGGAGACACCAGGAACTACAGAGCCCCAGAGAGGTTGTCACAGCCCTGGTTCAGGGAGCCCCTAGGTCTGGTCTCCCCGAAGGGTCAGAGATCTCTCCTTGTCGCTTACAGCATGGTGAGCAGGGGTAGGGAGGGGTGTTTCAGTACTGTTTGTGTTACAGCTCTTCAAATCCCACCATTTGGCGGGTCCTGAGTTCTTGTCCCACGTCCAGAAAGAATGAGGTACACAGACAATTGGAGGGTTAGCAAGGCGAAGAGGGGCTTTATTGAGCAGTAGTACAGCTCTCAGGATTCCAAAGTGGGTGGCTCCTTTCCGCAGGCAGGTCATCTCAACGAGTGTGTAGCTTTCAGTGGAGAGGAGACTAGACAGGAGTGGGTAGCTCCTGTCCACAGGGAAGTTGGCCTGACATCTGGCTGAGTCTGAGATTTTCATGGGCTTTAGAGGGGAGGAAGTGCATGCTGATTGGTCCATGGGAGGCAATGGGTGGGCCTGGGATAAGCACCATAAGGTCTCACTCCGGTGGGATAAGCACCATAAGGTCTCACTCCGGTCCGTGGAGCTGGCAGCCAAGCCTCCAGGCTTCAGGCCATCCCAGGCTTGAAGGTAGAATTTCACTGGGGACCTGCCCCTTTTCACCCAGGAGCATGTCTGCCTCCTGCTACTGTTCATGGCACTCAGGCTGTTCGTGCCAACGGATGCCTGTAGACCCATGCCAAGCCACCCTCAGTTTCCCCTTGGCCTCCCTCTGTGCTTGTTGGTGCCCAAAGTCCAGAGGGGGCCAAGGTGGCAGTGGGCTGATGCGTCGGCACTGCCGCAAGCATGTGCATACACAGCGTCCAGGCTTGGCTAAAACTTTGCTCCAAAATCTGAGCAGGAGCCGGGGGAGGGTGGGGAAGGGAGGCTTCTCAGACCCCTGAGACACCGGGATACCCAAGTCTATAGCCACAGCTGGGTCAGGGAGCACAGGGCTCCTACCCCACCAACTTGGAAGTGATCAGGGCTCCCACCTGTTGCCGGCTCCATGGAGCACACAGACCCTGCCATGCCTTCCCTGCTGCAGCTGGCATCTTTGTGGCAGCCACTCCAGACGAGCTGCTGCCGCCATCACAGCTATTAGCATCAACCTATAGTTGGAAAAATAGTAATTCCTCCAAATATTAAGCATCAAGTTACTACATGATCTATTAGTTATACCCAAGAATATTGAAAACATACATCCACACAGAAATTTACAGTTGTTCGTAACAGCAGTTTATAATAGCCAAAAAGTGAAAACAACCCCAAAACCACTTGTTTAAGGATTCATTATGCCCAAGGCAGTGTACTTTGAAGACAGACTTATTCTCTGATTTCATTTGGCCTGTAGTTCTAGACAGCAGAAGAGATAATACATTGTTAAAAGAATAACACGTTATTTAATTGTTCAAAGAATTCTGAGGGAAAAAAACTGATTGCCTCAGGCTGAGGATATTTGAACAAATATGGACAAAATTGGATTGTAGGAACCAGGAAAAGGTTTTATTTTGAACTTAAGCCAATAGCAAAACTAGCCAAAATATTCCTCCTATATACTGACATTATGTATACTGATATGTATACCTATATGCTGATATTAACACTTTTTGTCTTGCATATAGCCATATAATCTACATGTTTTGTTGTGAGTCATGAAAATTGTTTAATGAACCGTGAGTCACTTTAAGCCTTTGGACACTTCAGCATTCAAGAATCAAATGAAATTCATTATCTAAATCTGCTCCCCTATAATCAGTATTTTTAATGAATGGCATAGTAATTTATCTCACCAGTAGAAAGTACCAAAAACCTGTTTTTTCTCTATTTCTCACAGCCCTACATCTGATGAATTTTTATGTTTTATGATTGCTCTCTATTCCCATTACTTACTTCATAGGGACTTATTTCTTGATATTCTAACGGCTTCCTAATTGGTTTTATTACTTTCTGTTCATTTCATCTATTTCATCTTCCACATGCTTCTAAAAGTCTTTCTATATAGTAGCAGATCTGATTCATCCCGCCCTTCGTTAGTTCCCAAAATCATATTTGCAGAAGTGCTATTCAGTAAGTTTATGCTAAAGTCTGTGCAAAATGAGAAAAATAATGATGTCCTACTGGACAAAAGTGACAGTTCTTTCTCAATTTTAAATTAAAACATTTTTTGTTTTGGTCTCTGAAATCCAGAAGTTTTAGAACCACTGGCCTGCAGGATAAGGTCCCTGATACCTTGATGATAATGGCATATGAAATGGTTTGATTCTGAAATATCAGATTAATTTCATTTCTTGTGCTAGCTCCAGTTCATTGATTGGGTGTCTGTAATGTTAGGTACAGAAGGCTTGTAAGACTAACTTTGTGCTAAGCTGAAAAATGCCATATTCAATTTACAAAATATTCTCTAGGCAAAGGATGGGCGAATTCCTGATGTAGCCCTTTCCTGCCTTTTCAGCCTCGCACCTTCTACTTTATTTTCAAAATTTCTTCTCCAGTGTTACCATGAACTAATATATCCCCTGAATGCATGCAATATGTTTCTCATGATTGAACCATAATTGGCTGGGTGCAATGGCTCATGCCTTGTAATTCCAGCTGTTTGGGAGGCTGAGGCAGGAGGATCACTTGAACCCAAGAGTTCAAAACAAGCTTGGGCAACATAGTGGGACCCCATCTCTATAAAAAAAAAAAAAATTAAAAAATTAATAATTGAAGTATAATAGAAGGTCAAATATAAATAGTAATGTCTTAGAAGAAAGCCAGGCCAGATGTGGTGACTCACACCTGTAATCCTAGCACTTTGAGACGCTAAGGCAGAAGATTGCTTGAGCCCAGGAATTCAAGACCACCTGGGCAACATGGTGAGACCCTGTCTCTACAAAATAAAAATTACCCAGCCGTGATGACATGTGCCTGTGGTCCCCGCTACTCTGGAGACTGAGGTGGGAAGAGTAAGGCAGCAGTGAGCTGTGATTGTGCCACTGCACTCCAGCCTAGGCAACAGAGTGAGACTGTGTCTCAAAACAACAACAACAACAAAAATCTGATGGTAAATGGTTTATACATCTTTTTATGTTGTCTATTTCTAATGTCTTTTTTCATTCACCTACCCTGTGAACTTCAGTTACCATCTTCTTTGACTCTTTCCCTGTGTCCTTAAAACATATTTAGGGTTGGCCGGGCGCGGTGGCTCAAGCCTGTAATCCCAGCACTTTGGGAGGCCGAGACGGGCGGATCACGAGGTCAGGAGATCGAGACCATCCTGGCTAACACGGTACCCGGTCTCT
>NW_016814542.1:150334-188498 GCF_001698545.2 Rhinopithecus bieti | reverse complement strand
AAAAAAAAAAAAAAAAACATATTTAGGGTCTTTCTGTAAAACTTTCACTGTACCTACTATTATAGTACTTATTTATAGTATAATTATTTATTTACTTATCTGTTACCTGTACTGTAGAGCTTTCATGGAACACATTTTTTGGGTTCTTGTGTTTAGCATGTGAATTTTAGATTAATGTAGACCGAAATTATGGCCCATGATGCATTCCATTTTAACTCGTTTGTTAGAAGAACACTTAAAACAATTTGGTTTCATTTTAATGTTCTTTAGCACAATAAACTATTTACCACATACTTATGGTAGCATGCTTTTAAAATTATTTTTCTTTTATATACTGAAAAATTACTTTTATTTTAGAGATCCTTACTGTCTCTGAGCCATTTAGAGATTGTATGCTAAATGTATGTTTCTTAGTCTATCTGTCCTGTGTGTGTGTGTGTCCAGGTAATTACTTTGCCATGATGGAAACATTTTTGTAAAAAGACTAGTACAATTTCAATAATTGTGGTTGAAATATGTTGCCATTTAAACCTAAATATTTAAGGAGACAAACTGTTGCCTTTTTAATGCATTGTAGTGAGTAAACTTAACAAAGAATTGGAGAGAAGAAAAATAGTTTGTACATTATCAGTGATATTTGTGTTACAAGTTTTATTTTGTGTACATATATTTTAAAAGAGAAAACCATGAGCCAGGTTTTAAAATATGTACTTTAGTTGTTGATTCACTTATGAAGAAATTTCTGATGTTAGGAATTTTTTGTTTTTTTAGGCATACCCTTATTAGTGTTGTATGACCATATTCTGGAAACTAGGCATCAGAACAAGGATAAATTTGTTATTAGTTGAAAAATCTGATTTTCATAGTAGGGTAATTCACAATCTCTTTATAGCTTAGTGTTCTGTCTAGATTCCTCAAAAGATTGAAATATTAAACCAGTACAACAAAGATTTCATTTGCAAAAGAAAAGAACTGAAAATTAGGAAAATGATTACAGTTTTGGTCTTCAGTGTTTCATAACCAAGTGTTTGTATATGGTTAAAAAAAAGTACTTAACTCTACATCAGATTGAGATCCCAGCAAAGTACAATTGTAGTGTATAGTAAATGGACAAGTGGGTAGAAGGAACAAAGTCTAAAGAAGAACTACATGGTGGAGGCTGGGCACAGAGGCTCATGCCTGTAATCCCAGCATTTTGGGAAGCCAAGGCAGGCAGATCATGAGGTCAGGAGTTTGAGACCAGCCTTACCAACATGGTGAAACCCCGTCTCTACTAAAAATACAAAAGTTAGCCGGGCGTGGTGGCGCGCACCTGTCATTCCAGCTACTCAGGAGGCTGAGGCAGGAGAATTGCTTGAACCCTGGAGGCGGAGGTTACAGTGAGCCAAGATCGCCCCACTTCACTCCAGCCTGGGCAATAGAGCAAGACTCTGTCTCAAAAAAAAGAACTACATGGTCGAAAAATTGATGCTTGTAGGAATTTATTAGAGGATTGTTGATTAAATTTAATACTGAATGCAGCCTTTTGTTGTTTAAAAAATTTTTTTGAACTTACAGTCTACGTCAGCATCAGCATCTGCGTCACCATTTCAATCTGCGTGGTATAGTGAATCTGAGATAACTCAGGGAGCACGCTCAAGATCGCAGAACCAGCAACGGGATCATGATTCAAAAAGACCTAAACTTTCCTGTACAAACTGTACTACCTCAGCTGGGAGAAATGTTGGAAATGGTTTAAACACGTTATCAGGTAAGAATATGTTTCTGTAGGTATTTTAAGCCCATTTTTCCCTAGGTGTAACACAGTTGTTCTTAGTTTTGGAATGAGGCAAGCAGATTTTATATGAAGACAGTGGGTCAGAAATGTAGCGTAATTTCCAAAATCTTAGTTTAAATTAATGCTAGAACTGATATTAACTCTTCTGCATTTTTCTTGTAAAATTGATATAGATATTCTACATAAACAGGATATTAGCAGATTTTAATTAGAATAGCTGGTGTTTTATGATCATCAAATTGGTAAATGTGTGTATTCTGTTGGTTATATTTTGTAATTGTTACAAGGAAGGCTAAATCTACTGATACATGTTTAAAATATTGCTTAAGCATGTCTTATGTAAATGATAAACATTGTAGTATATAATATTTATTTTCAGAAAATACGAAGGCTAAGGCGGAATGATCTCTTGAGGCCAGGAGTTTGAGGCCAGCCCAGACAACATAGTGAGATCCTGTTTCTACCAAAAAAAAAAAAAAAGCATTAACTGGGCCTGGTGGTGCATGCCTATACTCCCCAGCCACTTGAGAGGCTAAGGCTGGAGGATCGCTTGGTCCCAAGGAGTTTGAGGTTACGGTGAGCTATGATCATGCCAGTGCACTCTACCCTGGTAGACAGAGCAAGACTCTGTCTCTTAAACAAAAAACAAATACGGAAACTCTTGAGTTAGAAAAAAATGGTGGTATTTTAGTAGGATTTCTACACAAGGGATTAGAAAGTCACAGTTTTAGTTCTCTAACTAGATGAGTGGCATTGGACAAGGTACTAACCACTCTGGGATTTGGATGATCTATCCATAAAGCGTCATGCCTGGTATTTTGTACTGAGACACATATTTTTCACACACATTGAAAAGATCTTTTGTTGAAAGGTCAGGAGGCTACCATCTCACTCATACTCCTCTTCAAATGAAATGTTAGCCAGTGCCAGTGTTTGAGAGGAGCCAAAACTTGTGATGACACAATTGGAGATAAAATTCTTTAAATGTTTGTGTGTTACCAATTGAAGTAATGTAAGCAGTTCCTGTCTATTTTGATAATCTGGAATGTCATGGGAAAGACGTGCCCATCTGAAGGATATTAAGAATGTTGTGATGGCTAAGAGCAGACTGTTAATAACTTTGTAGACAAACACCACTGTGCCAGAGATATTTTTGTTCTCTTCCGCTATGTGAAAACATTATAAATACTCTGGGCCATTTCTCTTAATAAAGAGGAATTATTAAGACTACTAGGATTAGGGAAGAAAGAATCAAAATTTCAAGGTAAATAGTGAAGGAAAGAGGTTTGAGACTTAATGTTTAATTTACTTTTAAATGAAATCATGTCTAATAAAATATCAGTATAACAATACTTTAATTCTTAGAATTAAGAATTCTAGAATAAAAAATTAACCAACTGTGGTAGCAGTAAAAACAATTCTGATAAAATTGTATTGTTGACATCTTCCCTTTCCAGATGACTTTGATTTTGATATTGGCAGTTCTCCAGCATCACTTTCATTGACTTTTTTTGTGAAATTCTCCATGTTTGGAAAGATTTACGTTTTTGTTCTGTAATCATTTTACATCACGTATAGGTAGATGTTGTGGGAAGTGACTGAGACATTGACATCATGTATGGGGTAGATTTTAGTGTTAGAGAAGAATGTGTTTAGAGTAGGAAATAATTTCATAAGTGATTAGTTCGTTTGTGAATAATTTTATGTTTTACTGAATTTTGTTCCTGATAATGGCTACACAACTGGGGATTCTCATAATAAACAACAATAAGGCCGGGTGCTGTGGCTCATGCCTGTAATCCCAACACTTTGGGAGGCTGGGGTGGGCGGATCACCAGAGGTCAGGAGTTTGAGACCATCCTGGCCAACAGGATGAAACCTCATCTCCACTGAAAATACAAAAATTAGCCAGGCATGGTGGTGTACGCCTATAGTCCCAGCTACTCAGGAAGCTGAGGCAGGAGAATCACTTGAACCCAGAAGGTGGAGGTTGCTGTGAGCTGAGATCATGCCACTGTACTCCAGCCTGGGTGACAGAGCAAGGCTCCATCTCAAAACAAAAAGATAATAATAAATAACACTAACTTTCGTCTGTATTACTGAAGATTTGTTACCATCCAAAGCCTTGAAAGCTTTCTCTGAAATAAAACTTCTTCATTTATTTTTAAGATTCATCTTGGAGGCGTAGTCAAGTTCCTAGATCTTCATCAGTGGTACTTGGATCATTTGGAACAGACTTAATGAGAGAGAGGAGAGATTTGGAGAGAAGAACAGATTCCTCTATTAGTAATCTTATGGATTATAGTCACCGAAGTGGTGATTTCACAACTTCATCATGTATGTATAAATTACATTAAGCATAGCTTCTCATAATGTTCTATTTTCCTTTTTATGTATATTACTAAAACAACAGTAAAAAGGAATAAAGTGTATCTTTTGTCTTAGGAAGATTTCAGAATACCTTAATATTTCTTTCTAGTACTTGTTTTGATCTTAAAAAATAATTTAAAATACAGTAGATGAGTATCTAGATTCCATCTACCTTTACGTTGTTTAACTTGCATTTTTCCTTTTAAGAATGTCTGTGTTACAAAGTAACATACTAAATCTTGTATCCTCAAATAGAATTTGCTTATAACATATGTAGTTTAATAAATAACTACTTCTGATTCTTCTACTTCTGAAATAACTGAAAGTTGAAATCACCATTTTAAGGCATAATTTGGAATTACTTTAGTATAACATGGGTGTACCTCTAGTTTTATTAAATTGACCTCAAGACCCACACTTTGTTTTTGGTTGGTTGGTTGTTTGCTTTGCCTGTTTTGAGATGGAGTTTTGCTCTTGTTGCCCAGGCTGTAGTGCAATGGCACTTCAGTGTAGTAATGTAGCTCTTACACAAGGTGAATGGGTAGTTTCCTTGCAAAGGAATCCTTTAGTATTTCTCATCCCATTTGAAGATTTAAACCACCAGTTAAGGAATCCTTTCAAAAGTGCAGATGTCATAGCCCTATTCTGATTCATAGTTCTAGCCACTATTTAAAGCAGATGTAACACAGGATACATTTACAGGATAAGAATTATAGCTGTTAACCTGAAAGGAAAAAAAAAATTGGAAAATTTTAGCTATTAGCAAGATTTTCATTAAATTACAAGGGTTTAAAACGTTTAAAACAACTTTTAATTTATTGCACAGAGTAAAACAAAATCTCCAGAACAGTCTCCCTAGGATGATTTTGCTTTTAATCATTTTAAGAGTCATTTACATTGTATTATTTGGCCTGTTTAAAATCATCTCAATTTAAATACTAGATATTATTGTATCATATCAAATAATTTCTGATCAATAAATTCAGCTGTTTTAATTTTATCAAAATTTTCGTAAGCTCATAATACATTCCTTTTTTATATATTTGTAATGTTGACTTTACACGGCAGTACTGGATTTTACCAGTAGGAATAGAAAGAAATATGTTTATGTTTTTTCTATAATAACAGTAAACTCTGTAGTTACAATATAACAGTAATCAGTTTGAATCCAGCGCTTCGTTTTGGCACTCAACATAATAAATGCAAATAATAATGCTCAAATTATTTCATGTAATTGGTTATCTTTACTTCCTTTCAAAAATAGATGTTCAAGACAGAGTTCCTTCATATTCACAAGGAGCAAGACCAAAAGAAAACTCAATGAGCACTTTACAGTTGAATACATCATCCACAAACCACCAATTGCCTTCTGAACATCAGACCCTATTGAGTTCTAGGGACTCCAGAAATTCTTTAAGATCAAATTTTTCATCAAGAGAATCAGAATCTTCCCAAAGCAGTGCACAGCCTGGATTTTCTTACAGTTCAAGTAGAGATGAAACCCCAATCATAAGCAATTCAGAAAGGGTTGTTTCATCTCAAAGACCATTTCAAGAAACTTCTGACAATGAAGGTAGGCGGACAACCAGGAGATTGCTGTCGCGCATAGCTTCTAGCATGTCATCTACTTTTTTTTCACGAAGATCTACTCAGGATTCCTTGAATACAAGATCACTGAATTCTGAAAATTCTTACGTTTCTCCAAGAATCTTGACAGCTTCACAGTCCCGTAGTAATGTACCATCAACTTCTGAAGTTCCCGATAATAGGGCATCTGAAGCTTCTCAGGGATTTCGATTTCTTAGGCGAAGATGGGGTTTGTCATCTCTTAGCCACAATCATAGCTCTGAGTCAGATTCAGAAAATTTTAACCAAGAATCCGAAGGTAGAAATACAGGACCATGGTTGTCTTCCTCACTTAGAAATAGATGCACACCTTTGTTCTCTAGAAGGAGGCGAGAGGGAAGAGATGAATCTTCAAGGATATCTACCTCTGATACATCATCTAGATCTCATATTTTTAGAAGAGAATCAAATGAAGTGGTTCACCTTGAAGCACAGAATGATCCTCTTGGAGCAGCTGCCAACAGACCACAAGCATCTGCAGCATCAAGCAGTGCCACAACAGGTGGCTCTACATCAGATTCGGCTCAAGGTGGAAGAAATACAGGAATAGCAGGGATTCTTCCTGGTTCCTTATTCCGGTTTGCAGTCCCCCCAGCACTTGGGAGTAATTTGACCGACAATGTCATGATCACAGTAGATATTATTCCTTCAGGTTGGAATTCAGCTGATGGTAAAAGTGATAAAACTAAAAGTGCGCCTTCAAGAGATCCAGAAAGATTGCAGAAAATAAAAGAGAGGTAAATTCGAATACCTGTCTTAAACCTATAAATCAAAAATAGAGAAAGAACTCTTCATTTTTTTTTTTTTTTTGAGACGGAGTCTCACTCTGTCACCCAGGCTGGAGTGCAATGGCACAATCTTGGCTCACTACAGCCTTGGCCTCCCGGATTCAAGCAGTTCTCCTGTCTCAGCCTCCCAAGTAGCTGGGATTACAGGCACACACCACCATGCCCAGCTAATTTTCGAATTTTTAGTAGGGGTTTTACCATATTGATCAGGCTGGTCTCAAGCTCCTGACCTTAGGTGATCCACCCGCCTCGGCCTCCCAAAGTGCTGGGATTACAGGCGTGAGCCACCGTGCCTAGCCTAGAACGCTTCATTTCTAAATTGGCTTCTTATAAAATTGATATTTGAAGTTTCATTTCTTTTCCCTCCCTCCCTCCCATTATTTTTTTTAATTTTTGAGATGGAGTCTCACTCTCTTGCCCAGGTTGGAGTGCAGTGGCACAATCTTGGCTCCCTGCAGCCTCCGCCTCCCTGGTTCAAGCAATTCTCCTGCCTCAGCCTCCCAAGTAGCTGGGATTACAGGCACCCGCCACCACGCCTGGCTAATTTTTGTATTTTTAGTAGAAGCAGGGTTTCACCACATTGGCCAGGCTGACCTCGAACTCCTGACCTCAGGTGATCCACCTGCCTCCACCTCTCAAAGTACTGGAATTACAGGCATGAGCCACTGCTTCCAGCCTGAAATTTCTTCCCTTAACATTTACATCCAGTAAGATGTCTCACTCATAGGTAAATAGATAAGAATTAATAACTGAGGATAGGCCATGGTGGAGGGGTGTGAATTGTGTCAGAAAGTAATCCAAAGGTTATTTTAACCAGGTTGGAATACATATACACACAAAGACAAAAACCTTAATCTCTTACCCAATTCCTTGGTAGACTAATGCTAAATGGGATTAGTAAGAGGAACTGAATGACTGTAAGAGGAACTGAATGACCATGGATTACCAATAAATCTGCCTTAGCCTTTATTAAGATGATTTATTAACTAACCATTTATTTACATTTCTCACTGCAAATTTTTTTTTTTGGAATTTGATGCACAAAATTTACTTTGATTCACAAAGTAAAATTTGATGCACAAAATAATTTTGATTTTGTGTTTGAAGTTCAAGTATATACTGAATATTATCTTTCTTTAAATTTTTTGTAGAGACAGGGTCTTCCTTTGTTTCCCAGGCTGGTCTCGAACTCCTGACTTCAAGCAGTCCTCATGCTTCAACCTCCAAAAGTGCTGAAATTACAGGCATGAGCCACCACGCCCAGCCAATTCTTTAGAATTTAGTATTATTTAACAGAAATACCAGTTTAGGCTGGGCGCAGTGGCTCACGCTGTAATCCCAGCACTTTGGGAGGCCAAGGCGGGCAGATCACAAGGCCAGGAGATCGAGACCATCCTGGCCTACATGGTGAAACCCTGTCTCTATTAAAAATACAAACATGGCCGAGCGCAGTGGCTCACGCCTATAATCCCAGCACTTTGGGAGGCCGAGGTGGGTGGATCACAAGGTCAGGAGATGGAGACCATGGTGAAACCCCGTCTCTTTTTTTTTGTGTTTGTAAAAATACAAAAAATTAGCTGGGCGCGGTGGCGGGCGCCTGTAGTCCCAGCTACTCTGGAGGCTGAGGCAGGAGATGGCCTGAACCCCGGGAGGCAGAGCTTGCAGTGAGCCAAGATCACGCCACCTGCATTCCAGCCTGGGCGACAGAGCAAGACTCCATCTCAAAAAAAAAAAAAAAAAAAAAAAATAAATAACAAACATTAGCTGGGTGTGGTGGCATGCGCCTGTAGTCCCAGCTACTCAGGAGGGTGAGGCAGGAGAATTGCTTGAACCCAGGATGTGGAGGTTGCGGTGAGCTGAGATTGCGCCACTGCACTCCAGCCAGGCGACAGAGCAAGACTCTGTCTCAAAAAAAAGAATGGTTTAAATGCAGAGCATAGAATCTTTTTATACAAAGAAATCTTTATAGAGTTGAACACTGGTAAGAGTGAAAAGACAAAAAAACCAGAGATCTTAGTCCCAGCCTGACTCTTAATTTAGTCATCCTAGTCTAATTACTTAGTATTAAAATAGTTATTAAAATGAGATAAAGTAGTTTATTTGAAGTACACTTTGAGGAAGAAGACTTATATAAAGGTAATGTGGGATTTTTTTTTTCTTTTTCACAAAGGCCTAGTAGAATTGTTGGGAAGCATAATTGTTAGTGTTATTTTTTGATTTTTGTTGTACTTTAATAAGAAAATACTTTCAAATCCAACTCAGGTGATAAAGGAAAATCTGCACACTTTCTGAGATGCTGGGCATTGGGCTACCATACTCCTTATTTTTAATTTTATAGGACAGATTTTGCCATGTGACTGTTATTTTCCTGCTTTTAAACTTGCTATTTTTCCTTTTTTTGTAGAAAGAGATTTACTCTACCCTGGTAGTGTTTGCTTTAATGTTTGCTTATTATAGCAGCTTCCTCCAACTGCAGGCTGTCTGCTGTCTGCTAAGGGATGTAGTAACATATTTTCAGCCTTCAAAGGTTAGGTTAATTTAAGTACAGTAGTGTAGGCAGAAAGCAAAGCATTACTTTAGTCATCTTCAGAGAGAAATGATTGAGCTAGCACCACTCTATCTGGTTAATTTTAAAAACAGCATTTGTTGGTTATTTTGCCAGAGAGAGTATGTGTGTGTATGTTTGCATTCCTGTATTACATCTTTCCTCATACCTAAGGATTTTAAGACATTCTGCAATTAAAAATGGTACAAAAAAAATTGAATCCACCAAGTAAATAGTTGAAACTATGAAGGGAAGAAAGTTAAATTTAAAGGTAAAATGAAATACCATGTTCAGTCTTTAAAAATAATTTATGGTTGAGGTTATGTCTGATTAACCCAGGGCATGAAAGTCTTCTAGCAGTTGTATATCCATCTCTTTCCACAAATCTTTTGCTAAGTTCATTTAGGTATCCATATATTCCGGGTTGTATTTCAGTAACAGTTCAGCATTCTGTATTACCAGTTTACTGTGTACCTGTTTCATGCCAACAGTGGACTAACGCAGTAGGGATTTTAACAATTACTTACCTTATTATATAAAACTATTGTTCCGCATTTATGTATCAAGCAGTACACAGTGGCCTGTTAAATAGATTAACATAGGTTAATGGAAACTTTTATAAGATTGCTGCAGGGAGGGGGCAGATGGAGAATTTTAAAGCATACTTTTAAATTTTTTTCTGTAATACAAAAGTTTATCAGTTTAAACGTGGTTCTGATAACATGTAAATGAGAATCTACAAGCCAGTATGTGTTTAATTCATGGAAATAGCCCTAAAATTTGAGGGGAGCCAAGGGGTAAAAGTGGTAAGTTTATCTTACCTTTATACTGTTGGACTTGAAGTAGTCTGGAATACTGCAGAAATTAAAGTCTCTTAGAAGTACTTATAAAGGCATTGAGAAAAATATAGATCTTAAACTGTCATTTGCTAATGACAAAATTACTTAAATCATTTGAAAATAAATGATAGGTTAGCCTATTTTACTTACCTTTAAAATATTTGTTACGATTTTATTCTCAATGAGAGGGTTTTCATTTTCAATCAGAGGGTTGCTGATGAATATAATTATTGTTGTTTTGTTGTTTTTACTATTTGTTTTTTTCCACCCAGAGACAGTGTGGGTAGAAATAACAAAAAAGAAAGCTTGTGATTATATATGACTGAAGTCACCAACCAGGATGAGTTATGATAGCTTTGGGAAATGTGCCTTCTTTTCCAGCCTCCTTTTAGAGGACTCAGAAGAAGAAGAAGGTGACTTATGTAGAATTTGTCAAATGGCAGCTGCATCATCATCTAATTTGCTGATAGAGCCATGCAAGTGTACAGGAAGTTTGCAGTATGTCCACCAAGAGTGTATGAAAAAGTGGTTACAGGCCAAAATTAATTCTGGTAAGATTTACCCTTTTGTGTTTTCACAATTTTTTCTAAGAGATGCATATATGTATGCATTTTGGTTAACAAATTTGTAATTTATAGATTGTCGAATTTAGACTTGTTAACAAGTGTCTTAATTTTTGAAGACTCAGCAGAAGCATTAAAGAGCATTAGTCTTTGTAAATTTTTAGTAATGTGTCTTGTATTTCATTTCCCACCAAACTATTTACTACTTCATACATGTATAGTACAGCTGTAATTTGTGATCACTGGTGTGTCCCTTTTATCATGTAAGATCCTTTTGAATCAAGGAAATAGACTCACCATTTACCAGCTGTGTGTCCTTGAGAAAGATTTATTTCTAATGTTGCTGTTGTGTCACTTAGCGAGTTATGATAATAAGGCTACTATGGGGATTTATTTGTTCATTGAGTGCCTGTAATGGAGCCAGGCACAGTAGTTCTAGACATTGGTTATAGGATGGTAAAAAGACAAGGCACCTGCTTCTTGTAGTGATACTGGGTGTTAACGAAATGCCTTTCTGAAGTGAGAACATGTAAATTGAGGGCTGAGCTATTCCATGATTAGGGGAAGAGCACTCTAGCATAGGGAACAGCAAGTTCAAAGACTTTAAGGTGGGAGTCAACCTAGGTCTATTTGAGGAGCTGAATTATGCATAGTGTGGCTGGTGTAGGGGAGGGGAGATAAAGTTGAGATGAGAAAGATTAGCAGAAGTTAGTTTGTGCAAGACTTTTAAAGGCCCAAATCTTAGATTTAAATATGATGGGAAGCTACTAAAGGGAAAGGGAATGAAATTATCTCATTTATATTTGGCTTCTCTGAGAATGGATTTTTAGGGGGACAAGAGTAGTACAGGGAGACCAACCAGGAGTCTGTTATGAGAGCACTTGCTAGAGTTGGTGTTGATTAACATGTAGCAGTGTGACCGTGATGATAGAATGGATAGATTCTGTTATATTTTGTAGGTAGATTCTGTAAGACATCCAGTTCAGCAGATTGGATGTGATGGAATGAAGGAGAAAAAACAATTAGGGAAGCTCATATTTTTGCCTTGAGCAGTTAGTGAAAGGCAGTTCCTTTTACTGAAATAGGAAGCTGAAAAGGGAACCAAGGGTTCTGTTTTGGACATTTTATTTGAATTGCTTACTAGATAACCATATGGAAATGTCATGTAGGCAGTTAGCTGGACAAGCCTGGCATTTCAGGAGAAACACTGAAAGTTTCAGTTATGAACACATGAGTAACGTTTGAGGTTTTGGTATTAAATAAGGTCAGCTAGAGGAAGAGCATATATCAAAGAAATAGGCCCAGGGCAGAGCCCTGGGACACCCAAACGTTGAGTGAAAACAAAGGAGATTTGAAAAGCAGCCTTTAGGAAGGAAGAAAACCAAGAAAATGCGTTGCGCAAGCCAAAAGAAGAATGCTTTAAGGAGTATGGGATCAACCCTGCACTTCTGAGAGGTCAAGTAAAATGAGAAAAAAGAATAATTGGATTTGATAGCATATATGTTCTTCCTGGTTTCAATCTCTGGAATGCTGGGTTCCTGAGCCTGATTAGATTAGACTGAGTAGAGAAAAGGAGGTAAGAAAGGATAGACAGCAACGTAGGTTCAACACTTTGAACAAATTTACTACCAAGGAGACTGGAGATGGGGAACAGGAATTAGAGTTACATGGGATCACAAGAAGTGTTTTTGTTTTATTTTGAGGTAGGGGATTTTAAGGCATGTTTTTATTTTGAGACTTCTAACAGAGGGAAAAAAATATGAAAAGAGGAGAAAGAAGATAGGGTCCAGAGCACAGCTTGAGTGGTTATCCCTTAATAGGAGAAAGGATATTTCCTCATCAGAAGGCTAGTGTTGATGTGAGTGTTTATCAGTTTGTTGCTTTGATGGGAAGATTTATGACTCCCTCTGTTAATTGCATCTGTTTTCTTAGAAAGAGAGGTAAGGTCTTTAGCTGGTTAGGAAGTTTTGAGGTGTGAGGAAAATAACATTCTAAGGAAGTGGATGTGTAGTAGGATTTCCAGATTGTTTTAGTGTCTGTAAAAGTGATTTTAAAATGAGGTACACATACAGTTTTTTTAAAGCAGTTTTCAGATGCTTGGTTAAAGGTATGGACTAGAGTACAATGCTGGTAGGTCTTTTGCCAGGCAAGTATGATGAAGGGAGTTGAGGGTATCTATAAGGACATAATTGTGGCGATCCTAGAAATTAAAATCAGGAGGAAAGTAAGGACGTCAGGAAGTGTATAGTGAGAAAGAGGTAGAGTATCTGAATTTTATTGACATTGATGTAAGTAGGCTAAAATAAGAATTGGTACACAGGAGGAGGGGATGCTTAAAATGGAGATTTAGGGGTAGTGCAGCAAATTGTGATGAGGTCAAGGGTATGAACTTAGAGTTGGTGACTGAGGTGGGGAAGGGTGATACTGGAAGCAAAGATGTTGAGAAAGTTATAATCCAATGGGACTGGTTTTGGATGTTGAAACAACCAAGGATTTAGTTGGCAAAGAAGGGTAGAGAACTAGGTGCTGAAATCATTAATGATGGGGGGGGGGGGGATTAAGATTTGAAAACAGTAATGGGTGTGTTGGGTGGGCAACTACCCTCACTTCTTGGTCCTGAGTTACAAGGGACTGTGGGGATAAAATGGCTATAGAAGCATATATATAGGTATCATTAGTCAGAAGGCACTGTGGTTCAGGCATGAAAGTAAAGAGATAATTGAAAAGAGAAAGGTTGGTGATTAGAGGAATTTACTGATATTAGACCATGATACCAGGGGATATAGGAACAACCAGTACGGTAGAAAACTAGATCAGATTAATAAATGTACATAATTGTGTGAGATTAAAGGTCTGATCATTAGCATGGTAACAGACAACTATGTTGTGAGGTATGATGGCACTGATTTTGATTTTAATAATCTGTTGGAGGAGTTGGGTTCAAGTTGGAGATTATAGGGATACTGGGAAAATTCCTGAGACTCCCAGTAATCTGGTAGTCAAGTGGTGAGTAGTAGCCCTCTAGGGGGCACAAGAGGAGAAAGCAGTATCTTTTCTTCTAAGCTAGTCTAAGCCCAAGGCTCTGAACAAGCTATCTCACCTGGAACTGCCTTTTCTCTGAGCTGTATGGTGTTACGGTAACTCACAGGCTTTGTTAGTCACTGCCCTGAGGTGTTAGATGTACTAAATGAGAGATTACACGTAAAGTGCTTAGTATTTTGACACTTAAGGGCCCAGAAATGTTAGCTATTACCAAAATGAAGAACAACAACTTGACTCAACCTCTGATACATATAATTGGATTGTTAGTGCTAGATATGGAGGAAAACAGATAATACAGTTTATTGTTTAAGAACATTGGCTTTTTGAAGTTAGACAAGCCCAGTTTGGAATATTTACTTGAACACTCAGCTAGCTATAGGGTCTTGAGCATGTTTCTTAACATTGGTTCTAAACCCTGGCTGCTGATCAAAATCACCCACTGGAGTTTTTAAAAATACAGATGGGCCAGGTATGGTGGCTCACACCTGTAATCCCAGCACTTTGGGAGGCCAAGGCAGGTGGAACACCTGAGGTCAGGAATTCGAGACCAGCCTGGCCAACATGGTGAAACCCCCGTCTCTACTGAAAATACAAAAATTAGCCGGGCATGGTGGGGCACACTTGTAATCCCAGCTACTCGGGAGACTGAGGCAAGAGAATCGCTTGAACACAGGAGGCGGAGGTTGCAATGAGCTGAGATTGCCCCGTTGCACTGCAGCCTGGGTGACAAGCATGACACTCAGTCTCAAAAAAAAAAAAAAAAATTACAGATGATTCAGATTCACTCTTAAAGATTCTTAAGTAAGACTAGGTTAGGCCTCAGTTCTATCTTGAGTAAAATTGACTAATACCTCATAAAGTTGTTATGAATGTCAAAAGAGTTATTGTTCATAGTTTCCCACTATACCAGTTACATGGTAAGTACACTGTTAAATTAAATGGGAGTTTGTTTGTTTTTGTTTTTGTTTTTTGAGACGGAGTCTTGTTCTGCCACCAGGCTGGAGTGCAGTAGCACAATCTCAGCTTACTGCAACCTCTGCCTTCCGAGTTCAAGTGATTCTCCTGCCTCAGCCTCCTGAGTTAGCTGGGATTACAGGTGCACATCACCACACCTGGCTAATTTTTTGTATTTTTAGTAGAGATGAAATTTTGTCAAGTTGGCCAGGCTGGTCTCGAACTCCTGGCCTCAAGTGATCTGCCCACATTGGTGGCCTCCCTGGCTAAAGTTTCTATATTTTTAGTAGAGATGGAGTTTTGTCATATTGTCCAGGCTGGTCTCAAACTCCTCGTCTCAAGTGATCCGCCTGCCTTGGCGGCCTCCCAAAGTGCTGGGATTACAGGCGTGAGCCACCACACCTGGCCTAGAGTTAGTTTTATAAGGTTATAATAAGTACTTTTCAAGATATGGCCAATTGAATGTCTAAGTCTCAGCACCTGAACTTTCCTGATAGGTATTCAGAAGTATTTCTCAGAGCTACACAAAGACCCCATCTGGTAGAAAGTTCATTCTGGTAGAGATTTATTTAAACATTTATTAAGAAGCTACTGTATTTGGATTGCTAAAGTCTACAGGATATACAAAGTTAGGCAGATGCAGTCAGGGTGTAATGGAGAGAGCCCGGATTAAGAAATACAGGAGTAGGCTGGCTGTGGTGGCTCATGCCTGTAATCCAGCAGGACAAGGTAAGAGGATCCCTTGAGCCCATGAGTTAGAGGCTGCAGCGAGCCATGGTCGTGCCACTGCACTCCAGGCTGGGCAGCAGAGAGAGATCTTGTCTCCAGAAAAAACGTGTAGGAATCAACGGGTTGCTCCCAGCTGTGTGTAGCCTATTTGAATGACTTAATAAGTCTCTTATTCCATAGAGGAGGAAAATGAAGCCCTAAGATATAAGAGAATCTGTATTAAATGATCTCCAAGGTCCATATTACATTTTCATGTATGCTAGACTCCAAAAAGAAGCTTGGTTTTTTCCTTATACTCAAAATATAGTGAAAACTCAATGTAATTTGACTACAGCCCATTTTGAGACAGCGTGCTTCTTCAGATTAGCACTCCCTTTCAGCTGTTTTCTAGAACATGTATGTAAGTTACTGCTGTCTTGGACCTTATGCCAAATTTTACTCTTAAAAAATTATTATTAACACTGGTTATTGCAGTTTTATGAGTTCCTTGAAGGCAGGACCTACTACTTACTCTTTTTTGAATCTCCAAAACCTCTAATTATTGCTTGCACATAACAGTCACTCAACAAATGTTAGTTGAATTGAATCGAAACCTATCTACCCTATTATTCATATAACTTACTCTAATTTTAAGGCCATTTTTCCATTTGAAACCCTATCTGAAAATAAACAAACAAAGGAAAAGGCAGACAGAACCTAAATGTTTAATTACACAAGACTACTACCTACCAAATTGGAACCAAAAAGCTTAGGAATAATCAAATGTTGGATGAATATGGAAGTTTTTTCTTTTTAAAAAAATGTTTGGTAAAACAAATACATAAATAACATAAAATATGCCATTTTGACCATTTTTAAGTATACAGTTTTCATATTCACAGTGTTGTGCAACCATCACTCCTATTTCCAAAATTGTTTATCATTCCAGACAGAAACTCTAACCATTAAGCAGTAACTCCTCACTTCCTACTCCTTTCTCTGCCAAATCCCTGGTAACTTCTAATCTACTTTCTGTCTCTCTAAATTTGCATATTCCAGATATTTTATGTAAGTAGAGTCATAAAATACTTGTGCTTTTGTATCTGTATTTCATTTAGCATAATGTTTTAAAAGTTCATGTTTGCAGCATATATCAAGACTAATTCCTTTTATGACTGAAGGGAGCTGTTTTTATATGGACGAAGGTGGGGTCCCTTTTTTCCCTTTCTAGCAAGTAAGGCAGACACATTCCTTAAACTCCAGAAGGTCTTAGGTATGTGTTGTCACATCAAAGATACTTTGGTGTATCTTTGATGTGACCTTGGGTGTGTAACTAGGTGTTTGAGATGTTACGTCACTAAACATTGTTTTCATGGCATCATGTCAAAGTACTTAATGAGTAAGTAGGAAGTACAGATGACATTCCATTGCCTCTGTCTGCTTCCCAGGATCAAGGATGTATGAGTATCTGGGAGGAAGAAAACAACCAAGGTATCTAAATAATGGTGGCAGCTTATTATCATAGGGCAGGACCTAATGTGCACATTGGATATTATAGACTGCTGTATTAGGGGACATTACTGGTTTACTGCAGAAATGTAATATTTCCTTTTCTTCTCCTTTCCTTTAAGGTTTTATTTATTTTAAGCTTAAAACTTAATGAGCAAAAGTGTTTTATGAAGACATTGTAAAACTAAGCTTTACTTGTAATTTAATTTTTACCAGGTTCTTCATTAGAAGCTGTAACCACCTGTGAACTATGTAAAGAGAAGCTGGAGCTTAACCTGGAGGATTTTGATATTCATGAACTACATAGAGCTCATGCAAATGAACAAGTTAGTATATTTTGCCTAATTTGGTAAGTGTCTATTCTATGCTTCAAGGACAGCTCTTGAAGAAAAGATTAAATCATGGTCAGAAACCTTGCATTAAAATAATAACAACAATGATAATGTTCTTAACATAATTCTGTTACTGCATTAGGTGTTAGAATTTCATAATGTTTTTTTATTTTTCCCTTAAGCTTAGGAAAGTTGTTCCAAAATAGGGATGCCAACCTTATTTCCCCACAGCTGTAAGTTTTTTGAGATGCATAAATGATAGTTAGAATGAAGAGCTCAATAATTTCCTCCTTTTTCTTTACTGAAGGAAAATTCAGGAGGTGGGGCAGATGTGTGTTTAAGGAGATTACAAGGGTGACTTTAGAGCCAAATTGTTGAAGTGTGGTTAGCATATTTGTTTTAAAAACAACAAACAAAAAAAGATATGCTGTAAAGGGAATGCATGAAGTGCTTGAAAAACACTTTCTGGTAAGTGTGGCCAATAGCTCACACTTACACCTAGCACTTTGGCAGTCTAAGACAGGATGATTATTTGAGGCCAGGAGTTTGAGACCAGCCTCGGCAACATAGCAAGATCCAGTCTCTACAAAACAGAAAACAAAAGCACTTTTTAAATGTAGGGGTAATGGGTCTCCCCTCTTTTGTTATATTGAATGAGATTTACAAAACATAAAAACCATTTTGTGCGGCCGCCATCTCTGTTTAGTTCCAAAACATTTTCATCACTCCAAAAGAAAACCCTCTACCCACTGAACAGTTGCTCCCCATTCTCTGCTGTCAGCCCCTGGCAACTACCAGTCTGTGTTGTTTTATGGATTTACTTATCCTGGATATTTCATACAAATACAATCATACATTAATATATTTTAAGTGTGGGAATAATAGATACCCTTTGAAAATCTGATTAAAACTATGTACCCTTCTTAGAAAATATATAGACACAAATTCTGTCTCTAATTTAGGGGATTCCCAGATCCTTTGAAGCTAATTACTTAGATCCAGATAAAGAATCACTGATCTAGAGAATGGAAACACTAAGCAGTTGATGTAGCATAGGTGCTACTCTAATGCCAGTTATGTTGTTTTATTCTCCAATGCACTAGTTATCCAAAAAGAAAATGACTTTCAGCAAGGAAATGTTTTAAATCCCCAAGGAGTTCTCTGTAGATAGCTGAGCATTGTTATTTAAAAACCAGGGGAAACATGGAAAAGTGGAATCATGCAGAAATAAATATAAATACATAACTTGCCTTCTCAAAATGAGAGTCGGTTTCAAAAGGATTGTTTCTTCTGCCATCTTCCTTCCCAAGATGCTTCATCCTGTCTCTCAAAGGCAGTTTTTTCCTTTTGTTTTGGTTTTGGTTTTGGTTTGTTTTTTTGAGATGGAGTTTCGCTCTGTCGCCCAGGCTGGAGTGCATTGGTATGATCTCGGCTCATTGTGACCTCTGCCTCCCGGATTCAAGCGATTCTCCTGCCTCAGCCCCCTGACTAGCTGGGTACAGGCATTTGCCGCCATGCCCAGCTAATTGTATTTTTAGTAGAGATGGGGTTTCACCATGATGGTCAGGCTGGTCTTGAATTCCTGACCTCATGATCCACCTGCCTCAGCCTCCCAAAGTGCTGGGAATACAGGCATGAGCCACCGTACCCGGCCAGTGTTTTCCGTTTTGATCTCAGTCAGGAATGTTTTTATTGTTTTCTAAGCATTTTAATGAACCATATTCTTTAGAAGTTTTAGGAGATACTAGGTGGAGTCATTGTAAAAACAGTGACAGCCTTGATTAAACTTCCTGGTTTTAACTTGTTTGTTCTGTATGAACAATAGATTCTAGTGGCCTGATAGCCACACTAATTTTAAGTGATTCGTTTCTATGTCCACATTAACCAGTGGCTTGATCTTTTGCAAGGTGATAACCATTTTTTTTTTTTTTTTTTTTGAGATAGAGCCTCTCTCTGTTGCTCAGGCTGGACTGCAATGGCGCGATCTCAGCTCACTACAACCTCTGCCTCCCAGGTTTAAGCTATTCTCTTGCCTCAGCCTCCCAAGTAGGTGGGATTGCAGGCACTCGCCTCCACACCAGGCTAATTGTATTTTTAGTAGGGACGGGGTTTCACCATGTTGGCCAGGCTGGTCTTGAACTCCTGACCTCAGGTGATCCACCCACCTCAGCCTCCCAAAGTGCTGGGATTACAGGCATGAGCCACTGTGATTGGCCCCATTTAAAAATTTTAAAAAGTGTTCTGGATATATAATTTCCTTTTAAGTTCAAAATAAGCAACAATAATTATTAAGTGAATTATTTCAGTTTTGGTTTTTGGTTTTTTTTTTGAGATGGAGTTTCACTCTTGTTGTCCAGGCTGGAGTACAATGGCACGATCTCAGCCAACTGCAACCTTTGCCTCCTGGGTTCAAGTGATTCTCCCAAGTAGCTGGTATTACAGGTTCCCAGCACCACACCGGGCTAGTTTTTGTGTTTTTAGTAGAGATGGGGTTTCACCATGTTGGCCAGGCTGGTTTTGAACTCCTGACCTCAAGTGATCCACCCACCTCAGCCTCCCAAAGTGCTGGGATTATAGGTGTGAGCCACCACACCTGGCCTCATATTTCTTGAATACTCAGTAGACTGATAACCAGTTAGTTGCTGAAGTTGGTACTAAGAACAGAGTTCTTGACGTCCGATGAACCAGTTGCCCAATTCAGTTTGTAAATAGTTCACTGTAAAAATTACAGGACAGATTAGATTTTTAATAATACTATATTTATGATTTATATTCATGGCTTGGAAACAGCTGTGGGGGAGGAAGAGAAACTTTTAATCTGAGTAATATGAACCCCTTTAAATTATCAGGTTCAGAGAGGTATTTAAAATGTGACAGCATTCTCATCTCACTCTCCCTTGAGCTAAATAAATAGCTCTTGAAGCCACTTACTTTGGGGCTTCTAGACTAACTAGTGCCAAGTAGACATAAAATGCCCTATAGTTCAGTAGTGTATAGCCAATCACTAACCAACATTATTTCTGTAAACCAATGTTGAGAATTCAGAATGAACAACTTTTGTTACCTCTCCCTTCTGGATTTGTCCTTTTTTCTTTAAAAATTTGAGCTTTTCTTTTGTTCTCTGGGGCACTCTCCCCAAGGCAACTTGGAAGTGTGAGCCTGGCACCAGTCCTGTACCTTAACTAAAATAAACTCTGTTAATTTTGTCTCAGCAGCTGCTTTTTAGGTTAACACAACAGAACAGTTTTGAATTGAAGAACTGTTTTTACTAACTACAAATTTCTGTGTGAATGATTAGTTACTCTTACCTTTATTCATTCTTTTATTTACAGTGCCTTTAAGTTCATTGTATTACACAGAAAAACACTTGAGCTATCAGAATAGATTTTAATTATAGTAGTATATTGGCATAGCTATAGATGAAATGTAATTTTTAACTAAGCATATATAGCTATAGCCATTTGTATAATGAAATCTGTGAGCTTTATAGAAAACCAAAGCATTCATTCCACCATCAAATTATTTAAAGTTCCATTTTTATATAAAGTCATTACACTAAAGAAGACTGTATGAGAATAAAAAGTAAAATTTTATGAAATTATAAAGGATAGTCTTTTTTCTTAATAAATGGCATTGTATCCCTTATTAGGAACTGGATATGAATACATTTCCTCTAGTTTATCAGTGTACTGTGAGAATGAATCTCAATTCTACTAATTTTTCATTCTCTGTATTTTTCTTTTCTCCTGTTTGCTTCCCTATTGAAGGCTGAGTATGAGTTTATCAGCTCTGGTCTCTACCTAGTGGTGTTACTGCACTTGTGCGAACAAAGCTTTTCTGATATGATGGGAAATACAAATGAACCAAGCACACGTGTCCGAGTAAGTAATAATGAAGTCGGGGAGAGGGAGGGTATGATGCAGCAAGTGTTTACCTTGGAAAGCAGATTGTTTTGTATGTTGACATCTTATTTCCTTTGGGAAGCTTTTATTTTTTAAATGTTTCTTAAAAATAAAGATACTGTAGATTTAATGGAAATTGCTGTATTCTATAACAAACAGCTTGATTTTCTCATAAAGTTATTTTAGAGAAGAAGTAATTTTCTAGCTCTCGAAGGTAATTGGAATGTATTTCATTGAAAACAGAATTGGAAATATCAAGGGAAAATGGGCTTTTATTATTAAAACAAAACAAAACCTGAGTATTATCACTTAGAAACCTGAAATTGAACTCCAAAAGCCAAAGAGTATGGGAAATTAACTTCCATTTATTTGTTACTCTTCTACAAAAGATTACCAGTGTACTAATTTTAAAGTGTCCATATTACAAAGTATTGTAGATATGGAATAGTTGGTTGTTTACTGTGTACGCTGTTAGCCGTAATATGACATTTGGGCCAGCTGTATGTTAGGTATTTATAAGTAAATGATGCTCTTTGCCTCAGTGTACCAGAGGAAACTTTATGCTCTGCTGCCTGGGCCATTTTGTGTAGCAAGGGCTAAGGTCTCTATATATCTGCCATTATTGTAGCATTCTGAACACTTCATATCTTGAAATGTGTTCATAAATATATCCTTCAAACTTCCTTATATAAATGTTAACTTCGATGATAAAAATGTAGTAGAGTTCATGTAATGTTTTTATTTTGAACATTATCAAGTAACTGCAATTCAATGTATATAATACTCTTTCTAAATTAGTAAAATATTTTTCTTTATTTTATCATCATGTGGACATTATTCCAGTGAGCCAGTTAATAGATAATTATCATTGAAGAGCATTCATATTATCAAGAGAATTCAGAATTTGAGCAAAGATCTCTTGACTTCTAAATACTTTAGAATTGTGAACCCCTAAACCTTTAATACCATAAAATGATTTCTAAAAAGGGACCTTAAGTCTTCAGAATGAATAAACCATATAAAACATCTAAGAACTTTTGAATTCATGTGTTTCTAAAAGTTCGTATTAAGTTTTAAAAGTGGAAAATTACAAAATGTTGAATGATACTCCAAAGTGGAACTCATTAGGATTTTTTTAATGTATAGAACCAAATGTATACTTTTATCAAATGTAGGTAGGAAAATATTGGTTCTTGAGAGTGTGTGTGTGTGTGTGTGCCCACTGAAACTGAATTTATTTGGGTCCAAATACAAGGGTGGTTTTTTGGTTTTTTTTCCCTCCATTTCATAATTTTTTGAAGTGTTTATAAGAAGACAGTATCATTGGATAAAATTATTGTATCTGCTCCCAATTTTTAAAAACTGGTTTCTACATGATTATAAAGATTATATAAAACATTTAAAAATTAATACCATTAAGCTTGTGATTTTGATGGGGGGGAGAAAACCCCTATTTAAAGGCTTAAAATGATGTTTAACTTTTTAAGTAGAAATGAATCTCCTATACTGATTCTCTAGAGCCATTTGCAACATTTAAACTACTGTATTTCTTTCTGCATTGTTTCTAGTTTATTAACCTTGCAAGAACTCTTCAGGCACATATGGAAGATCTCGAAAGTAGGTGGAATTTCCCCTCCCCAGACTTGTTGAATTTACTTTTGCAAATTAAACCCAAAGCAAAACCTAAGTATATATTCTGTTCTGCCAAATTAGAGCTCATTTATAGACTTAATCATACCAAAATGATTGATTTGGGAAATATGGGTTGGGCAACTGACATTAGTGTTTTTTTTTTTTTTTTAAAGCATATTTTAAGGTATGGAACGATGTAATTTTAACTGCATTTTACTTTTTTTTCAAAGAGAAATTTATTGTTGATCACCTTGATTTCAGGATTTATAATAAAAACGAAGGCATAAATCTTAACTACTAATCAAACCACATTTCTTAATCTGTTAGGATTTTGTTTTGTTTTGTTTTTGGTAAGAAATTTTACCTGTTACTCAGCTTTGTTAGATCATAAGAGATTATTCCTGGGCTTACATATGATTCCAGGAAAATATGGGACAAGGAATCCTAATTCTGAATCCATATCAGAAGCCATAAAGGGCTTTTGTTTGTGGGTTTTTTATTGTTGTTGTTGTTGTTTGGCTTTTTGTAGGTCCTCATGGACCTTTAATAGGTAGCCAGCGCTGCCAACAGCTCCAGTCTCTTAAGATCACATTCCAGCCTCAGGATTTCTGGCTGGGATTATAAGTGAAGGCACTTAATTCTCAAATCTTTACAGGCATCTGTACAGCCTATCCTCTTCTTAATGTCCTGTAACTTCCAGGGTGCTTCATACCATGTGGGCACATGTATTGGCTCTGGAACAGCTAGAAATTGAAGATTACCCCACCCACCCCCTACATATTTTACTTTTTCACCCTTTGTTACCCATTCCAAAACACTACCTGAAGTGTCTTTTAAAATATGTATTCTTCAGTTGAATACTGAAGAATTACTTTCTGTACTCATCTTCAAATTATTTGGAATGTTATCTGTAGTGCGCACAACATTTTTACTTTTACAGAAAGCTCAGCATCCTTTGAAGTAAGGTTTAAAAAAGACTTAGTCCTCATAGGAACCTTTTAATTCTAGGTAATCTAAATGATAGATTTTGTCATTAATTCTATACTACTTTCAACTTTCAAAAGCGTCTTGAGATGAAACCACGGTAGTTATTTTTCACATTGGTTAATTAGGTATGTGAAAAGAAAGGAGTCAGTGCCCGAATTCCTTGGTATAAAATTTATACTTTCTCTTATACCGTCTTTCAGATCCCTTAGGGGTTGGCCTAATACAGGTCTCTGTTTTTTAAATTACAATTTATACTTTGCTCAATATCGTATGATAGTAATTTGTTTGTGTATGTTTTCCCCGATTTCCTCCATTTTAAAAAACTAACATTCTCGTTTAAAACTTTAATTGTCGTTAAACATAGTTTGTCTGCTCGCTAACATGTGCGAAGGAAAAAGATGGAGGTGAAATATGTCCAAACTCAAATGAGCATGAAAGACAAGGGGTTTGCCCTGCCCCAAGTTAAACCTAAATATTAGAGTATTATACATTCTGAAATGGGCTCTGTAAATTGTCCCTCTCCTGTGGAGCTTAAATGGAAAAACGCAAGAAGTTCGTGTAATAAGCTATAATCTTCTTTTTTTTTTTTTTCTTTCTTTTTTTTTTTTTGAGACGGAGTCGTTGCCTCTGTTGCCCTAGGCTGGAGTGCAGTGGCGCGATCTCAGCTCACTGCAAGCTCCGCCTCCCGGGTTCACGCCATTCTCCTGCCTCAGCCTCCCGAGTAGCTGGGACCACAGGCACCCACCACCTCGCCTGGCTAGTTTTTTTTTGTATTTTTAGTAGAGACAGGGTTTCACGGTGTTAGCCAGGATGGTCTTGATCTCCTGACCTCGTGATCCGCCTGCCTTGGCCTCCCAAAGTGCTGGGATTACAGGCGTGAGCCACCGCACCCGGCCTTAATAAGCCATAATCTTTTAGTTTGGTATTTCTCAGTGATACAGCATAAAACTTAATAGAGTTTATATCAGTCATGAGTTAGTTATATGCTTGTGTCATTTATTAAATGGATTTAAATCTATTAGTGTTGCATAGTTTTTCTGTGCTTTGCCCTAGGTTGATTCCATTTGTTGGATGCTCTTAATTTGTCCAGTGTAAATATAAAAAGAGAGTGCATTAAGCCTTTTGCCCTTGATAATGGGGGAAAGATGCTGATTAGATGTTTATTTTAGTGAGCTTGCATTTTCTTTCACATGCAAAGCAGTTCATAGAATTCATAGTTTTATACTTACTATGTCTTTCCTAAAGACACCGAGGATGCTTTATTTTTAACTCTTGAGCCACTAGTGACTCTTGAATAAATTGAGGTCAGAAATGTTGCAAAAGTGATAAGTTTCTGACAGTGTGGAGACAGGGGAATAATCAACAGTAGGTTTTTACTGAATCCAATTATTTTAATTTAGGCTGTGTCTATATGAAGCTTTTTTGACTTACTAAATGAACTTTTACCTTGGCATTGTATAGACATAGCTTTGATGTAAATTGGAAGAACACCCATAACCTCTTATTCTATGTACATTTCTTTTCATTCTCATCGGATGCATCAAACATGCAGCGGTAATAAGCCAGATTCTACTCAGGTGTGTGAGAGCACTTGCCTTAAGTTCACTTTTTTCCTAGTGTTTATGTATCATTAGCTACTATGAACACAGATTGATCTCAGAAACATTTTAGAAGATGCTCTTGAACCACATTTTAAGCATTTTCATTTTATAAAATTGATACAACATTACAAAAGATGTGGGGGCGGGAGCATTGTGGTTGGGCATCACCAAGTCAAACCACCCTAACCCTGTCATACAACTTATCATTTTGATCAAACAGTATACTAAATTGGGATTTTTGTTTTTACAAGTCATTGCTGTTCTGGCTTCATATTTACACTTCCCATTCTTATCCCCATTAAAATCATTCTTGATCATCCTGTTTTCTTTCAACAGCTTCAGAGGATGATTCCGAAGAAGATGGAGACCATAACAGGACATTTGATATTGCCTAACTTCATATAAGACAGATGGATGATCTGTAAACACAAATGTTTATTAAAAATGGCAATTAAATATAAATTACTTTTGTGGGGGAATGCCTAATACATTTACTATATATAAAATGAATATATACATACACATGTATGCCTGTATATATATATTCATTCTCAATTGTTGCTGAATTAAAATTCTGTTGGACTTTTTAACATAGCAAATCTGATGTTTATAAACTGGTAATCAAAAAGGTTTTTTTCTTTGAGTGGGGAAATATTACCCTTGTTTTAAATAAGCAATGCCTATCAACCCTTTTTTTGTGTTCTGATTACTGTAGGCTTATTTATGAAAAAAAGATTTGTGTTTTACTCTCTTGCTAGTGAGAAAAGTGGGACAAAATATACTTTTGAAATAAAATGCTATATGGCACCTAATTATTTTTTCTTTTAAAATGCCTTAAGTTGCAGCTCATTTTGGTAATCATTTGCTTCCAGTGTTTAAAAATTTATAAAAGAATGGGGAGAAGGTTATGAGAAGAGCATTATATTAGGTTTCCAAATTTAATTTGAATTCCAAATTCATTTAGCAATAAAACCTAATTTTTAAAAAGTATATAAATATAAAATGTATAAATGATGGATAGATTTTGTATTGATTTGCAAAATGCAGATTATATTTGATAGGCTATAGTATGTAGATATTCCTTTTAGGAATATTACAGCTGTAAATTATATGAGACTTGCCAGTCAAATGCTATTTGGTTTAAAAAAAATTATTGCAATCTCAAGTTAATGGAATATTTTTAAATCCCACATTCAGAGTTTAAAACACTGGTTTTCAATGTGTTTTTTAGTGTTGTCACTTCTTTATAGATAAATATATAAATAACCTGTTTGGATCCTGGTCGTTTCTAACTGTTCCTTGGTAATTCTGAGCATTTATTTGATGACTTAATATTTTTCACTACCTTTGGAGAACAGATGAACATTATTTACCATGAATGGATCTATACTGTGGTCATGAGTTGTGTATACTTCCACAACACTGTATTTTTCTTCTGTCAATACCCTTAGGATACACTTTAAAACACCTTAAGGTCTGATGTTATGGCAACAAACTACTTTTTCAAACCTAAATGGAACCATGTAATTTCTCAAGTGAATGAACAATTTGCCCACACTTAGTTTGTTGGTCTTATGTAAAACATTGGCTCGAAATAAAGTGCACACGGATTTAGTTTACAGTTTGAAATGTTTCCTTTTAAACTGGTGCTCGAAGAAGACATCAAACTTCATAACCAATAATTTTATTAAAATTGCAAATCTCATTTTAAGCAGTAATATAAATGTTCTAAAATATTGCTCACCTTTTGCCAGTTATCTTTGCATTGTCTGTCTTAAAGCAAAAATATAAAATTTTAGGGTGGTAGTTTTAATATATTCTGTGGGTCCTTAGGGATGCTTTGAATTTGAAGTATATATACTTTTAATAAAATTCAGTGTGACAATTATGTTCTGCTTAACCCATAAAACTTTATTTAAAAATTTTAACTACATGGTACAAAACATTGATTGGTATGCATATAAGATAATTCTGTATAGTTTTGTCATTAAATTAATGCTAAATGACAGTGATAACAATGGCTTAAGCTTTACAGTATTCTTGTAGTTCCCTAGTACCACTTAGTATTTAAATATTGTCATATTAGCTTCAGATTATCATGTAAATGACAGTAGAGGAATTAGAGAAAAGGCTTTCATTGGTTATCAGTTTTAAATTCTAAACAAAAGAGACCTTACACTGCTCACTACAAAGAATGCAATTTTCTAAGAAAATGTAGTTTAAAATGTTATTCTAAATATCTGCCAAAGAATTATAGTTATTACTAGCTAAAACAAAGATGTTGAAGAAAGCAGTTTCTACATTCTGAATGTAGTAAACAAGCCTGCCTGTGTAATCCAATTATCTCTTGACTAATGAGTAGATAAGGGGCCCGTTATAGATGTTCTGGTATATAAAGAAAATTAAAATGTAGGCCGAGTGTGGTGGCTCACACATGTACTCCCAGCACTTTGGGAGACCAAGGTGGGTGGATCACTTGAGGTCAAGAGTTTGAGACCAGCCCAGCCAATATGGCGAAACCCTGTCTCTACCAAAAATACAAAAAGCCAGGTGTGGTGACAGATGTCTGTAGTCCCAGCTACTAAGGGGACTGAGGCAGGAGAATCGCTTGAAAACCTGCAAGGCGGAGATTGGAGTGAGCCAAGATTGAGCCACTGCACTCTAGCCTGGGTGACACAGCGAGACTCCATCATATATGTATATAGCACTTCATTACCAGAGGCCTCTTGGCCTGTTGAAAAATGAAACCAAATATTGAAAATTAAATCAGAGTTTAAAACAGCTGTTTTGGAAGAGCTGCCATTAGGTAGAAAGTATCAAAACGTACAGAAGAAAGTTGTGTGGGAGTTGAGTGGAAGGTAGGATTTAAGAGCAGCACTGCCCAATAAAGCTTCCTATAATGAAAATGTTCTATGATGTATGTTGCCCAGTATGGTAGCCACTAACCACCTGTGATTTGAACACTTGACAGTGTGGCTAATGTAATTGGGAAACTGGATTTTAAACTATACTTTATTTACTTAAATAGCCTCATGTGGTTAGTGGCTCATTGGACATTGTAGTTCTAGATGTTTGAGAGTGTTGGTTTTAAGTTGGACTTAATCACTTTCCTACCCAAATTGTACCACTCCTTTAAGAACTCCTTTATAGAACTCTTAGTTGATATAATATGCCATAATTTTACTTTGCCTGTAGTTCTTCAAGGAGTGGTACAATTTGGGTAGGAAAACCAGGGAGGAATTCCAGGATAATGTTCAGTATTGACATTAGTAATAGTCTATCAATAATAAAATAGACATCTCAAACACTACACCACATCTCAGAAATGTAAGGAGCATGCTTGTGCTTGTGTAACAGCTGGTGTAATGCCTGCATTTTCAGTACCACATAGCCACACTGTTAATAGTTTTCTGTCACTTTTTAGTTACTCATGTCTCATTAATGATAGTGCCGTTAATTGTGATGAGTGTTTTCGATTCATGTGGTCAATAAAAAGATTACAAAAGCTGGGACTTTGTTGCCATTAGTCAAGCTAGTGAGATAGTATATCTCCCCATAAGAAAGTAAGATAATTGATGGGGTGTGGATTCAGGAGAAGGATTACTTTTCTTTGAGATTCAGACTTCTAAATATAGACAATATACTTCAGTCAGTAATGGATCACATATAGAACAGTGTTCCCTTAGTAGACCATATTTTTACTGTACCTTTTCTATATTTAGATACACAAATACCGTTGTGTTACAGTTGTCTGCAGTATTCGGCACAGTAACATGCTGTGTAGGTTTGGAACAAAATAGGCCATACCATCTGGGTTTGTGTAAGTACAAGCTGATTTTCACACAAGAAGATTCCCTAACTATGCATTTCTTAGAACGTATCCCCATTGATAAGTGATACATGACTAGTTTATGTGAAATTTATACATTCTATCTTTCCTGTTTTTGATTTATTGATGGTGAGGAAAATCACTCATTTCAGCTTTTTCATTTTTTTACTCCCCAAATGATTTTCACCTTTTCTTAAAATGTACAATAAATGCACTGAAAACTTTGATCATTGTCACTACAGTTGTACTTAGTGTTTTCTTTGGTGTTTTCTTCGGTTTTATTTACACAGTTTTCATGTCGTTGAAGGAAAAATTTATAAATGCTTGAGGAGAATGAGATATCTCTTGTACAGGGGAAGGTACGAAAGGTACGGTGGCAAGAAAGAAATACTTAAAGGGGCACTAGGATATATAAGTCTTAACCTAATTGCCAGCTTTCTCCATGCCATCCTGGACACAGCGATCATATTTTGTTTCAAAAGACTTATAAACATTCATTAAAACTTGAATCATTTTTGATAAAATGGTGTGTGTAATGAAACTAAAATTATGTGGTGTGGGGTGTTAAAAGTTGTAAAATTTTCTTCATCTAAATCATAAAAGGAGATACACATTCTAGTGGAATTATCTGCCAAAGAAACAATTATCAAAGATATTGAAATGTATGGAATGTACTTAAAATCACTTATTCCCCATTTCATGTTTACTAGTAAACGTATGTGGGTCAACTAACTATAAGGGAAGATACAACAGGCAAGATAAATAGGCTGGGCTTTTATTTTTATCTGCTTCTTGGGCTTTAAGCTTTCCTTCATTCAAGTGACAGATTCTGCATTTGATGGAATGCTTAAAATCACTATATTAGATCTAAGATCATTTCTAAAACCTGTTTTTTTAATGAACCTAAAGATTCTTTTCACAACAGATGAATATATAAAATGTGACTGGAATAAGGAAAACCATTAAAACTCTAANGATCATTTCTAAAACCTGTTTTTTTAATGAACCTAAAGATTCTTTTCACAACAGATGAATATATAAAAATGTGACTGGAATAAGGAAAACCATTAAAACTCTAATATCCAATGTCAAGTTTTATATTAAAATTTTTCCCAAGAATCTCTGCCAGGGCATTTTGTTGATGTCTTAGTGCAAGATTACCAAAAACTTACTCAAATTGAACAGGATATTCATTTTCTTCTCCAACTACCAAAACACAGTCTTCGTTATAAGGTGATTGGGGTGCAGTTGAAAAAACTGGTGAAACGAGAATCAGAATGTTTTTTGTACAGGAACCAAATGATTGCTCCCAAAACTGTCAAAATTACTGTGCTAGCAATCACCAAAGCTGATATTAAAATATGGTTATCTGAAAAGGAAAAGACAAAAGAACATATGGGAGATTAGGGTACACAAGTTGCCAAGTATATTTTGATGAGCACAACTGTAGTTTTTTGTAAACATTTCTCTGTTGAGAATTTCCCACACTGATGAGAAAACCAAGAATTGCACATTTGTTACTATCAAGATTTATATTTCTTGGCCTGAAGAATATTACTCATTTTTTCTAGGAAGTTGTGCACTTCTCCACTCTCCTGAAGATCCCAAAATGGAAATACCCAAGTATACCATGCTCCAGTTTGTGTTCCTTTGCTTTACTTTCTAAGACTACAAATTCAGACCTACTGTTCCCTTTAGGAATTCTAGTATTTAGATAATGTGTTACATTATTGAGGTTTAATGGTTCACCTGGCTTTGGAGATTTAAGATTTGTTTAACTGAAAAAACACCCAAGAGCTGCAGTAAAAGTACCTTGCTTTTGGGTGTCTGCATTCATTCATTCATTTGTGTGTTTCCCTGAAGTTCTGTAAGTATGCCCAGTTTTGCAGTTCTTGCCTATTCAAACCCTTGTAATCTTTCTTTAAGAATCTAGTTTAATAAATTGAGGAAAGTAACTTGGTTTAGGAGGACAAAAATACTTTTGGGCAGGTACTTGTATTATGTATAGTAGTAGACTAAAGAATGCGAAAATTTTCAGAATAATTTTGACAGATTTTGATTATTAAATATATTCATAATACCCATTATTTCTAACTGGTGCTTGTTAAAATGAGACCTGGAAGTATTTAAGATTATGAGATAAATCTGGCCAGATTATTTGTTAAAGTGAGGGAGAGCCATTGATATTTTTCAGATATTGATAGGATTTTTTGGGAGGAGTGAGGAAATGGTCACAAGTGAATTATCTTTTAATCCTGAAATAAAATTTGGTGGTAAAGATTTGGTAAGGTGTGAGGGTGGATTTGTTGGTATTATTAAAGACATTAAAATGAAAAAAAAAAAGCCAAGAATTCTGTAAACTGAGTTCAAATGGGGTTCTTCCATAGTTTTTGGCTACGGCAACCTCCACCTTCTGGGTGCCAGTGATTCTCATGTGTTAGTCTGGGTAGCTGAGATTACAGGCACACGCCATGATGTCCAGCTAATTTTTGTATTTTTAGTAGAGAGTTTTGCCATGTTGCCCAGGTTGGTCTGAAACCCCTGGCCTCAAGTGATCTGCCCCCCTCGGCCTTCCAAAGTGCTGGGATTACAGGTGTGGGCCACTGTGCCCAGCCCCGTGGTTAGTTTTCTTAAAATTAACACAGCCCATTTTCAGTGTAGAACCTTAACTTTACCAATGTGAACACACTTTATTTCAGTCTACTAATGATTGTACAATAATCACTTCATAATCAGTAGCATCTACGTTAAAAATAGGTATTACATGATGGTAATACAGAAAAACAAGTCTGAAAGATCATGGTAATTGAGATATTTACAGACTAAATCATAGCTTTAAAAGACCTGGTATCCTAAGAACTGGACAGCATCCAAGATGGGTGAGACACAGTAAGTATATATGCTGCTTTTATTTTCACATTCTGCAAGTGACCTTTAGCCAGAGTTGACTCCACGGGTTTTAGTTAGCTGCATACTATTAAATGTGTGACAAAGTCAGTTGTCAAGGCAACTGATGAGCAGTGTATTAAAACAATGTGGGCCGGGCGCGGTGGCTCAAGCCTGTAATCCCAGCACTTTGGGAGGCAGAGATGGGCGGATCACGAGGTCAGGAGATCAAGACCATCCTGGCTAACATGGTGAAACCCCGTCTCTACTAAAAAAAATACAAAAAAAACCAGCCGGGCGAGGTGGCGGGCGCCTGTAGTCCCAGCTACTCGGGAGGCTGAGGCAGGAGAATGGCGTAAACCCGGGAGGTGGAGCTTGCAGTGAGCTGAGATCCGGCCACTGCACTCCAGCCCGGGTGACAGAGTGAGACTCCGTCTCAAAAAAAAAAAAAAAAAAAAAAAGTGTAGTTTGTATCTGGAGATTAGGATAGTTTTACATTAGGAAGTCTATTATCCACCTCATTAATTAAAGGAAAAATCCATTACTTGCTTGAGCACATAATAAGTATTTACCATGAAATCCTACTTTTTTAAAGAAAAAATTTAGGAAAATACTTTTAGCCTAACAATGTTCCTTACTTGAGGAAACATAACAAACATTGAAACAAGCTTTCACTTCTTTGTCATTTCTTACGCCTATTTAATCCATTTTCTCAACTTTCTGAAATTCCTGTGGCAAAGGTCAACAGTGATCTCTTTATGACTACATGCATAAACACGTGAATGTTTTAGTTCAACGTGAGGCAACTAGATTGTTAGCGGTCCAGACTTGAAGTTATCTCCTCACTTGGCTTCCTTGACTTTGCTCTCCTGTTTTTCAGATGACTGCTTCCTAGTCATCTTTGTGGACTCAAAGCTTTCCATGGTTGATCTCAACCATTCAAGTTTTGTATGTAAATCCATAGATAAATATGTGTGTGTACCCCCACTTTACTCCCAAATCCCTTGAATTCCTGCAAATAGCCACTGCCCAGTCATCCAATCTGGAAATTATAGACTTCCTCTCTATTAATTATCAAGACTACACATTTTTCTTCTGTTTCCTATTTGACTGCTACTTTCATGCCCTAGTTCTAACACTGATCATCTGAGGCCCGAACTATACATCATCCACCTCAAAAACTGAAACATTTTGTAGAGCTGTAACCTCAGGTTAGTTTGAGTGCCAACTGTGTGCATTTAATTCTGAGGCACAGGCTTTAAATGACTTGCCCAAGTCCATTTAGTAAGTGACAGCAAAAATTCAACCCTTCACCTTGGTCCTGATTTGTCATCTCAGATAACCTGTCCTTGAAGATTTAACTCCCGTGTCCTCTCTAGTAACCTTTGCTGAACCCAGCTTGGACTAACTTGCCCTTTCCTGTCTGTCTGCCACACTAGGTGCATCCGACTATGGACACCTTAATTCTGTTGAAAGTATTCTTCCCAAGGGAGTCTTCCAGCTTACACTTGGTATGAAGGGGAACTCCCTGTTTGCCAAGATTGCAGCTACACTTAATTATTGGGTGGTTTTCCTTGCTGCTTCAACTCCATGTTCACTACCGTTACTCCTTAAAGTCAGACTAAGCGTAATCCCTGTCTATCTACATGACAGGCTTTCACTTTGACTTTAGGTCTTCATTCTGCAAACTCATGGCCTTATCAAATGAGGCCTTCCCTGGCCACCCTACTAAAAATAAAAAAGTACAACACCTCCCTTCTTGCACTGGAATTCATCCATATCTGCCTATTTTCCCTACAGGATATGTCACTATCTCACATATTTTTGTTTTACCCTTCCCACTAGAATGTATGCTTGAGAGCAGGGGCTTTTGTTTTGTTCATTGCTCTGTCTTCAGTGTCTAACTTTAGGAGAAAGTCTGACACACAGTATTTACTCACTAAATTATACACACATATTTAATACAGATTTACATACACATATATACATGTAATGAATTTAGAGATTACTTTTTCTGTAGTCTGAAGACCCTGTGTTGCCAGATGTTTCATCTATTCATGGTTTTGAAGCCATGGACATATTTTTCTAAATGTTCCAACTTACATGTATCTTTCTATTTTTTCCAAAGTAATACATTTACATAGCTTAGAAATCAGTTCTAGAAGATACGTAATGAAAATACTGTGCTGCTCCACTACTACTCACCTGAACATCCATTCCTTAAAAGTTAACTACACTCCTGTTGCTTCAGCTGTTTATCTCCATGTCTCAATAACATGCTTCTGCTACTTGATTTTTTTAAATGTAATTTAAAGAATGATATGTAACAAATGATATCTTAGGTGAGCAATAGCATTAAGTATATTCACTTTGTTGTGCTACATCACCACCATCCATTCACAGAACAACTCATTTTGTAAAATGGAAACTCCATTTCCCCCTGACCTAACCCTTGGCAAAGAGTTTCTTGGTGAGGTTGACTACTTCAGGTACCTCATACTGTAGGTGAGAATTATACAGAACTTGGCCTTTTGTGACTAGCTTATTTTTCTTTTTCTTTTCTTTCTTTTTTTTTTTTTTTTTTTAGATGGAGGCTTGCTCTGTCTCGCCCAGGCTGGAGTGCAGTGGAGTGATCTAGGCTCACTGCAGCCTCTGCCTCCAGGTTTCAACTAATTTTTTTTTTTTTTTAGTAGAGACGGGATTTCGCCATGTTGGCCAGGCTGGTCTCCAACTCCTGACCTCAGGTTATCCACCCGCCTCGGCCTCCCAAAGTGTTGGGATTACAGGCGTGAGCCACTGCGCCCAGCCTGTGACTGGCTTATTTTGTTTAACCTAATGTCCTTCAGGTTTATGAATGTTGTAGCATGAGTCAGAATTTTCGTCTCTTTTAAGGCTAAATGATACTCATTTGTATGTGCAGATTACATTTTGTTTCTCTCTTCATCAATGGACACGGGTTGCTTCCACCTTTTGGCTATGTCAGATGATGCTATGAACATAGATACACAACTATCAAAGAGATGGGTGTACGGATATTAAAGACTCCTTGCTTTCAGTTATTTGGGATACATACTGAGAAGTGGAATTGCTGGATCATATGGTAATTTTAATTTTTTTGAAGAACCACCACACTGTTTTTCAGAGGCTGCCCCATTTTACATTCCCACCACGAGAGTTCCAATTGCCGCATATCCACACTTAACGCTTGTTACTGTCTTCTTCCTATAGATGAATGAGGATGTAATTCCTGTATACACACAAACTCAACACTTCTTTTCTTCTCCTCTGTCATAGTTATACCGTAGTAACCCCCAAACAGAAAACTGACAAAGGACTCAGATTCAATTTTTTTTGTTTTTAGACGTAGTCACTCTGTCACCGAGGCTGGAGTGCTGCAACCTCCACCTCCCAGGTTCATGCAATTCTCCCTGCCTCAGCCTCCCAAGTAGCTGGGATTACAGGCACTCGCCACCGCGCCCGGCTAAGCTTTGTATTATTTAGCCTGGCCCATATCCAAATTTAAAGAAACGAAAGTTGTTTTAAAAATTCCTACCAATAATAAAGGCAACTCGATAAAAATAATATGGGTGGCTGGGCATGGCGGCCCAACGCCTGTAATCTCAGCACTTTGGGACACTGAGGTGGGTGGATCGTTTGAACCCAGGAGTTTGAGACTAGCCTGGGTAACATGGTGAAACCCCATCTGTACAAAAAAAATTATCTGGGCATGGCGACCCACACCTGTAGTCCAAGCTACTTGGGAGGCTGAGGTGGAAGAATTGCTTGAGCCCAGGAGGTGGAGACTACAGCGAGTCAAGCTCCACACTCCGCACTCCGCAAATGGGTAAAAGCCTCTTCACAAAAGATATACAAATAAATAATCATCTGAAAGGTGCTCAACATCATCAGGTAAATGAAAAGCCGCAAAAAGATCACTACACACCTGATCTGAATGGTAAAAATAAAGAAATTGACAATATCATCATGGGATGAACATGGAGCAAATGGAACTTGGACACGCTGCCAGTAGTAACATGATTTAAGCATTTTGAAAAATTAATTTGGTGGTTTCTAATAAATCTAAATACATATACTTGCCCTATGACCCAGCTTTCTACTTTCTAGAATATACTCAAAGAAAATGAGAACATAGTCCAAAAGATGTATGAGAATGTTCATAGGCAGCTCTATTCAAATTAGTTTGAAACTAGAAGTGATCCAAATATCCATAAACAAGAGAATGGACAATATATGATAATTTATAAAGTATTATAAAGCTTAGGGAAAAAATTCAGTGAATGTGCACAACACAGATGAATCTAAAAAAAATTCCCGAGTCAAAGAAGCTAGACAAAACTACATATTGTAGAATATATTTAAAATGTCGTCTTATTACTAAGAGACCTTTCTACATTCTTATAAAATTGTTCTACTTTATATTACATAATTTTAAAAGGGATCTGTAATAGTATTTTAATATGCCAGAATTTTGACATATTTTAATTGTGGGAAAATTTAAAGACCAAATCATTACTTACCTGATAAATATTTCCTTTTGTATGGAACTAAAATAGGAAAGAAAATTAAAATTAGAATATATGCTTTATTATAGGATTGACTTTAAACATGTTCACAATCATTAAAAATAAACCCTTTTATTAGTAGCTTAATATCGACATATTCATAGCTTAAAATCCGTATTTCTTTGCCTCATTAATTGTGTCTTGTCTGTTTTGAATTTAGTTTTTAAAGAAAGCTGTAGAGGGCTCACAACATGCATTAGCTTGGTTGGTGGAAACGAATATAGGATCTTGAGGAAAAGACAATAACGAGGTAAAGGAAAAAGGATTCTGCTTGGAGAGTATAGAAAAGAAATGTCGTAAAATTAAACAGCTGTGACCCTAACTACCTTACTATGGATGTACTATTTCTGATGTTTTGAAGTTATAGTTTAATTAAAAACTTTATGTAATCGCACCATGAGGTGCAGTACCTGAAAAGAACCAATTTTTTACAAAACAAATATTTGAAGTTGAATACTACTACCATAAAACTATGATGAACATTTTGATAATCACTGTAAAACTAATAGTAGTCAAGGATCCTGCCGTAGCAAGTAAAGAAATGTACATACTTCCGTATGTAAAGAAAGGAATTAAGCAGAGCAGGATGTGGAGTTTTGGTTTACAGTTGAAGTAGAAGGGGAAAATACTAAGGATGCAAAATGGGGAAATGGTTGCTTATATCATGTTTCAAGCACCCCAAATTCATATTTTGAAACATTTAAAAAAAAACAAAAACTTTTTTTGTAGAGATGGTGGTCTTGCTATGTTGACAAGGCTGCCTCAGCCTCAAAAAGTGCTGGGATTACAAGCATGAGCCACTGTGCCCAGCCCACATTTTGAAAATTTAAGTTTCTTTAATGAGAAAACATTTACTTTCTAACACTTAGAATAACAAACTGTGTAGTATTTTAACAAATATCATCAAAATACTGTTGTGGGCCAGGATAATTCTGTTCATTAAAAAACCTTCTGGGCTAGACACAGTGGCTCACGCCTGTAATCCCAACAATTTGGGAGGCCGGATTGGAGCAGACCACAAGGTCAGGAGTTTGAGACCAGCCTGGCCAATTTGGTGAAACCCCGTCTCTACTAAAAAATAAAAAAATTAGCCGGGCGTGGTGGCACGTGCCTGTAGTGCCAGCTGCCTGTAGCGCCAGCTACTCGGGAGGCTGAGGCAGGAGAATCGCTTGAAGCCGGGAGGCAGAGGTTGCAGTGAGCCAAAATTGCGCCACCGCACTCCAGCCTGGGCGACAGAGAGATACTCCGTCTCAAAAAAAAAAAAACAAAAACAACTTCTGATGGGTCAGAAGAAAACATTTTAATTCCAAATAAATTATAAACTATGATGTAGTTTTTGTTTGCCTAAACAAAGGATGTTCTTATGGAGAATCGAATTCCCTGTAAAGTAACACAAGAATTCTGGAATTATACATGATTATTCTTCACCACTTCTGCTCACTCAAATCACATGCAAAGAGATTATAATAATTCCTTTAAAAAACAAGAAATTTTTGACCTCTTGCAAACACTAAGCAGATAGAATAAAAGTATGCCTATTTCATGTGATCTGGCCTTACCTCCTAAATGTAAGAGAATTATAATTTGAGTTCCAAGAGACTTAAAAGCAAACCATCCTATTAATACATTCTGAAGTCTTATTCCCTATTTTTTTTTTTTTTTTTTTTTTTTTTTTTTTTTTTTTTTTTTTT
>NW_016814542.1:137402-148291 GCF_001698545.2 Rhinopithecus bieti | reverse complement strand
AAAGGAAGGAAAGAAAGAAAATAGTTGCAAGGGAAAACTTGATTTAAAAATATTCTAAGACCAGCAGAATTGCTATTATTTTATTTCAGCTGCCTTGAAATAAAACCATATTGGCATGTTGGAAATTTCGTCTTGTTTTCACAGAGCCAATGTTCATGTAAGACTTTCTCAAAGGGAAGCATCATATATGTATTTAGGACTATGTGGCACTTTAATAAGATTAATAATTTCAGTGTTTACATTTATTCCTTCTATAATAAATGTATATGATTTTGATTAAGGTATCCCTAATACAGTTTGAAACATTCTTCCAAATGTTATCGTTGAAGAATATAACAGTAATAAAAAGCACCTTTAGGCTGGGCATGGTGGCTCACGCCTGTAATCCCAGCACTTTGGGAGGCCAAGGCAGGTGGATTGCCTGACCTCAGGAGTTCGACACCAGCCTGGCTAACATGGTGAAACCTTGTTTCTACTAAAAATACAAAAAATTAGCCAGGCATGGTGGTGCACCCCTGTAATCTCAGCTACTCCGGAGGCTGAGGCAGGAGAATCGCTTGGACCCAGGAGGCAGAGGTTGCAGTGAGTTGAGATCACACCACTGCACTCTAGCTTGGGCAACAAGAGTGAAACTCCATCTCAAAAAAAAAAAAAAAAAAAAAGTGTCACAATAATTAGAGGCTCAATTGGGCCCAATAGCCAAATATATAAATAGCCTCCAAGCACAGTCTTTAAAAAATGACACTTTTTGGCTGGATGCAGTGGCTCACACTTATAATCCCAGCACCTTGGAAGGCCAAGGTGAGAGGATCACTTGAGGCCAAGAGTTTCAGACCAGCCTGGGTAATATAGTGAAACCCCGTCTCTACAAACAAACAAACAAAATAGCTAGCGCACATCTGTAGTCCTGTCTATTCAGAGGGCTGACATGGGAGGATCACTGAACCCAGGAGTTCAAGGCTGTAGTGAGCTGTGATCATGCCACTGCACTCAAGCCTGGGTGACAGAGCAAGATCCTGTCTCAAAAAAAAAAAAAAAAAAAAAAAAAAGACATTTTTATTTCAAATATTTTACAATGTGAAGTTACAAATCTATTTCCTAGAGAACACTGAGTGTATGCTCTAGCAAATAGCCTTTTTATAATTTTTCCTTGATAAACTCTTTTTTACTACAGTCTTACTTCATGGTCCTATGTAATCTGACTTCAGCACTTTCCAGGAGAATAACTAAGTGATTAAGAACTCTAAGCCTAAAATCCAACAGACCTGGGTTAAAATCCTGGCTTTGTCAATTATTTCCTGTGTTACCTTGAACAAATAACTGAAGTTAATTTCATCTCTCAATAAAATGATGATAATAACACCACTTGATAGGTTTGTTATGATAATTAAAGCCAGGTAAAGTATATGGTGTGCTTAAGCACAGTGCCTGGCACAGGATATGCATGTTAAATAGACCCTGCTTTGGACCATATTGTCCAACAACTGTCTTCCAACTCCAGGATTAAATATATACCCAATTCCACTGCCTGTAGCTTGTGTGTTGTCAAATAAAAGTTGTACATTAAATCTCAGGACCCAGTTAAAAGTCATATGTGACAAAATCAGTTTTTAAAGAAATTAATGAACACTGTTTACTAATTTGTGAAAAAACAAACAGAAAAGAATAAGCCTTTTACCATGGTCAGTACACTGATTTCTGACATCCTCTATGCTTTCTACTTTGATGGCTTCTTGGAGAAAAATGTAGCAACTGTCTTGGAACTGAATCCAAGTAGATGAAGGACAGTCTATGTAGAAAAAAGAAGAACACTGTTAAATAACTTGAGAAAAAGAATTACATGAATTCCCAAAGATAAGGATATTAGATATTAAATTTTCACATACACACAAAGGCAATTTTCTTTGTTAAATCTTTATTAAAATAAGAAATCAACCAGTGTAAAAGGAATTTCTTTCTCTCCATTATACATACGGAAAAAGAGAAATGTGCCAATGATTCTCTTCTGACTTTATAGAGCAAAGATACAAGTTTTTAGGTTGTTTAGGAATTCAAGGCAACAAACTATCTAGAAGACAGCCAATCAGGATTACACACTTCTCTTTGAAGGTTATCTTTGCAGTATTTAACAATTTCAAAAGTCTTAAGACTTTTACAAGGCCCTGTTGTTCAAATTATACCTCCAAGAACAGAAGAGAAAAACAAGTTGCTAGCTTATAAATATTCACACAAGTTTTCATATTGCACAGGAAAACGAGACTAATGTTCTTATGAATGTCCTTAATTTAACACCTCATCAAAGTAGATTCTTTAAGGTGAAATAGAACCATACCTCTTCCTCTACTGCTCTAAAGGGACATCTCCTTCACCTCTATCTTGGTCTCTTTTTGTTTATTATAAAGATGTGCATTTTTAAGCCTAGGCTCTAGAACCACTGTGACCCACCTAAATTTATTTTATATCCAAGTTATTTTTTCCTTCCAGCTGTTTTATAAGCACTTGAATTACACATATGACTACCTTGGGTTTAACTCTGGCAGGAATCTAGAACTCTCCCACAATGCTGGCTTAAAGATACCGTTGTTTTGCAACAAACACTTTGCTTTGGGAAAATGTTCATTATGAAACATTAAAACAATCTGGCTATAAAATTACATGATACCAACATTTACAAAGCAAAGAAGTCCAGAATCGAGTCAGGAATTGGAGAAGCCAGACAGCTTTGTAGGAGGAAGGTCTGAAAACAAGACACTTGGTTGAAAGTCTGTATATGGAGCAGGTAGATCCTTTCCCTGAGAAATAGCATTCAGCCATCTCAGGTTCATTACACATTTCTGCCACCTTCTTTGAAAATCTGGTCTTTATTCAGAGAAACTCTTATTCCTTCAAATCCACTTCCAGGAATTTAATCTAGATTTTCTAGTTGTTCTTAATGGAAGTATTAGTCTTCTACTCCATGATAGTGAGATGCAAAATTCCATCTTTTATACTTTTCAACAAGTTATCAACAATTGGTCACCTATCTACCCATCATCCGTATCAGACATTTGCTGAGCAACTTCTGTGTGTCAGGTATAATGCTTAGAATCCAGGCAAAGGGTGTATGATAAAAAGCACAGTGGGCCGGGCGTGGTGGCTCAAGCCTGTAATCCCAGCACTTTGGGAGGCCGCGACGGGTGGATTCCGAGGTCAGGAGATGGAGACCACCCTGGCGAACACGGTGAAACCCCGTCTCTACCAAAAAATACAAAAAACTAGCCGGGCGAGGTGGCGGGCGCCTGTAGTCCCAGCTACTCGGGAGGCTGAGCCAGGAGAATGGCGTGAACCCGGGAGGCGGAGCTTGCAGTGAGCTGAGTGAGATCCGGCCACTACACTCCAGCCTGGGCGACAGAGCGAGACTCCATCTCAAAAAAAAAATAAAATAAAATAAAATAAAATAAAATAAAATAAAAAAGCACAGTTACAGGTACCTAGTAAGGTCTCCATAAATATTCATTGAATGAGTGAACTAGGATGTAAAGGCAGATTTCTTCCCTCCTTCCCCTCTCTGCTGCCTGAGACATGACAGAGAGGACACAGCAGTCATTTCCAGAATAAAAAACTGAAAGTCAAAAGGGCAGAGGCTCTAAACTACAAACTTTGATTACTCTTTCTCTTCTTTTTCCCTCTTTTACTTTCTTCTGGTTCCTTTTATTGCTCTTTTCTTTTACCTTATGGATTTTTTAAAAGTGAAATGGAAGCAGACTGCATTACCACACTGAATGACATCTGAAACGCTTTTATAAATCATTGGCAATTATTGAACCACAGGTTCAGAAATGCACTTTTGTATTATTTCTAGTCAAAACTACAGATACTGTTTTCTACTTACAACAAATAACAATATACAAAATGAATTAATTTTGAAATACCATTTATATAAAATAAAATATGTCTAATAAGTCCACAAAATATAATCAACACCCAAGCACTTATAGTTCTTTTTTTTTTTATCTTTTGCTGCTGGCATGCTGTGAAAACATGTAGTTCTTATACTTTATAAATTAAAACGATTCGAAGATATGATCTCTAAAACACTGATTAAGGTATATGCTTATTTCAGCGGCAGCTCGTGTCAATTCTCCATGAAGTGTCTCAGCCTTTTCTTCCTCTAACCTATGACTCCTCTGAACATCTGTAGGACTTTTAAACTGCATTATGCATGAGAGGCCTTTTCTGGCAACAAGGACTAAAGACATGCTCAGGCTACAAGATGATAGCTTTATTGTACAGATACGTGGCCAATAAGAAAACTGAGGATACTATCTCAACAGTCAAATAGGCTTAGCGTTCATATACTAGGCCCCATATTGGGCTGATGCCTAGCCTAGTCAGCTTTTGATTAAGGAAATTATCCTTATTCCAATTAGTTGTGGCTAGGGTTTTGAAAATAATATGGCACAAATCATAAGAACTATGGGTAGTCATTCTTCTTTGGAAAAGGAAATGTGTTACCCTCTGACGGCCTATACACGTTTACATAGCACTCATTAGATCCTGCTTTATATAGCGGCTATGTGATATGCATCCTGTTTTCCCAAATGATTTTTAACTCCACGACAGCAAAGACCATGTCTGAGATCTAATTGTACTCTCAATAATAACTATCCTTCTGCCTTGAACATAACACTGGAAGGGGTGCATAGAAGTGGGTCAATACAGGACTCTGGTTAAGCCCATTAGGTTGTGGAGAAAAGTCTGACTCTGACTACACAATCTTGGACATGTTATTTAACTTACTGTGTCCCGGTTTCCTTATCTGTATAATGGGAATAACAGTACCTATGTGAGGGGGTTGCTGTTAAAAAATTGTGCTAGGTGCTTGGGATTCCACAGTGAACAAAAAGGAAAAAAATTCCTGTCCTCCTGGAAATTTATGTTCCAGTTGAGGCAGATACGCGAAAGGAAGACAAATATGTAAAATAATGTTAGATGGTGTATTGTGGTCTATTGCTATGTAAAAAATGAGCAGCTTAAAACAAGAAACACTTATTATACATAGTTTCTCTGGGTCAGGAATTCAGAAGCAGTTGCTTGTCTGGGTGATTCTGGCTTGGGGTCTCTATGAAGTTACAGTGAAGATGCTGGCTAGGGCTGCAGCCATCTAAACACTGAACTGGAGCTAGTAGGTCAGCTTCAAGAAGGCTCACTCATATGGGTGGTGAGCTGGTGCTGGCTGTGGGCAGGACACCACAGTTCCTCACCATGTGGACTTCTACACAGGGGTGCTTAAGGGTCCTTATGACATGGCAGGTAGCTTCTCCCAGAGTGAGTGATTCAAAGGAGGGCAAAGGTGGACATGCAATGCTTCATATAATCCAGCCTTGATTGTCACACTGTCTCATTTCCACACTATCCTATTAGTTATTGTATTAGGGTTCTCCAGAGAAACAGAGAACCAACTCTCTCTCTCTCTCTCTCTCTCTCTCCGTGTGTGTGTGTGTGTGTGTGTGTGTGTGTGTGTGTGTGTGTCTGAAAAGATAGGAGGGAAAAAGTCACATGGATATTTCAGGCAAACAGAGGGAGTAGCAAACACAAAGCTACTGTGTTTGCACAGTATGGGAATGAGTATGATGATGATAATGATAACGAGCTACTCAAAGACCACTGATGAATAACTAAGTTAGTAATACAGAAATGGTCCTGAACTTAATGATGGACGACTTACGATTTTTTTACTTTACAAGTTTATTGGGATATAGCCCCATTCTAAGTCGAGGAGCATCTGCATGTAACAAGACAAAAAAAAACTTTTTTAACAGGATGTGTATAGAAAAAGAGAAAACAGACTGTTGACTCACTTCCCCAAAACTTTCAACTGTCTTCTCCTTAGGCTCATTTCAGCCTTAGCAGTAACTCCAGTTAATTCAACATGGAACCCCTTTTCTCATGCTATAGATCAGACTGTGTGCCCCAGAAACAAGTTTTAAGCACTACTCAAAAGATATATTTTTACTTTGAGAAGAACAGGGCTCAAATAGAGGCTGGACAACTCCTCTGAGGAGAGTTGTTGACGTTCATGCACCTCATGAGCAAAAGGCTAAACGAAGTCATCAACGCTAAGTATGTTTGCTATAGTCCTAATATAATTAAAAACCTGCCCACTAAGCTCTCTGCAAAGGTCCTTTCTATGACTCTTATTTCTTCACAGCAGTCCTGAATGATAGGTTGTTATTAATAATGCACTTAAATGACTCTTAGGGATTTTATAATTTTATAATTCTTTAATATGTATAGAAATTTAGGAGCCTCATGAATATTTTAGAAGTTGTACTTAGCACAACTCCAAAAGTTTCTATATAGATCCTCTGCCTAAAATTATCATGTGCTAATAGAAGATAGTATCATATCCACAGGAATACTTTGCATTACCAGTCAAATCTAATAGAACTGTCTGTTCCTTTATAAGTTCTCTCTTTGTCTCTTTTTTTTTTTTTTTTTAAAAACAAACAAAAAAAAAAAAAACAGGCACAGCATGAGGAAGTGATTCTTGGGACATACTTATTCTAAACGTTAATAAAGGAAATGGCAAAGACTTCTTTTTTATTTTCATTGTCAATAGTAAGACCTTTACTCCTCTCCCATTAAGATATGAGTTGTAGTCACATAACTTCTGCAAGGGCAACTGTGGCAGAGACAGATGAAGAAGAAGGGCTATTTATTACATTTATAATGCATGGAGGAGGGAGTGGCTGTTCCAAGTCCCTGACTAATCCAGAGATTCTGTGGCTGTACTCTGAGCTGCAAGATCTCTCTGAATCCCAAGGAAACCGAGGCACTCTGACACCCCATCCCCTCTCCGTATCACTCTTCCCAATCTAGCTTTCAAGATATGCATCTCCATATTCTCCCATCACTTCCCTCTTCAGAAGGGCTATGAATAATATTTTTTCATAGAAGGGGTGTGCCATTGTTAATCTGTACCTTTCTCTTTGGGCATCACTGGTCTATTTTTTTAAAGATTTGGTCTCAAGATTTGCCCTCAAAATCTAAAATAGGCCAGGCGTTGCAGTTCACACCTGTAATCCCAGAGCTTTGGAAGGCTGAGGTAGGAGGATCACTTGAGCTCAGGAGTTCGGGACTAGTCTGGGCAACAAAGTGAGACCCCACCTCTACAAAAAAAAAAAAAAATTAGCAGGGCATGGTGGCATGCACCTGTAGTCCCAGCTACTCAGGGGGCTGAGGTGGGAGGATCAATTGAGCCCAGGAGGTCAAGGCTGTAGTGAGCCATGACTGCACTACTGCATTCTAGCCTGGGTGACCGAGTGAGACCCTGTCTCAAAAAAATAAAAACAACAAAAAAAAAATTAACCCACAAAAGGAATGAAATACTTGATATGCACAATAAAAATTATGGAAAGTAACTTTGCTGCAAAACTAGTTTTCGACACATAAGCAAATTGTTACAAGATTCTCAACAGTAAAATAAGTCCTGAAATAATACCTAATTGTAATTTCACTTTTTCATTGGAAGAAAAATAAACATTAACATTGCAAAATTTATTTTAAAATCCTCTAATATTTAATCTGAGATAATTTCTCCTGAAACATAACTGTGTCATACACAAGAGTCGGAAAAGGTGGCATCAGGCCGGGCACGGTGGCTCACCCCTGTAATCCCAGCACTTTGGGAGGCTGAAGTGGGCAGATCACGAGGTCAGGAGTTTGAGACCAACCTGGCCAACATGGTGAAACCCCATCTCTACTAAAATACAAAATTAGCCAGGCGTGGTGGCACATGCCTGTAATCCCAGCTACTCGGGAGGCTGAGGCAGGAGAATTGCTTGAACCCAGGAGGTAGTGGTTGCAGTGAGCCGAGATTGTACCACTGCACTCCAGCCTGGGTGACAGAGTGAGACTCCATCTCGGAAAAAAAAAAAAAAGAAAGAAAGAAAAGGTGGCATCAATAGATTAAGGTGATTTAAGGCTTTGAATTCAATCTATGAAATGAGTGCATAGCAGAGGTAACAGAATTTGAAAAAAATTGCAATCCACTTATCCCACCTACTTTTAAATAACTCACCTAAATTTTCATCCTTTTATTATAACTTAGAATAAAGTGCAGGGACACAAATCAAACAAAACAAAAATCCTCAAGATGGTAAAATCTCTGTTATTATGGAGCTTCCCTCTGGTAAGAGAAGCAACAAGCAAGACAGATGAATAAACACGATGCATTCAGAAAGGCTTGGAAAAGATAAAACATGGAGATGTGATGGAGAATGTGGGTGTTCAGGGAGGCTTTGGAGAAGGTGACATATGAACAGAGATCTGAATGGTGGAGGTAGGGGCAGCCATGCCAAGGACTGCGGGAAGGTGGTGTGCACAGAAGGACCAGTGGTGTTGGAGTACCCAGATACTGTTTACTCCATGGATACACAGAGTGAATGACAGGAAGGGTGGTAAGAGATGACATCAGGGAAGAAGGCAGAGGCACCTCATCTAAGGCTTGTAGGACATGGCAATTCAAAATCCCGAGATTCTGATCCACATGATGATCATGGAATGAGGGACTTACTCAGAACATGCTTGTTCACTTATCTCATGCCAGGCATAGGAAACCACTGACCAATAAACACATACTGATCATCTATTACGTGCTTAAGCACCCTTACGGAAAAACTTTTTAAAGGGATGCCATAGATTTTCACTCAGGAATTTAAAGAATGTTTTGTCCACTGTGATTTTCAAAATAGTAGCAAAGAACAACATAAGATCACTTCACTAATAACCTCCAGAATGACAGAAAATAACAATGATTTCCATTTCAATATCACATTTATATGCAATACCCATATTTTATTATGCAACATCATAAGAGCTTTTCTATTAAGATCTTGGTATTCAGCAACAAACTCTTTCTTGACTTAGTTCTAAGCCAAATATGACCCCTGATCTTGCTTGGATGGGAGATTTGTTTAGTATTATGAAAAACACACTTAGTTTTTCAGCCCTAAAACATTAGCATATATATGAATGTGCTCAGTAACCATAAACATCCAATACACATAAGGTGGTATTCATATGTTTTCTGGTTGCAACAATTACCCTTCATTTTGTATGAAGAGAATAAAGGGAAGGAAACCAAGATGAACCACACCTGTAACAGGGACCAGACGTGAAGTTTCCACTTAATGCTCCCAACAGCCCCATGAGGTAAGTATTATCTCTCTTTTACTGAAGTGCAGATAAGTTGGTTAACTAGCTAGGTCAAAGCTCACATTCATTTCTAAATTAATCCTTAAAGCTTCCTGACTGAGAGGAGCTGATTAATTAACAACATTAATTTATTCATCATGCACTTTTCTAAAGCTCTTGAAAAGCCTATTGATCCACAGTGGACTTATCAAAGGAAATGCACAAAAATTTCCAAAGGGAAATGTGCCCTCTATTGCTGGTCAAAACAGCTTCACTGAAGAAGAGACATACCAAAATCTAGAAACTGATTTTCTTTAAAAGTCTGACAAGAAAGAAAAATCTGACAAGAAAATTCGACTAGCCTAAAGTACAAATGCACAGCCTCGCAGAGGGTGGTTTACATGAGAGTTGAGATGTTACTGGCTTGCAAAATGAGGGTGTGCAGAAGAAGGGTTCAGAGACAGCCCAGCTTTGTCTTAGACAAAATTAATGTTCCCAGTCTGAACAGTGTGAACATGGGCACATCTTGTTTCTGCCCCTTTGACAGGCAGCAAGTGGCATAACCAGTCATAAATGCTGGTCCACAAAAGCTTTCAAGAAAGGAACCTTGGGTTTGTATGCAAGTTCTGAGCTGTCCACTGAAATATTCCTGTCAGCAGACTTCGAGCAGGCACTTATTATAAAAAGGCAGTGAAATTCGGGGCCGGGGTTGGGGGGGAATCTCTTGCATTTTATTTAAATCTCTTGCACTTTATTTAAGCCCACACAAGTACTAATTTAGTTCTTGTTTATTTTGCTCTTTAATTCCTGGAATTGTTCAGTCAGTGGTGTTTTTGGAAGTCTCTCTTCTCCAGTCTCCCCATCCACATATTTTTGACATGCATGTATGGAAATTTTTTTAAAAAAAAACCACAGTCAATAGAATTGTGCATTTTCCTCACAAGTCATTTTGTAAGTGAGTGGTCACGTGTGTGATTTTTCAGATGTCACTTGCACAACAGCAGACTAGAACTTTAAAACCCCTTGATTTCAGTGAAATCCAAGCTTGGCCTGTTCCCGTTCCTCTTCCATCCAGGGGTTATTTGGCTGAACTGTTTTCCTGTTTCAACAACTTGAACACCAACCAACTAGACAAACAGCGCTGCTTGCAAAAGAGGGCCTGCTTCCTCCGGCCCCCACCCCCATCCCAGCAACCCTACCCCGGCCGCGCACCAGCTGGGGAAATCGCCGCCAATGTCCCCGCTTCTCATTTCAGCCTGAAACGGCCCTGAAACGGCGCCCGTCGTGCAACTCCAAGTCCCTCAGCTCTCCGGCCAATCGGCCTAATTTGGGGGTTCCCTCCCCGCAGAGTGGGGTCTGCGCTGAGGATGTGGACTCCAAGGAAGACAGGGCCCTCCCGTATTCTCGGCCACCTCCCCTCCCCGAGGGCAGGCGGGTGAGAGGTGACCCGGAGCCAGGACCCACGGGGGATGGTCGTGCAGGGAAGGGCGGGATGCCCGGCCAGGCGCTGCGTCTGCGGGCCGCCCTCGGGTGCGCGAGGACGAAGAGTGTGCGTTGGGAAGGGGGCGACGGCGGTCGCGCGCGGTCCCGGCGAGGGACGGCTTACGGGCTTACCCGCGACGGCAGCAGCGGCGAGCCCCAGCAGCGGCAGCAGGAGCGCGGGCGGCGCGGCCAGGGGCATGACGGCGGGTGCCGGGGGGCGTCAGCGGTGG
>NW_016814542.1:115554-137271 GCF_001698545.2 Rhinopithecus bieti | reverse complement strand
CGGGGCGAGGCGGGAGCGGGGCGGCGCTTCTCGGGTGCGGTTCAATGCCCGCCGGGCGGAGCGTGAACGGCACTGGGGGCTCCCACTAGGAGGACCTGTGTGCTCCGTCCCGCAGGAGCGGCTGGCGCGCGGCCTTCTGGAGCTTCTAATTTTTGTTTTTTAAACTTTTAATTTGAACTGAAATAACTTAGGACTTTCGAAAATATTGCAAAAACAGCACAAGAGATTTCCGTAACCCTTCAGCCAGCTTCTCTAAATATTAACATCTTATATAACGCCAGTGCAGTGATCAAACACGGGACACTCGCACTGGGATAATGCGATTAGCTAATCTACAGCACTTACCGCATCTCATTAATTCCCCGCTAAGGATCCTTTTCTGTTCTGGGATTCAATCCAGGATCATACATTGCATTGAGATGTCGTGACTCCTTAGTCTCCCTTTAATCTAGGACAGTTCTCTGTCATTCTTCTTCTTTCACGATCAAACCACATTTAAAAAGTACTGGCCAGTCGTTTTGTAGAATGTCCCTCAGTTTCATTTTGTCTGACGTTTCCTCCTGATTGGATTCAGGTTGCGCTTTTTTGGCAAGAGTACCCCAGAAGTGATGTACCTGCTCGAGAAGGACAAGATGTCGGTGTCTCATCACTGATGAGACAACTTGGATCACTTGGTTAAGGTGGCGTTTGCCAGCCTTCTCCTTTGGACCTACTGGCCAGAATCCTCCTTTTCAAAGACTCTTCAGTGGACTATGTCTCTTCGACAGCTTTTCTCTGTTACCAGCTCCTGGATGAAGAGTCTTTAAGCTATGCTTGCTACAATGTATGCATAAACTGTGCAATTGTACTTCACTCATGAGGGCCTCTGGACAACACCAGCCAGGGTCAAGCAAGGGTGCTTGTTTAAGCCTCATGTCATCGGCAAAAGAGTTCTATAAAATCAAGTCTAAACTCAATAACATGAAAACAAATGACCCAGTTAAAAAAAAAAAGGGCAGATGATCTGAATACACACCTCATCAAAGAAGTTATATAATGGCAAATAAACAGATGAAAAGATGCTCAACATCATATGTAATTGCTGAATTGTATATTAAAACAAAAATGAAATACCACTACATACCTATTAGATACCAGAATCCAAAAACGCTGACAAGATCACATGTTGGCGAAGATGTGGAGCAAAAAGAACTCTCATTCAGTGCTGGTGCAAATGCAAAATGGGGCAGCCACTTTGGAAGACAGTTTAGAAGCTTCTTCCAAAACTAAATGTACTCTTACCATACCATCTAGCAATCACAACTCCTTGGTATTTATCCAAAGGAGTTAAAAATTTACATATACACAAAAACCTGCACATGAATGTGGATAGCAGCTTTATTCATAATTGCCAAAACCTAGAGGCAACCAAGATGTCCTTCAATAAGTGAATGGATAAACGATGGCACATCCAAACAATGAAATATTATTCAGTACTAAAACCAAATAAGCTATCAAGCCACAAAAAGACATGGAAGAACTTTAAATATGTATTGCTAAGAGAAAGAAGCCAATCTGAAAAGACTACATATTATATGATTCCAACTATATGACATTTTAGACAAGGCAAAACTATGGAGACAGTAAAAAGATAAATGGTTGCCAGGGGTCGGGGTGGGAAGAAGGAGGGAATGAATAGATGGAACATAGGATTTTTAGAGCCATGAAATTATTCTGTAGGATACTGTAATGGTAGATGTGTATCACTATATATGTGTTAAAACTCTTAGAATGCACAAAACGAAGATCAACCCTAGTGTGAACAATAGACTTTAGTTAATAATTTGTCAATATTGGCTCATCCACTGTAACAAATGTACCTGCTAATGCAAGATGTTAATAATTGGGGAAACTGGGGTATGTGTAAGGAGGTACATGGGAACGCTATACATTCTGCTACATTTTTTGTATACATCTATAACTGCTCAAAAATTACTCTTTTTTAAAAAAATAAAATCTAACCCTTTCCAACTCTTTCTAACCCTTTCCACACTTCTGATAATCCAGAGTGGTTACACCAAGGAAATTTGACCCACGGGGTCTATAAGGAGAGTCATAGAGTGTTAGACATGGTAGGGGTCATCTTCATTTACTAGTAAGGAAATTGAGTGACCCAAAGAAGGGATGTGATTCTCTGTGGGCTCACAGAGAATGCTAACAAATGAACCAGAGCCCAGGTCCTGTGCTGGACTCTCCCACCTATTCCAGGTTCTGCCCCTTTGCCAAAGTATTAAGGTCTTGCTTAACTTATTTACTTCCATTCTTCTTCTCAGGCTGCCAATAATGGGTTTATTATATACCGAACTCCAGACCAGAGCGAATCCTTCCAAAGGTACTCTACGTTGGAATATTGACACATCTTGATTCCAGACTCTTTTGCCTTCCTAACTGCAGAAGTAAAAATGAACAGTTCTAAGCAATCATGTAATTGTGAAAGTTATCTCTTCCACTCCACCTCAGGCACCAAAGTATATTTTATCAATGTGGTTTTCTTTGTGTTAAGCTACTTTTCAAATATTGGTTACATTTACCAATAGAATTGACATCCTAATGAATCAATCTATTTAAGGCAAAACCCATTTTAACACTGTCATTTTAAGTCATTTGGACTAAAGAAAGTTATATTATTTTATTGTTAACTCTGGTGCACACTGCCTCATTTTTATGCTAATCTGATGAAATAGACTACTTATTGCCTGTATGTGGGTACTATTATATTTCACTCTCCAATTTACTCTCCAGTTACACTTCATACCCGTAATTTTTCCTTCACTCTCACTCCAACTTACGTCCTCTTTTCACTCATGCCAGACTTCAGTCCCTTGCCTGCATTTTTCTCAGCCTTTTGTTTCTCCCTTCTCCACCCAACTGGGATACCACATCCTCTGTCCCCTTGTTCCTCTGCTGTGCTCACCTGGCCAACTCAGAACCTGCGGTCTCCACTTTCTTCTTCATGCTTTTTTTTTTTTTTTTTGGAGATGGAGTCTCACTCTGTCACCCAGGCTGGAGTGCAGTGGCACTATCTCAGCTCACCTCAACCTCCACTTCCTGGGTTCAAGCAATTCTCCTGCCTCAGCCTCCCGACTAGCTAGGATTACAGGCATACGTCACCACACCTGGCTAAGTTTTTTGTATTTTTAGTAGAGATGGGGCTTCACCATGTTGGCCAGGCTGGTCTTGAACTCCTGACCTCAAGTGATCTGCCCGCCTTGGTCTCCCAAAGTGCTGGGATTACAGGCATGAGCCACCTCACCTGGCCCATGCTCTCTTTTTCCTCAACTTTACTGAAGTCAACTGAGGATAGGTGGAGGAAATCAGTCAGTTCTCCCGATGGCTGTCACTATAAACAATATGGCTTTTAATTTCATCTGGGCCCTCTATTCCTCTTCTGCAATCCTTGTATTTGATTTTACCTTAGTCAGTGTCCTCTCCTATTTTTCTCATTGAGTATTTCAAATTTATTACTCTTTTCAAGCTAAGATCCCAGGCTGGGTGTGGTGGCTCATGCCTGTAATCCCAACATTTTGGGAGGCTGAAATGGGAGGATCACTTGAGCCCAGGAGTTTGAGAGCAGCCTAGGAAACATTGAAATCACCTGTCCCTAGGAAAAAAAAAAAAATTAATGTTGGAGGTCGAGACTGCAGTGAGCTAGAGTTGCACCACTGCACTCCAGCCTGGGCAACTGAGCCAGATCCTGTCTCTAAAAAATTTTTAAACTTTTTAAAAGATCCCATCTGCTACAGATCTTTCTCAGCAGACCTTGCCTTCTAGTACACAAGAAAATGGGAGACCATTACATACAGACAAACACCTTCAAATGCTTATCTGCAGTTCTTCTCTTGTGGCCTCAGAGAAGAAGGCATGCTTCCCTAGCCCACACAAACCAGTTCCTCTTGCTGCTTAGGACTGCCCCTCTCATTTTATCTTCTCCAAGATCTTCCATTAATGATTCCCTCTCCCCACTGCATCATCAGCTGCTCTCTGTCCATTATTTTTGTTTTTCCTCTCAGCTTCTAAACTTGTGAACCTCTTTCTTTCCCCTTTAGAAAAAAACCCTTCTTTAACCCTTCCTTCCCCTCTGGCCCAGTCCCTTTCCTTTCTGTCTCCATCATACTTCTTGAAATCTCATGTTCCTCATCGCCTAATTTCCCTTTCAATTTTTTTTTTTTTTTTTTTTTTGACAGAGTGTTGCTGTGTCACTCAGGCTGGAGTGCAATTGTACGATCTCAGCTCACTGCAGCCTCTGCCTCCTGGGTTCAAGCGATTCTCCTGCCTCAGCTTCCCAAGCAGCTGGGATTACAAGCATGCGCCACCACACCTGGTTAATTTTTTTTTTTTTTTTTTTTTTTTTTTTGTATTTTTAGCAGAGACGGGGTTTCACCATGTTGGTCAGGCTGGTCTAGAACTCCTGACCTCAAGCGATCCACCCACCTCGGCCTCCCAAAGTGCTGGGATTACAGGCATGAGGTGCCACACCTGGCCTTCCCTTTCACTTTTAAACTCACTTCCATCTGGATTCTGGCTTTACCACTTTGCTACATTTCCATTGGCTAAGATGGTCATTGGTTTCCTAATTCCTAGAATCCAATTTTATCTGACTTTGCCTCTCCAGTATTCAGCAATTGGATCAATATCGACTTGTTTTTCAAAACAGGGTCTTGCTCTGTCACCCAGACTGGAGTTCAGTGGCACATTCATAGCTCACTGTAGCCTCAAACTCCTGGGCTCATGGGATCCTCCTGCCTTGGCTTCTTGAGTAGCTGGCAGTACACATGGGTGCCACCACAGCTGGCTAATTATTTTTTGTAGAAATGGGGTCTTGCTTTGTTGCCCATGCTGAACTTGAATTCCTGGGCTCAAATGATCCCCCTGCCTTGGCCTCCCAAAGTGTCAAGAGGGATTACAGGTGTGAGCCACTACCCCCAGCCTATTTATTCTCTAAAAAACGCACACCAAATCTCTTAGCAAATGCTTGGCTTCACAATTGGTGGTCAGTTTATTTCTTGTACTATATGCCTAACATAAAAAACCCAATCTAGAGATTGTTTTTTTCAATAAGGATCAACTCCAGCATTTTTACTTTTACTTAAAAGATAAAACAACTTTATTATGACATCACCATTATATACAGCTGTGCTTTTCACATCAATTTGGCTTAGTTCTTGGAGGAAAGTCTTAATGACTAAAATTGTAGACAGATCATAGGACAAGAGAACTAGTCTAACAGTCTAACAAATTCAATAAGAAATCAGGACAAGTGTAGACTATATAAAAACTGTCTTAGAAAATTATTTACAACTTTATCATAGTGTGAATACTCTAAATGTAAAATAAATCTATGGATTTTATACAAAAATACTCTAAAGTACAAATGTAAGTTAAATGCTGAATAAAACATTCACCTTTTCCAGTGGATGCTATTACTAAGAATGTAATCTAGGTGTCAAAACTTAAAGTGATAACCACAAAGCAATGTTTTCTTAATCACTCACAATTTTAAATCTGTTAGTAGTCATCACAAGGTTTAGAGTTCCACTGAAAAGTCTCATTTTACAAATGCAACTCATACACTTTCCTTCATGGACCCTTTCTCTGTTTAACACATGTAAAAAAGTAAAACAAAATTCTTAGTCCAAAGTTGACATACTATGTGAAGTACATAAATTGCAAAATTATCAATCTTAAATACCTAGTTGATTCTCTTTACAAAAGAAACAGTCATGTAATACATCAGAAAATACAAAGCACAGTGCTACAGGGTACCTACTCAATCTAAAAATAATGTTCCCACACTTCAGAAAATGTTAAGTACTGAATCTTTAAAAGTCGTTTTATGAACAATTATAAACAGAAAAAAACTTCATATTTACATAATATTGGTATGAAATAACTTTGGAATAATTTAAGAAGCATTTTGCCAAGAGGAATCATTTTGCTGTATAAAAAGTAAGCAGAAGCCAGGCGTGGTGGCTCATGCCTGTAATCCCAGCACTTTGGGAGGCCGAGGCAGGAGGATCACCTGAGGTCAGGAGTTCGAGACCAGCCTGGCCAGCATGGTGAAACCCTATCGCTACTAAAAATACAAAAATTAGCCGGGCATGGTGGTGGGCGCCTGTAATCCCAGCTACTCAGGAGGCGGAGGCAGGAGAATCGCTTGAACCTGGGAGGTGGAGATTTACAGTGAGCCAGGATCATGCCATTGTACTCCAGCCTGGGTGACAGAGAGAGATCACTCTCAAAAAAAATTAAAATTAAAATTAAAAAGTAAGCATGTCTTATTGTTTATTTTTCCCTATTGCTAAAAATGACTATTTTGAAACAATGTTGATAGAGTTTACAGTTCAATATTTACTTTGAGGTACTAATTTTGCACTTGGCCAGATGCTCTTAAAAATTAAAAAGTAGACATGTCACCTAGTAATATGCCTATTTTAATTTTCTAAGAAGTTTTGTAAAAAAATTCTATTAAAATAGACATATCCTAGTTACCAATCACATTCATATAGAGAAAATGCACATTAAACATATTACTGTACAAAAAATTTGGACTTCAGTTCCAGCTTTAGAGTCCTCTCCATTCTATTAATTAGGGTGATAAACATGGCATTTAGCAGGCTATTAACTGTGGATACCAGCACATGCCTAAGATCTAAACAACTGAAAAAGTACTTAAGAGTTCTAATTTGAAGCTGAGTAAATACTGACACTGGGACATTTTAAGTGACTAATGTTTCATAACATATTAGTGCAAATTAGAAAACTTTGAGAAGAATTTAGTCATGGAAAGAAGGAAGCATAATCTCATCTTCATTCACTCCTTGTGCATATCGAACTGCTGAGAAGCCCGCCAGGTGCAAACGGTGCCTTTGGAAGACGAACCAAATCAGTACGACCATGAGAACTAAGATGCTTAGTGTGGCAACTGTGATAGCTATTGATGTGTAATCAGGGCCTGGAATAGGAAAAGGTTTGATGTTGGAGAAGAGAATACAAAAGTGATCATTATTGATTTTATACATTATGGGTTGTGTCACACACGTAAACCTGTAAGCTGTGTACAGACATAATAAATCTGATTGTTTCATAGCACTAACATAGAATTCAAACTCATCATCAGATCAAAAGAAACACTTGAGTGATTTCTTGTCAAATGTAAGTGTTTTCCTTTTCATTCAAATCCTCTTCATTGCGATAGGAATTTTCTTCCAAATACATTAATGTGCTGTGATTATTCTCACATTCCCTTCCTAACACCAATTTGGGAATATCACCACCTGTATATTATCCTACTTTGATAGCAAATCGCTAAAAGCTATAAATTTTTGTGATTGACTTACCTGGGGCCAAATAAAGTATTATTTGCTTCAAAATGATTTAAGCCTCTCAAATGAGTTCATTTAGTGCAGCTGCTGTTCCAAGACCCTTATCTGCATGCTGCCCAGATGGATTCGCTCTGTTACATGACTTTACATACCATTGCTATGCACATTACACATCTCATCCCTCTATGGATAACTCAAAATGGCCAACATAGAACTTTTGATTTACAACAACCTAACTCTGCTCCCACCCAACCCCTAAATCTTCCAGTTGCTTTCCATTCCACTCAGAATAAAACCAGAACTCAAGCCTTGCTTCCAAAGCTCTGTATGTCTAGCACCTACCCGTCAGTTCTTTCTGAGTGCTCAGCAAACTCGTTTTGCCCTAGGCTCTTTGCTCCAACTGGTACCTCTGTCTGTTATGCCCTTTCCTGTGATGTTTGCTTGGCTTGATTTTTTAGATCTTAGCTTCAATGTCTCCTGCTTCTAGACGTCTTCCCTGGTATCCTAGAGTAGCTATCCACCTAGTCTCCATCACATAGAGTTTATAACAATTTGATATTTTCCTCTCTTTAAAAAATTGACTTGTTTACTTATCTTTCTTCACCAGATTGTAATTTCTGTGAGAACAGGTACCTTATCTGTCTTGTTCTCAGGTGCATCCCAGTGTGCAAAACAGGGCATGGCACATAGTAGACACTCTGTTTACTGACTCAATGTGTGTATACATGGATACTGATTACCTAGAATTGAGGTTTTCTCTTTAATATTTACATACCAGAAGCGAAATTTTTATGCAAGATCTTTAAAAATGTTACTGTGAAAAATTTGGAGCTCTTTCTCCAGAAATTAAGTTAATATAATATTTTAATGGTAATTTTATGTATTAATTCATAATGAAATGTAAGTTCAAATTATGATTTTTATAGATACCCTGAATGTTTTCAATAACTAAATCCAGTTTTGCATTGTTTTAAAATTAACCATGAGTTTCACAGGATTAGGAAGAAAGGAAGCAAATTAACTGCAGAAATAGACCTTTAAGCTTTTATATAATCAAACTATAGAATAAAATACATCTCAAGAACATTTTAAAAGAAATTACTTCCCTAATACCCTGGCAACTTCTGTTTTTCTTAGGAAATAATTATATGAAATGTAGACTGGAGTACTAGTCATCTTGTGCATTTATTGTCCCTTGTAATCTATTTTTCAGGGGGAAATCTCTGTGACTTAATCAAGATATTTGGATATACTTTAAGGACTAAATACTTCAAGACCAAGTACAGAATTTTGTACATAATTGGATTGTGCATTTATTTCCTGACTGTTCTGCAAAAAGTTTCCTAAGGACAAGTTCCATACTTACCCAGAGGCATTTTGCAGACAACTCTTCCAAAGCCATGTTCACATTCAACATTTTTCCAAGTTTCATTTGAAGCTATCAACATGCTACATTTTCCAATACCACTCTTACTTTTATTTTCCCATTTGACAAATGTCACTTCTGATCCATCTAACCAACTCCAAGACTGGTCTGAAGAAAGAAATTAAATATAACTATGTTTACTGGCACTAAACTAGTAAGTTACAAGCATGGGGTTCATGTAACTCATCAGAACTGTGCTGTCCAATATGATAGCTACTTGTTAAAATAAAATGGATTAAAAAGGAAAAAAAAATCAGTCCTTCAGTTGCACTACTCACATTTCAAGTGCTCAAGAGCCACATGTGACCAGTGACTACTATATTGGATGGTGCAGATATAGAACATTTCTGTCTTTGTAGAAAGTTCTATTGGACAACACAGATAGAGAATGTGGTGTTTCGATTAAAGTGCAGAATACTTGCACATTTATTTTGTGAGGGAGAGATTTCTAAGGACCCATATACTTCCCCTAGTCTAATTTTAAAAAGTCATATCATTAAAGACATGCTGGTGGAAGACGAAGGGTGCAGGAATCTCCATCCCCACCCTTCTCCCACACCACCACCAGGACTCCATCTTTGTTTTCCAGCTGAAGAGGCACCACCTTGTGGTGACAGTGTAAACATGATTTAGGATTCATTTGGACAACTTGGAATCCTTGTATTTTTTGACAAGTACTTAACATTTTAGAATTCACATTTTAATAATTTAAAATTCAACTTTGCATAAAATGTGAAAAAACTTTCTCTTCTGTCATATTTGCACTCTTAATTTATTTCTACCAATTCCAAGTTCACCCAAACCCTATTTACATAATATTGGTATGAAATAACTTTGGAATAATATAAGAAGCATTTATCTATATCTACTATTTCTTATTAAAAAAATCCTTCCACAAATTTTCTTTGAATCAATTATCTGCAATTTTATAGGCTGGCGTGAAAGTAATGGGAAAAACTGCAATTACTTTTGCATCAACCTAACACTAAGCCAGTTTTTAAAGATTACTATTAAGATTTAATTTTAACCAAAGGTAAAAAATATTCTTAGAGAGAAGGGAATAACAAGAAGATAACTGTCTGAACAACAAAGTTATAAGTTGCAAATCCACGCGGTGACAGACACTAGAACTCTAAGAGAAGGCAGGCATGGGTTCCTTGTGGGGACACAGACATTGCTGTAGAGAAGAAAATATCCTGATGTTGATCCAAGGATCCCAGAAATAAGCCTCTAGAACGATTCCACTTTATTAAACATGATTTTCTGTGTCATTAGTGGTTTCCATCACTGCTAAGTTAACTCATGGATTCACTAAAAATTTATAACCGTCCAGAACAGCCAGCGACCTAGTTTATTTATCCATAAGAGGCATCTGAATTCGCCATCACTTAACATTCTTTAGCAAGGATGACTTATTATTTAGGATGAGTTAGAACTCTCTTTGCACACTACACATACAATTATTTCACTTACCAACAGAATGTTGAGATAATCCAAGCCAAACTCTCATGGTAATATTATTATTTTCCCTCATCAGTCTGCTCACAAATTTATTCTCATCTTCATCTTTTATGGAAATGATAGTTGCAGAGTGATCTGTTGAAGGAAAACAAATTCTCAATTAGCTTTATGGAAACTAGAGAAGTAGTTTATTCTCAACTACCCATTTGAAAAATACATATATTATTAACAAGATCATTGATAAATTCAAGCCTTACACAGAGACACTTTTTAAAAACTGGTATTTAGGTCAAAATTTTATAAGTACTTCCAAAAAAATCACTTCCAAACATGTACAAATAAATTTTGTGCTTCTTCAAACTATTTATCTGTCAATATTTTTTTGGCCCTGGAATTGCCTACCCACGAGCCCTCTCTCACTGTTCAGATGAGAAAAGAAAAAGAGTTATATAACCTCCCAATGTCACTTAGCTAGGATATGTGGGAGCTGGGATTTGAACCCAGACCCTCATGCCTCCAAGTCTGAAGTGCTTAACCTACATATTATTTTTACAGTAAACCACTCTGTTTTCTCCTTTAGGAGAAAAAGGTTTCTGACTTTCAAAACATACATATAGCTTATAACAGTTCCCATCATGTGTATATAGGTATAACACCCAATGGTTCCCACACAAAAGTTTCCAGTAATTAGAAGATTTTTCAACCAGTCAAGTGTCTCCACAATGGTTATTAGAATAAATTAGACAAATTAGCCACCCATCTACCTGGCTAATTTGCTACCCAAGGAAGCAGGTAAACAAATTTTGGTCTTTGAAATACTCTAGGTAGTTTCCCTAGAAGTCATTTTACAGTTTGACTATGGATCAAATTTGTCATGGGAAAGAGCCGATCATTGCTACTCTTTCTAAAATAGCTAGATCTGAAGGCAAAAAGCCCTGTCCTTTGTGGTGGTCAGAGGATGTGGCCAATCCTATTGCAGAACGGATGGCCAACGATACTACTTTGATTTGTTACCCTGGTGAGGCTAAGCTTATGTATTAATAACTAAGCAGTGGAACAACTACAATTTTTATTTACTACTTAGCTAACTTTACAAAAATTTTACCTCTTAATTCCTTTTTTCTAAGCATGTCTAGCTATAGGTAAAACCATTTCAATTCATTTGTCAGTAGTTTTGCTTAGCAGTTCACTTAGCCACTTTTATTTTATTATTTTAAATTTATTATTTATTTTATTTATTTTATTTATTATTTTTTTGAGATGGAGTCTTGCTCTGTCACCCAGGCTGGAGTGCAGTGGCGCAGTCTTGACTCACTGTAACCTCCGCCTCCCTGGTTCATGCGAGTCTCCTGCCTCAGCCTCCCGAGTAGCTGGGATTACAGGTGCACACCACCACACCCAGCTAATTTTTGTATTTTTAGTAGAGACAAGGGTTCTCCATGTTGGTCATGCTGGTCTTGAATGGCTAACCTCGTGATCCTCCCACCTCGGCCTCCCAAAGTGCTGGGATTATAGGCGTGAGCCATCACGCCCAGCCACCACTTTAAAATTCTACTTCTTCCCACTTACTAGTTTCCATGTACTTATTATTAACATTGATAATTTTTTTTTTTGAGATGGGGTCTTGCTCTGTCACTCAGGCTGGAGTGCAGTGGCGCCATCTTGGCTAGCTGCAACCTCCACCTCCTGGGTGCAAGTGATTCTCCTGCCTCAGCCTCCCGAGTAGCTGGGACTACAGGTGTGTGCGACCACACCCAGCTACTTTTTGTATTTTTAGTAGAGATAGGGTTTCACCACGTTGTCTAGGATGATCTCGATTTCTTGAACCTCATGACCTGCCCACCTTGGCCTCCCAAAGTGCTGGGATTACAGGCATTTTTAATGGCTATTCCAATATTTCACTGAGTTCCTATGTCATAAGATACTTAACCATTTCCCTACCACTGGGCAATTAGTTTATAGTGCTATTAGAAATGGGAAGTGCTTTAAAATATTTTCAAAATATAATCATTGCTTCAAATTATATCCTTAACAAACATTTCTAAAAATTATTGAGTCATAAGAAAATCAACAAATTTTAACTCACCATGTTTGGAACACAATTTTTTTGCCTCTGAAAAACTGTGCAATGCCTGATCAGACATGTAACAGTGACCCTTGTACTGGATCCACCGTGACCCATTCTCTTTTACTGCTGGACATCTTGATGAATATGTAAGATGGGACAGCTTTTTAGCTATAAAAATGTTAGACACAGTTATAACAATGCATGGAAAAAACAGACTAATTCAATGTCTAATTCAAAATCTAATTCAATGTCCCTGATTGGAACTGTTGCTTTTGTGGTTAAGACGCATTTAATTCATACCAGAGAAAGCCACAGCCCACACTCTATAAATACATATTTTATTTTTTATTTATTTATTTATTTTTTTGAGATGGAGTCTCGCTCTGTTGCCAGGCTGGAGTGTAGTGGCACAATCTCGGCTCACTGCAACCTCCGCCTCCCAGGTGTCAAGTGATTTCCTTGCCTCAGCTTCCTCGAGTAGCTGGGACTACAGCACTGCCACCATGCCCAGCTAATTTTTGTATTTTTTTTTTTTTTTTTTTTTTTTTTTTTGAGGCGGAGTCTCCGCTCTGTCGCCCGGACTGGAGTGGCCGGATCTCAGTCACTGCAAGCTCCGCCTCCCGGTTTACGCCATTCTCCTGCCTCAGCCTCATCCCGAGTAGCTGGGACTAACAGGCGCCCCGACACCTTGCCCGGCTAGTTTTTTTGTATTTTTTATGTAGAGACGGGGTTTCACCGTGTTAGCCAGGATGGTCTCCGATCTCCTGACCTCGTGATCCACCCGTCTCAGCTCCCAAAAGTGCTGGATTACAGGCTTGAGCCACCGTCGCCCGGCCTAATTTTTGTATTTTTTAGTAGAGATGGGGTTTCACAATGTTTTGGCCCAGGATGGTCTCGATCTCTTGACCTTGTGATCCACCCACCTTAGCCTCCCAAAGTGGCCTGGATTACAGGCAATGAGCCACCGCGCCCCGGTCCTAAATATCAATATTTTAATTAAATTTTTGGAATACCGTTTAAAAACGTAGATGATAGAAGCAGAAAAGCCTTAGCTTTCTAAGATTAGATTTGGTCTAAAGTAAAAACAATGAGAAAGATAGACTAGAAAAAGAAGTAAAGACAGGCCAAGCAGACCTGAAACTACTCTGAAATAATAATTAAAATTATTTCTTTCTCTGGATTCCTTTTTTTGTTTATTTATTTATTTTTTAGTAGAGACGAAGTTTCACCATGTTGGCCAGGCTGGTCTCAAACTCCTCACCTCAAGTGATTCGCTCACCTCAAGTGATTTGCCCTCCTCAGGCTGCCAAAGTGCTGGGGTTACAGGTATGAGCCACCGTGCTTAGCCCCTTGGATTCCTTTTTATTTTGATAATCGAAATAAATCTAGTTTTACTTAGTCATAAAATAACTATTTTAAAAAAATTTTTTTTAAATTGCTAATTTGTTTTACAAAGCATAATACATCAGCACCACAACATCACTCAAACAAAAAAAGACTAGGAGTGGCTTCTTAGCTCTTAAAATGCCCCTGGTTTCCATTTAAATTGATTTTAACTGTGCTGAGTAACAGAAGCAGCCCGGGGAATGCAGCTTTTGCCCCTTAACACCTGTTTTTAATTCCAACAGAAGAGCATATGAAAACTGGAGAGTAAATTGTCAATGTCGTATTAGTGAGGTACAGATTACCTGAATCAAATATCTGACCTGGTACCAGTCAGTAATCTCAACCCAGACTATTGCTTTGTGATGTATTCTGTATGATCTGTATGTCCTTCAGTAAGTAAAGGCTTTTCCTGTTTTTTTCCTCCAAATCTCTGCTTGGCAGAGTTCTTATTTGTGGTCTCTGTGATTAGAGAAGGATGGCGGCTGCTGTTTCTTTCATCATCAAGAGACTCTTTAGTGGCCCTTGGTTCCTTCTGCTGCTTCTCTATCTTCTGTTAGAAACCAGACTTGATCTTTTTGAACTTCGGTTATTTGATTGGCGTTTACCTCCATTCTTCTCACTAATGCTACCAATTTGAGTATTAAGTCTTCAGTTCAGCAGTTGGACTCCTGGGTAAGTTTCCCAGCTGCTGCAGATCAAAATACATTTGCCAAATTCATCTATACAATCTACAGAACTTCTCACAACTCCTCATTAATGCTGCTGTTGAAAAGAAATGTTACTAGTAAGTTCTTGTTTGATATTTTCTATTCTGATGAAAATGGTTGGGCAAAGGTATATTGCTGATTACTTAGTGTTGCACTGGGCTCAATTGTTAATGCAAAACTTCTTGAACATTGGCTATCAAGGCATCATTAGGATAGGGAACTTTTCTGACTCTCTTTTTTTTTTTTTTAAATTATTTCTTGCACTGGCAACATAAGGAAATGCCTTATCTTTGGTCTATTTGTTTCTAGTATAGTCTGCAACTGGGGTCTCTTAGGTGGCATACATTTTTTTTTCTTCCTGTTCTTCATGAAGTTTTGCTTCCAACTCTTTGTTTTTTTTTTTGTTTTTTTTTTTTTGGAAGGGCCTGCATCGTGGTAAGTGTGTTATATTCCTGTTCAAGAAGATCCATTTCTTTTAACTGTGGTAAAATACACATAACATAAAATTTATCATCTTAACCATTTTGGTTTTGTTTTGTTTTTAGAGACAGGGTCTTATTCTGTCACCTAGGTTGGAATGCAGTAGTGCAATCACAGCTCACTGCAGTCTCAAACTCTTGGGTGCAATAGATTCTCCTGCCTCAGTTTCCTAAGTAGCTGGGATTACAGGCATGCACTACTGAGTCCAGCTAATTTTTAAATTTTTTTTTGTAGAGACGGAGTCTCACTCTGTTGCCCAGGCAGGTCTTGAACTCCTGGGCTCAAGCCATCCACCTGTCTCAGCCCCGCAAAGTGCTGAGATTACAAGCATGAACCACCACATCTGGCCTTAACCATTTTTAAGTGTACAGTCCCGTGGCACTAAATGCATTCACTCTGTTGTACAACTATCACCACCATCCATCTCTAAAACTTTTTTATCTTGCAAAATTGAAACTCTATACCCACTAAACAATAACTCCCCATATTCCCCTCCATCTTGTCCCTGGTAACTGCCATTCTACTTCCTGTCTCTATGAATTTGAGAACTCTGGGTACTACCTCATATAAATGGAATCATAGAGTATTTGTCTTTTTGTGACTGGCTTATTTCACTTAGCATACTGCCTTCAAGGTGCATCTGTGTTGCAGCACGCATCAGAACTTCCTTCCTTTTTAAGGCTTCTTACCCATTTGTCCATCCATGGACACTTGGGGTGCTTGCATCTTTGGCTATTATGAATTATGCTGCTATGACATGGTTGGACAAACACCTGTTTGAATCCCTGCTTTCAGGTGTTTTGAGTATATACCTGAAGTGCTGGATCACATAGTAATCTTATGTATATGTTTTTGAGGAATTGCCACACCATTTTGCACAGTGGTTACACGGTTTTATATTCCTACCAGCAATGCATAAGGGTTCCATTTTCTCCACATCCTCACTAATGCTTGTTATTCTCTGGTTTCTTTGAAGATCCAGTTTTTAAAGTTAGCTCTTGTATTAGTTTCCTTGGGCTGCCATAATAAATTCCACAAAATTGGTGGCTTAAAACAACAGAAATGTATGCTCTCACAGTTCTGGAGGCTAGAAGTCTGAATTGAAGGGGTTGTTAGGATTGGTTCTCATTGGAGGCTCTAATGGAGAATCTGTCTCGTGCCTCCCTCTCATCTTCTGGTGGCTGCCGACAATCCTCAGCTTATCACTCTGTCACTGCAATCTCAGTCTTTGTCATCACGTGGCCTTCTTCCCTCTGTGTGTCTGTATCTCCGTCTTATAAGGACACTAGTCATTGGATTTAGGGCCCACCATAATCCAGTATGTCCTCATCTCAACTACCTAGATCTGTAAAGACTCTATTTCTCGATAAAGTGACAGTCTAAGGTTCTGACTGGACAGCAATCTTTGGGGAGGAGGCACTATTCAACCTGGCAGAGCACAGAACTTACGTCTGGTCATCTTATCATTCTCTATCCCATAAAGTCTGTTTCTCTATTTCTGCATGCCTTATTTCTCATGTATTCCAATTGTTTTTCTAAAAAGTTACATTTGTTTACTGTGCCTAACAACTGAGAAGTCAGTTCTTGATTGTACCTTGATTCCTGATTGTTTATATCATTCTCCCTTTCTTTTATTAACCTGCTTCTCTAAAGTTTTCACATTTTCTTCTGCCTGAATCTGTTCAACCAAATGTTGAATCTGCCGTTCAAGATCCTTCAGAGCAGAAAACATGGCGAGCACTGAGAACCAGAGGCTTTGGAAACTAATGCCACCACCTCCCTGCCTATCCTGCAGGCCTCTGCAGCCTCTGGTAGTTTTTTTTTTTTTTTTTTTTTTTTGTGATCTTCCTCAAGGTTCATGCTTTATCCACCAGGGGTGACCCTAAGTCCAGCCTCTAATGGAAGGGGCTCTTCCCTTAAATTTTAAGGATCATGTAAGTTTGGAAAATGCTTGGTTACACAAAGTTAAACAGACTTCATTATTACAGAAACTCTCTTAGAACCTTTGGCCGGGTGCAGTAGCTCACACCTATACTCTCAGCACTTTGGGAGGCTGAAACAGGAGGATTGCTTGAGCCTAGGAGTTCAAGACCAGCTTCAACAATATTGTGAGACACTATCTCTACAAAATGTTTTAAAAATTAGCTGGGTGTGGTGGCATGTGCCTGTGGTCCCAGCCGCTCAGGAGGCTAAGGTGGGAAGACTGCTTGAGCCCAGGAGGTCAAGGCTGTAGTGAGCCATATTCATGCCCCCCCACCCCGCCGGGGCAACAAAAAAAAAAAAACTGTCAAAAAAAAAAAAAAAAAAAAAGAAAAGATAAGAACCTTTAATATGATAAATTACATGAGGTGTTTCCCAAATTTATATGTGTGGGACCCTTTATTGAAATAAGCATCTCAGCCTTTGTAAAACATTGCTAAGTGAAATTAGAATTCACAAATTCTAGGGTAGAATTTACCTGGTGACAGAACAAATGAAAGTCTTTGGGAACAAATTCTCTGAGTGCTTATACTGTATTTGTTTCCATTTACAAAGTATCAAAATCATTTTCATATAATTTGTGAATAAATCTTTAAATAAAAATTCCATTGAGCATTTAATTATGTGCACAAATTATGTCACATTTTAGTAAATGTACTGTTACTGAAATTCAAGTCTTACATTTTGTAGGTTTATAACAAATAGCACCATCCTTAACAGAGTTGCATTTTTCATGTTTCCAAGTTCCTTTTGGGTCCAAGAGGACACAATTTCCAGGAGATGTTTGGCCTTTCCATGGAATGTAGTCAAATATACTACCATCAGACCATTCAAAACTTGATTCACTTCCCTGTTGTAAGAATAATAGAGATAATCTGAACCCAGATGTATGACTTTAAAAAGAATACAAAGAACAACATACATACTTCAAGAAATATTATAATGGAATATTAATTATTTGCTTCCAGTATTGTAGGTCTGAACCTACTATTATTGTAGGTCTGACTGACTTCTGATGCATTGATTCGGGACATTTGCTCTGGCACAGTTTATGGAGGACTTTAAATTTAGAGACAGAGTTATTATACCTGGTCTTTAGATGTTTTTAAAGGATGAGTTTACATAGCACTTGAAATTAAACAATATGCAAATGGCTTCCATTTGTCACAATGACAAATTTATAATCCCAACCTTCATATTGTTCTGAATATTGTTTTCTATGTTATATAGTTTTGTGTTTTGTGTCTCTGGCTACGTTTTTCACACTACAGAGGACACCAAGCAGTAGGGAGCTAGAAAAGAGAAACACTTCCCAAGAAACTCAAAATGGGAAGACTATTTTTGAGTTTTCCTTGAATTTATCTTAACTTGCCATCCTTTTAAAAAATTTTGCCCTAAATTTTGTTCTAAAGATTATTTAAATTAGAACTACAACTCTAGTCTCAATAGATAACCATTTTTTGTATACAAGACTTTATTGTAAGTACATAAATGATTAAATAATACAATTCAAATAGTGGCACAGATGTGTTTACTAGCAGAATTAATCTTAAGTAGTGTAATTTTCTAGAGGAAAAGTAGGAAGAAAGTACACATTTATTAGTCCTAACCATGTAGAGAATTTTAGATGGTAACTTGTATAAACTTTTGTGTTAAAGTCTCAATTAAATTATTATTACCCTGATTTTCTGCATGAGGAAATAAGGTTGCAAAGGCTAAATAACTTGCTCATGATCACCCAGCATATAAATGGAAGATCCGCTACTGGTACTGAAACTCAGGGTTTTCTGATTCTATGCTATTTCATTTTTACCAGTTTTCCAATTTGTCTGTCCCAACTAGGCTATAGAGGTGTTGTTGAGATATTCATCCACTGGGCCCTTGGGATGGCCTGAGCATTTGCCCTAGTGCATTCTACAACAAAATTTTCTATTTGTTCTGTGTTGTAAAAGGTAAGAAAGCACCATGCTATGCAAACGGAGTCTCAGTACTTCATCTAATGTTGTACTTTGTATTAATACTTTACATTCAAATTTCTAACCCTCAAAATAACACATTTGAAAAGTTTCTGGAAAGCAAAGCAAGACTTACATCATGACTTGAGAGCCCAACCCATAGTGGAAATCCATCACGTTTTACAATATCTTCCAGAAAGAGCTGGCCATTTTGGTCGTGAACGCTTGCCAAGTGACCTCCACTTTGAGAACACATGTTTAACGCTTCATACCATGTTACCTTTTTTTGAATAACACTGTAAATACCATCTTCATATGGCATAAACTGTGGCAATGTAGTATTATATTCTTCTTTGTAGTCAACTATAATAATTAAAAGCACTAGTGATTAAAATTTAAATTATTTCAAATATACCTTTTGGATGAGACAACATGCAATCATTTGAAAAGTTAAATAAAACTGGGTTTCTTATTAATAAGGGAGGTCAAATGCATATTTTATTTTTCTTACTGCTATGACACATATCTTAGGCTCTTAAAGTTCTCTGGTTGATATTTTTAAAAGGCATAAACATTTTCTTTCATTTAAGAAGCTTATATATTAGTTGGAGACAGAAACAATGGCTGAAATGATGGTAAAACTATTAACCAGTAGGAACTGTGAAATTGGTAGAGATTCATTTGAATGAGAGGAGTCAGGAAGACCGCTTGATAAACCAGGTCTCAAGGGTTAGGTGAAATTAAGACTAAAAAGAAATAAGGTAACCAGAAAGTAAGGAAGTGCTTAAAACTAACACAAACGGCCGGGCGCGGTGGCTCAAGCCTGTAATCCCAGCACTTTGGGAGGCCGAGACGGGCGGATCACGAGGTCAGGAGATCGAGACCATCCTGGCTAACACGGTGAAACCCCGTCTCTACTAAAATACAAAAAACTAGCCGGGCGAGGTGGCGGCGCCTGTAGTCCCAGCTACTCGGGAGGCTGAGGCAGGAGAATGGCGTAAACCCGGGAGGCGGAGCTTGCAGTGAGCTGAGATCCGGCCACTCCCCCCCAGTCTGGGTGACAGAGCGAGACTCCGTCTCAAAAAAAAAAAAAAAAAACAAACACAAACAACAAAGCCACAATGATGAGGTTATTTCAAGGGACATGGGAGCCAAGTGAAAGAGCTACCAAAGGCCAAAGCGGAAAGACTTGAGCAAAATATTACAGAATGCAGTATGTTAGATTATAATCCAAAGTATAAAATAAATAACCATGAACCTATACCAGGTCTAGAGGATTGGAGGAAATTAAGAACAAAAAGAAGGAGAAAGTATGGAAACGCTACAAACTAACAAATAACAAAAAACCCACAATGATGAGGGTATAAATAAATGACTGAATAAATTTAAAAATTGGGGCCAGGTGCAGTGGCTCATGCCTGTAATCCCAGCATTTTGGGAGGTCAAGGCGGGGGGATCACCTGAGGTCAGGAGTTCAAGACCAGCCTGGCCAACATGGTGAAACCCCGTCTCTACCAAAAATACAAAAAGTTAGCCAGGCATGGTGGCATGCGCCTGTAATCCAGGTACTTGGGAGGCTGAGGAAAGAGAATTGCTGGAACCTGGGAGGCAGAGGTTGCAGTGAACTGAGATGGCACCACTGCACTCTAGCCTGGGTGACAGAGCAAGACTCCATCTCAAAAAAATAAAAAATAAAATAAAATAAAAATTGGAGAAAATAGACAAATACCCTGTGCAGAAGAATTTCAAGTAATTTATATAGATACTCCCCTCACAGGAAGGTGGAGGATAACTTTCTACCCTGTTAAGTGTGGACTCTACATAGTGACTTCCTTAGAAAGAGGACAGTTATGGAAAGGAGGAAAAGGGGTAACTTTGCAGCAGAGAACCTAACAAACACTACCTTGGGCCAGGTGGCCAGTGATAAGTCATATGAACAGTACATGGTGTCCATGTGAAGTGAGAATGCCCCCTTACATCTTTGGTCTTCCCCCAGAAACTTATAACCCCAGTTTAATCACGAGAAAAATATCTGCCAACCCAAACTGAGGGACATTCTACCAAATACATGACCAGTGTTCCTCAAAACTGTTAAGGCCATCAACAATAAGAAAAGTCTGAGAAACCACCCAGCCAAGAGGAGCCTAAGGAGGCAGGAGTACTAAAGGTAAGGTGGGGTCCTGGATGGGATCCTGGAAAGAAAAAGTATGTTAAATAAAAACTACGGAAATTTGAATAATGTGTGGACTTTAGTTAATAATAATAATGATGATCAATATTGGTTTATTAGTTGTGACAAATGTATCATACTAAAGTAATATGTCAACAGTAGGGGAAATTGTTGGATAGATGGGAACGCTCTGTACTATCTTTGCAACTTTTCTGTAACTCTAAAGCTATCCTAAAACGAAAAGTTTATTAAAGATGTAAAAAAATAAAGAAAGAAAGAAGTTGCAAAACTTCTTGGCAGGAGGAAAACACAAAGGTGTAAGTATGAGGATGGGCATACCCTGTGCCTGGGACAATGAAGAGACCAGCTTGATTGAGAAAAAGATGTTTTGCTGAACAAGAATGGGGAAAAACAGGGAACTGGGAGAAGGCCTAGAAATTGGGGATAGAGACTAGTTTCTAAAATGTCTCAAAAGTTTACACCGACTCAAAGTAGGTTAGAATAAGGAATCCCTGGAGGTTGCTGGTGGACACGGTCTTGGGAAGTGACTGCGGTGCTGTGAAGTGAGCCGACTAGCCAGCACGCCACCATTACGGGCTCCCACTGAGCAGGGAGCTTAGGGCACAGTGGGAGTAATGAGAGTTTTAGGGCACAGTGGTAATAGTTAACAGTTTTTAAGCTGTGAAAAAATTAAAACTAACATATATTTAAAATAGATTTATT
>NW_016814542.1:73166-115203 GCF_001698545.2 Rhinopithecus bieti | reverse complement strand
AAAAATAGATTTATTTAAAAATTAGGCAAGGTTGAGAGACATTCACTTTGCACAGAATGTCAAAACTCTTCCCCTAAACACTTTATTTATACAAACCCCACGCATTTTTCAAACCCCAACCAAGTTTCACCTCTTCTTGAGGCCTTTCCTTTTTTCTGTCATTCCCCTTTTCAATGTATCAGTTTTGACTTCCCCACAATTTAAGCCTGTATCAATTAATCTAAGGCTAATTTACATTAAACAATAATAAGGAATTTAATGCTATCTCCACAACTACATTTTACTCCTTAGGGTCAAAACCTTGACAGCAGGGCCCATGTCTTTTCCTTCCTCGTTAACCTCTGGAACACCTCGCACAGGACTGAACACAGAGGAAGCATTTGATTGTATGATTCCCGCTAGTGGAACTAATAGCCTTATATTCTTCCCCTGGAGTGAGAGAAAACTCTATATTACTATACTTACCCATTTCAATTTTACAAGCAAGAATGCTGTGCTGGTGAAAATAAAGTGTTTCTTCAATAACATTAAAGGTTTTAATATCCCAGAAGCCATCAGTACTTAAACCAGCCAAAAACTTCTCATTTTTTATAGTTGGTCTTCCTGCTCTCCAATGTGTATATGACAGTGGGGTCTTATCAAACCACATAAGAGAATTATCTAGAGAAGAAACATTGTTTTCCTATGTTTAGAGATTAAATCAAGACTTGAATTACAGTTATACAATAGTTAAGATTTCAAACTTTACTGATTTTCTCTTTTCTCAACCTTCTAAAAGTTTGTATGATTATGTATAACCCTTTAAGATATTTTCTGATTATAACAGTAAATCATGCTCATTTTTAATTTGAATATAAATGCAAACTACAAATATTGACCTATAATTCCACCATCCTTCAGTAATAACATTTCATTTTTGTCATCAAATATTATTTTCCAGAAGTCATTATATGAAAAAGATACTTGCATATGCATGTTTATAGCCGCACAATTCACAATAGCAAAAATATAGAACCAGCCAAAATGCCCATCAACCAACGAATGGATAAAGCAAATGTGGTAATGTGGTATATATGTACCATGGAATACGACTCAGCCATAAAAAGGAATGAAATAATGGCACTCGCAGCAACCTGAATGGAAATGGAGACCATTATTCTAAGTGAAGTAACTGAGGAATGGAAAATCAAACATTGTGTGTTCTCACCAAGTGGGAGCTAAGCTATGAGGATGCAAAGGCATAAAAATGATACAATGGACTCTGTGGACTCAGGGGGAAGGATGGGAGGGGGTGAAGGATAAAAGATTACACACTAGGTACAGTGTACACTGCTTATGTGATGGGTACACCAAAATCTCAGAAATCAACACTGAAGAACTTATCTATGTAACCGCCACCACCTGTTCCCCCAAAACCTATTGAAATAAAAAATATTTTATCTTACATATACATTTAATTGCAATGGAAATGAACATGACTATTTTATTATTTAAAACATGATTGATACATTATAAAAGTCGCCAAAGAAATCTCTTCTCGGGACATAAACTGTTAACAACTGTGCATACTTACAGTCAATTAATTTTTTTTTCTTTGAGACGGGGTCTCACTCTGTCACCCAGGCTGGAGCGCAGTGGCACAATCTCAGCTCACTGCAACCTCCACCTCCAGGGTTCAAGCAATTCTCTGCCTCAGCCTCCCGAGTAGCAGGGATTACAGATGCCTGCCACCACAGCTGGCTAACTTTTGTATTTTTTAGTAGAGATGGGGTTTCACCATCTTGGCCAGGCTGGTCTTGAATTCCTGACCTCATAATCCACCTGCCTTGGTCCCCCAAAGTGCTGCAATTATAGGCGTGAGCCACAGCGCCTGGCCGGTCAATTGATTTTTAAGAAGGATGCCAAGACAATTCAGTATGAAAAAAATAGTCTTCTAAACTGGATATCCACAAGCAAAAAAAAAAAAAAAAAAAAAGGTTGGACCCCTTTCTTTCACCACACACAAAAATTAAAGTAGATCACAGACATAAATATAAGAGCTACAACTATAAAACTTTTAGAAGAAAACACAGGAGGCCAGGCACCGTGGCTCACCCCTGTAATTGTAGCACTTTGGGAGGCTGAGGTGGGTAGATCACCTAAGGTCAGTAAACCAGCCTGGTCAACATAGTAAAACCCCATCTCTACTAAAAATACAAAAATTAGCTGGGCATGGTGGTGGGCACCTATAATCCCAGCTACTTGAGAGGCTGAGGCTGGAGAACTGCTTGAACCTAGAAGGCGGAGGTTGCAGTAAGCCGAGATCACGCCACTGCACCACTTCAGCTTTGGTGACAAGAGCAAAAGTCTGCCTCAAAAAAAATAAAGAAAACATAGGAGTAAGTCTTCATAACCTTGGGGTAAGCAAAGCCTTCTTACACATGCACAAATGACAAAAGAAAAACACTTTTGTGATGGATTGCTGGCAAGATGGCCAAATAAGAACAACTGCAGTCTGCACCTCCCAGCAAGATCGATGCAGAAGGCGGATGATTTCTGCATTCCCAACTGAGATACCGGGTTCATCTTACTGGGACTGGTTGGACAGTGGGTGCAGCCCATGGAGGGTGAGCCAAAGCAGAGTGGGGCAATGCCTCACCTGGGAAGTGCAAGGGGTTGGGGAATTTTCTCCCCTACCCAAGGGAAGCCACAAGGGACTGGGCCTGAGGAACTCTGGCACAGATACTGCGCTTGTCCCACGGTCTTCATAACCACAAACCAGGAGATTCCCTCTGGTGCCTACCCCACCAGGGTCCTGGGTTTCAAGCACAAAACTGGGCAGCCATTTGGGCAGACACCCAACTAGCTGCAGGAGTTCTGTTTTTCCCATAGCCCAGTGGTGCCTGCAATGCCAGCAAGACAGAACTGTTCACCCCCCTGGAAAGGGGTGCTGAAGCCAGGTAGCCAAGTGGTTTGGCTCGGTGGGTCCCACCCCTACGGAGCCCAGGAAACTAAGATCCACTGGCTTGAAATTCTCACTGCCAGCACAGCAGCAGTCTGCGATGGACCTGGGACACTAGAGCTTGGTTGGCGGAGGGGCATCCGCCATTGCTGAGGCTTGAGTAGGCAGTTTTATGCTCCTGGTGTAAACAAACCTGCTGGGAAGTTCGAAGTGGGTGGAGCCCCCTGCAGCTCAGCAAGGCTGCTGTGGCCAGACTGCCAGATTTCTCCTCTCTGGGCAGGGGGTCTTTGAAAAAAAGGCAGCAGCCCCAGTCAGGGACTTATAGCAGACTTAAATGTCCCTGCCTGACGGCCCTGAAGAGAGCAGCGGACCTCCCAGCACAGCCTTCGAGCTCTGCTAAGGGTCAGACAGCCTCCTCAAGTGGGTCCCTGACCCCCGTGTATCCTGACTGGGAGATACCTCCCAGTAGGGGCCAACAAACACTTCATACAGGAGACCTCTGGCTGGCATCAGGCAGGTGCCCCTCTGGGAACAAGCTTCCAGAGGAAAGAACAGGCAGCAATCTTTGCTGTTTTGCAGCCTCCACTGGTGATACCCAGGCAAACAGGGTCTGGAGTGGACATCCAGCAAACTCCAGCAGACTGGCAGCAGAGGGGCCTGTTAGAAGGACAACTAACAAAGAGAAATGAATAGCACGTCCATTCAAAGGCCCCATCCGAAGGTCACCAACATCAAAGACCGAAGGTAGATAAATCCACAAAGATGGGGAGAAACCAATGCAAAAAGGCTAAAATTCCAAAAACCAGAACGCTGCTTCTCCTCCAAAGGATCACAACTGTTTGTCAGCAAGCGAACAAAACTGGATGGAGAAAGAGTTTGACGAATTGACAGAAGTAGGCTTCAGAAGGTGGGTAATAACAAATTCCTCTGAGATAAAGGAGCATGTTCTAACTCAATGCAAGGAAGCTAAGAACCTTGAAAAAGGTTAGATGAATTGCTAACTAGAATAACCTCTGTAGAGAAGAACATAAATGACCTGATGGAGCTGAAAAACACAGCACGAGAACTTCATGAAGCATACACAAGTATCAATAGCTGAATTGATCAAGTGGAAGAAAGGATATCAGAGATTGAAGATCAACTTAATGAAATAGAGAAGACAAGATTAAAGAAAAAAGAATAAAAAGGAATGAACAAAGCCTCCAAGAAATATGGGACTATGTGAAAAGACCAAATCTACATTTGACTGGTGTACCTGAAAGTGACGGAGAGAATGGAACCAAGTTGGAAAACAATGTTTAGGATATTATCCAGGAGAACGTCCCCAACCCACCAAGACAGGCTAACATTCAAATTCAGGAAATACAGAGAACATCACAAAGATACTCCTCGAGAGGAGCAACCCCAAGAGACATAATCATCAGATTCACCAAGGTTGAAATGAAGGAAAAAATGTTAAGGGCAGCCAGAGAGAAAGGTCAGGTTACTCACAAAGGGAAGCCCATCAGACTAACAGTGGATCTCTCTGCAGAAACCCTACAAGCCAGAAGAGAGTGGGGGCCAATATTCAACATTCCTAAAGAAAAGAATTTTCAACCCACAATTTCATATCCAGCCAACTAAGCTTCATAAGTGAAGGAGAAATGAAATCCTTTACAGACAAGCAAATGCTGAGAGATTTTGTCACCACTCGGCCTGCCTTACAAGAGCTCCTGAAAGAAGCACTAAATATGGAAAGGAAAAACTGGTACCAGCCACTGCAATACATACCAAACTGTAAAGAACATTGACACTATGAAGAAACTGCATCAACTAACAGGCAAAACCACCAGCTAAAATCATAATGACAGGATCAAATTCACACATAACAATATTAACCTTAAATGTAAAGGGGCTAAATGCCCTCAGTTAAAAGACACAGACTGGCAAATTGGATAAAGAGTCAAGACCCATCAGTGTGCTGTAGTCAGGAGACCCATCTCACGGGCAAAGACACACATAGGCTCAAAATAAAGGGATGGAGGAATATTTACCAAGCAAATGGAAAGCAAAGAAAAGCTGGAGTTGCAATCCTAATCTCTGATAAAACAGACTTTAAACCAACAAAGATCAAAAGAGACAAAGAAGGCCATTACATAATGGCAAAAGGATCAATGCAGCAAGAAGAGCTAACCATCCTAAATATATATGCACCCTATACAGGAGCACCCAGATTCATAAAGCAAGTTCATAGAGACCTACAAAGAGACTTGGGCTCCGACACAATAATAGTGGGAGATTTTAACACCCCACTGTCAATATTAGACAGATCAAGGAGACAGGAAGTTAACGAGGATATTCAGGACTTGAATGCAGCTCTGGACCAAGCAGACCTAATAGCCATCTACAGAACTCTCCACCCCAAATCAACAGAATATACATTCTTCTCAGCACCTCATCACACTTTTTCTAAAATTGGCCACATAATTGGAAGTAAAACACTCCTCAGCAAAAGCAAAAAAACAGAAACCATAACAGTCTCTCATACCACAGTGCAATCAAATTAGAACTCAGGATTAAGAAATTCACTCAGAACCACACAACTACATGGAAACTGAACAAATTGCTCCTGAATGACTATGGGGTAAATAACGAAATGAGGGCAGAAATAAAGATGTTGTTTGAAACCAATGAGAATGAAGACACAACGTACCAGAATCTCTGGGACACATTTAAAGCAGTGTACAGAGGGAAATTTATAGCACTAAATGCCCACAAGAGAAAGCAGGAAAGATCTAAAATTAACACTCTAACATCAAAGTTAAAAGAAGTAGAGCAGCAACAGCAAACAAATTCAAAAGCTAGCAGAAGACAAGAAATAACTAAGATCAGAGCAGAACTGAAGGAGACAGAGACATAAAAAACCCTTCAAAAAAATCAATGAATCCAGGAGCTGGTTTTTTGAAAAGATCAACAAAATAGACCACTAGCAAGACTAATAAAGAAGAAAAGAGGGAAGAATCAAATAGACGTAATAAAAAATGATAAAAGGGGATATCACCACGGACCCCACAGAAATACAAACTACCACCAGAGAATACTTATAAATACCTCTACACAAATAAACTAGAAAACCTAGAAGAAATGGATAAATTCCTGGACACATACACCCTCCCAAGACTAAACCAGGAAGAAGTCGAATCCCTGAATAAACCAATAACAAGTTCTGAAATTGAGGCAGTAATAGCCTACCAACTGAAACAAGTCTACGACCAGGCAGATTCACAGCAGAATTCTACCAGAGGTACAAAGAGGAGCTGGTATCATTCCTTCCAAAACTATTCCAAACAATAGAAAAAGAGGGACTCCTCCCTAACTCATTTTATAAGGCCAGCTTCATCCTAATACCAAAACCTGTTAGAGACACAACAAAAAAAGAAAACTTCAGGACAACATCCCTGATGAACATCGAGGCAAAAATCCTCAACAAAATGCTGCCAAACCGAACCCAGCAGCACATCAAAAAGCTTATCCACCAGGATCAAGTTGGCTTCATACCTGGGATGCAAGGCTGGTTCAACATATGCAAATCAATAAACATAATCCATCACATAAACAGAACCGATGACAAAAATTACATGATTACCTCAATAGTTGCAGTAAAGGCCTTCGACAAAATTCAACAGCCCTTCATGCTAAAACCTCTCAATAAACTAGGTATTGATGGGACGTATCTCAAAATAATTAGAGCTGTTCATGACAAGCCCACAGCCAATATCATACTGAATGGGCAAAAACTGGAAGCATTCCCTTTGAAAACTGGCACAAGATAAGGATGCCCTCTCTCACCACTCCTATTCAACATAGTATTGGAAGTTCTGGCCAGGGTAATCAGGCAAAAGAAAGAAATGAAGGGCATTCAAATAGGAAGAGAGGAAGTCAAATTGTCTCTGTTTGCAGATGACATGATTGTATATTTAGAAAACCCCATCACCTCAGCCCAATACCTCCTTAAGCTGATAAGCAACTTCAGCAAAGTCTCAAGATACAAAATCAATGTGCAAAAATCACAAGCATTCCTGTACACCAATAACAGACAAACAGAGAGCCAAATCGTGAGTGAACTCCCATTCACAATTGCTACAAACAGAATAAAATATCTAGGAATCCAGCTTACAAGGGATGTGAAGGACCTCTTCAAGGAGAACTACAAACCACGGCTCAAGGAAATAAAAGAGGACACAAACAAATGGAAAAACATTCCATGCTCATGGATAGGAAGAATCAATATCATGAAAATGGCCATACTGCCCAAAGTAATTTATAGATTCAATGCTATCCCCATGAAGCCAGCACTGACTTTCTTCACAGAATTGGAAAAAACTACTTTAAACTTCATATGGAACCAAAAAAGAGCCTGCATAGCCAAGACAACCCTGGGCAAGAAGAACAAAGCTGCAGGCATCACGCTACCTGACTTCAAACTTACTACGAGGCTACAGTAACCAAAACAGCATGGTACTGGTACCAAAACAGATACATAGACCAATGGAACAGAACAGAGAGCCCTCAGAAATAACACCACACATCTACAACCATCTGATCTTTGACAAATCTGACACAAACAAGCAATGGGTAAAATATTCCCTATTTAATAAATGGTGTTGGGAAAACTGGCTAGCCATTCACAGAAAACTGAAACTGGACCCCCCTTCCTTACATCTTATACAAAAATCAACTCAAGATGGATCAAAGACTTAAATGTAAGACCTATGACCATAAAAATCCCAGAAGAAAACCTGGGCAATACCATTCAGGACATAGGCATGGGCAAAGACTTCATGACTAAAACACCAAAAGCAATGGCAACAAAAGCCAAAATTGACAAATGGGATCTAATTAAACTAAAGAGCTTCTGCACAGCAAAAGAAATTATCATCGGAGTGAACAGGCAACATACAAAATGAGAGAAAATTTCTGCAGTCTATCTATCTGACAAAGGGCTAATATCCAGAATCTGCAAGGAACTTCAACAAATTTACAAGAAAAGACAAACAACCCCATCAAAAAGTGGGCAAAGGATATGAACAGATACTTCTCAAGAGAAGACATTTATGCAGCCAACAGACACATGAAAAAATGCTCATCATCACTGGTCATTAGAGAAATGCAAATCAAAACCACAATGAGATACCATCTCACACCAGTTAGAATGGCAATCATTAAAAAGTCAGGAAACAACAGGTGCTGGAGAGGATGTGGAGAAATAGGAACACTTTTACACTGTTGGTGGGAGTGTAAATTAGTTCAACCATTGTGGAAGACAGTGTGGCAATTCCTCAAGGATCTAGAACTAGAAATACCATTTGACCCAGCAATCCCATTACTGGGTATATACCCAAAGGATTATAAATCATTCCACTATAAAGATGTATACACGCATATGTTTATTGTGGCACTATTCACAATAGCAAAGACTTGTAACCAACCAAAATGTCCATCACTGATAGACTGGATAAAGAAATATACACCATGGAATACTATGCAGCCATAAAAATGGATGAGTTCATGTCCTTTTCAGGGACATGGACGAAGCTAGAAACCATCAATCTCAGCAAACTAACACAGGAACAGAAAAGCAAACACCGCATGTTCTCACTCATAAGTTGGAGTTGAACAATGAGAACACATGGACACAGGGCCAGGGGGGAACATCACACACTGGGCCTGTCAGGGGGTGGGGGGCTGGGGAGGGATAACATTAGGAGAAATACTTAATGTAGGTGACATGTTGCTAGATGCAGCAAACCACCATGGCACGTGTATACCTATGTAACAAAACTGCATGTTCTACACGTGTACCCCAAAACTTAAAGTACAATAAAAAAAGAAGAAAAAAAAAAGAAAAAACACTTTTGTGGTATAAGTCAAATCATGGGAGAAAATATTTGCAAATTATTTACTGGATAAAAGACTTATATCCATAATATATAAAGAATTCTCATACCTCAATAAAAAGACTCAATTTAAAAAATGAGCAAAAACTCTGAATAGGGATTTCCCCAAATGTGATATACAAATATCCAATAAGCACATGAAAAGATGCTTAATATCATTAGCCATTAGGGAAATGAAATTAAAATCCCAGTGAGATATCATTTCACACTCACTTGGATGGCTATAAGGAAAAACACACAAACGTTGGCATCGATATGGAGAAATCAGTACTCTCATATACCGGGAATGGAAAATGGTATAGCTGGTTTGGAAAACAACCTGGTAGTTCTTCAAAGGGTTAAACAAAAGATGCAGCAATTCCATTCCTAGGGGTTTACCCAAGATAAATGGAAACATATGTCCATGCAAAAACTTGTATGTGAATGTTCAGAGAAGCATTATACATACTAACTAAAAATGATTTAAAATCTACGTTGTTTTACCTAAATGTCCATCAACTGATACACGGATAAATAAAATGTATTATATCCATAGAATGGAATTTTATTCAGTTATAAAAAGGAATAATGTACTGATACACGCTACAATATGGATAAACCTTGAAATCTTTATGCTAATGAAAAAAGCCAGTCACACGCAAAAAGCACACATTGTATGATCTCATTTATATAAAATGTCCAGAATTTTACATTCAGGTACTCTGTAGAGATAGCAAGTAGATCAGTGGTTGCCGAGGACTGGGAGACAGAGAGGGGATGCTAATGGGTATTGTGTTTCTTTTTAGGCTAGTGATGGTTGCAATAAAGCTTAAAAACAGGGTACTAGGCCTATTACAATTATAAATTGGTATAAAGATTGATGCCATCACTACCTACACATATCCAATGTTGTCCTGGTTATTTCTGATTTTCACTGATTACCACCTCCCAAGGCAAGACCCCTAAACATCTGCCTGCAGCAATGACACATTAGAAGCACTGCACACACAGTTTGGTTATTGTTTGCTGCTTTATATCATCTCATGCCTACCAGTTCCTCTTCCCCTCTCCCAAACTTCAAAGTTATCAATTTTCTGACCAATATGATGTGCAATGGTAGATTTCTAAAGTTGCTTTAAGAAAAAGTCAGCTTTTTTCACTTGGCTTAATGTATCTCTCAGTGGACATACTGTGGCTTCTCATAGAAATTTCTACTCATGGCCCTGCTATTGAAAAGTCAAAAATGTTTCAAAAAAACAAAATTCTTTGTGTAGGTGCCAAATACAATTAAATATTCTATAAGTATATCAATGTAACCAAAAACAGTGACTTACAGTGATTTCTATTCATGGCCCTGCTATTGAAAAGCCAAAACTGCTTTAAAAAACAGAATTCCTTGTATAGGAGCCAAATAAATTAAATATTTTATAAGTATATCAAAGTAACCCAAAACAGTAACTTACAGATGTAAATTAAGTCAGTAAGGATGAGATTCAAACCAAATTTGCCATTTGCCTGAAATGTCTTTCTATACGTATATGTCTGTATATTTTAATAGAAGTTTTATTACTCAAACATTTTATAAAAGAAGATAAAACAAAACAATAAGGGAGTCTTCTGATCTAAATTTGCTTTTTCAGAATATATAACACATTTTCAGTTGTTTCTGATAATATAACTACAACGTATATCAAAGGGTACAATTTCAATCTCTGTCCTGGATGTGGTCTCCATTGCTCAATACAAGACCATTGTTTCTTCAGTCACTTTCAGGTGAAGCCTCAGAATTTTCCAGCTAGTTTCTCTCCATTTTAATTCAAGGGTAGTTAAGGGTCATTAGAGAAAAGGCTTGGGCCAACTAAGTCCTACTATGATGAACTTATCCTCACCTGGTAAACTAAGTCTTTATTGCTTGGTAGTTTAATTTTCATTAACCCTTCTGCAAACCATAAACATTTCAGGAAAACAGTGGTAACCCCAAGAAATAGATGGGTTAGACAGCAAAGGAGAAGCCTATTTTTAAAACAGGCAGATTTGAGTAATTTAGCTTCTTTTCCTTCCCTACCCCTGGTTATCATTGTCCTGTGCCCCTTATCAAACCCTCTTTAGAGTAAATGTATGCTTTTGATGCTCTATGGTCATGGAAAGGTTTTCCTAATTCCAAAATGTCTATGATTTTCAGGACATTTCTGAGCATCTTTCTAAATTGGTCTTGTTTCCTCTATATTAGACTCTGTTTTAAAAAAATTCATATCAATCATATTTGGAATTTGTGGTATTTAGTCCACATTCCAAATATTCGATCCCATTGTCAGACCATGTATCTCATTTTTCTTTTCTTTTCATTTTTTAATTTTTTGAGACGGAGTCTTGAGTCTTGCTCTGTTGCCCTGGCTGGAGTGCAGTGGCACGATCTTGGCTCACTGCAACCTCTGCCTCCCGGGTTCAAGTGATTCTCCTGCCTCAGCTTCCCAAGTAGCTATGCACATGTCACCACGCCTGGCTAATTTTTGTATTTTTAATAGAGACGGTGGCAAATTCCTGGCCTCTGGTGATCCACCCGCCTCGGTCTCCCAAAGTGCTGGGATTACAGGCGTGAGGCATTACACCTGGCCATGTGTCTCATTTTTCTAACGCTTATCATATGTGAGCCAATATAACCCAAGTCAGGGTTACAAACCCAAAGGTGCAACACTAATAGAAGAGTGATTCTGTTCTCTGCTCATCTCACATAGTCAGCGGAAACATAAAGTAAGTATTGAAGATTTATATGGGATGGTGATCATTTTTAGTTAGTCTTGAGTGATAAGTCTTGAATTGCTAGAGGAAAGGGTGATAAAAGAAAATTGATATGGTTTGGCTCTGTGTCCTCATCCAAATCTCATGTTGAATTATGATCTTCAGTGTTGGAGGAGGGGCCTGGTGGGAGGTGATTGGATCATGGAGGCAAATTTCCCCCTTGCTGTTCTCTTGATAGTGAGTGAGCTCTCATGAGATCTGGTTGTTCAAAAGTGTGTAGCACCTCCTCCTTCACTCTCTGTCCTGCTCCATTATAGTAAAATCTGCTTGTTTCCCATTCGCCTCTGACAGGATTGTAAGTTTCCTGAGGCTTCCCAGCCATGCTTTCTGTACAGCCTGCAGAACTGTGACTCAAAGCTCTTTTCTTCATAAATTACCCAGTTTCAGGTAGTTCTTTATAGGAGTGTGGGAACAAACTAATTCAGAAAATTATTTTCCACCATTTAACTTTAAACTCAAAGATAAAGGTATGTTAATGGCAGAGCAGAGACACAAAAACTGTCTTGGTATTTATGTAAGTTATGTTAAGTATGTAATTATACTTTCATGTATTGATAGACATGTACTTTGAAGAACTATGGCTTGATAATTATGTTATAATGAAGTACAAAAACAAATAGAGAAAACTGGCAGATTTACAACTTACTTTCATAAGTTATTCCTAACATGACCCATGAAGCCATATAATTGAAGTAGAGAAGTTGCTCAAGAACAAAGTTATTCTCCTTTTCATCTCGAATACTCAGAATTTGTGATTTTGGATCTGTTAAATAAAAAATGATCAATAATTTTAATGCTTATCTAGAACACTTTGATAGGTTTAAAACATTTTAATTCTCACTTTAATATACTTCAAAACTTAAACAATATTGGACAATTAGAAAGATATGTAAAATAAAATTATGCCATTGTACTAACAGGTTAAGGAGTTTTCAAATGTTTGATGTTAAATTTGGTCTTATGGTATAATGGAAAACTAGTAGCTGAGTAGAGAATTTAAAACATTGATTCACTTCACTTTCCCCTATTTAAAGGTAATTTTCAGTTGGTATAAATCCACCCATAGTAATGATAGACTGTCAAAGATTACTCTATAATAATTAAAACCTCTTAGATGAACTATAACAGGGGTCCCCAACCCCCGGGCCATAGACTGGTACTGTTAGGAACCAGGCCTGTTAGGAACTGGGCCGTACAGCAGGAGGTGAGCAGCAGGCAAGCAAGCATCACCGCTTGAGTTCTGCCTCCTGTTAGAGCAGAGTGGCATTAGATTGACAGAGGAGCGCAAACCGTCTTGTGAACTACGCATGTGAGGGATCTAGCTTGCACACTCCTTATGAGAATCTAACTAAGGTCTGATGATCTGAGGTGGAACAGTTTCATCCTGAAACCATCCACCCCTCCCTGTCAGTGCCAGAAAGGTTGGGGACTGCTGACCTATACGACAGATCTTCCTTTTCCTTAGTTATCAGTATGAGGGTTAAAAGGCTTAATATTTCCCAAAGGGTGTTCCTCACAAAATTAACAAGAAGGTTCCAGAAAAGATCTACATGGATTTAAAAAAGTTTGCAAACATTGGTTTAAACAAAGTTAAACTCATTTATTTATGCCAGTATTTCTTAAGGTATATGTTAATGTACATTTGTTAATGTCCAACAGGAAGCTATGGTGTCTAGTGTTTCTCAATCTTTTTCTTTTGTGTTGGTTATTTTTTTCAACCTTATTCTAAGGATTTTTTGCAGAACATCTCTCAAGACTAACGTTATATAGAGTATGCTTTGGGAAATAATGGTTTGATATTTTCTATAGCAACTTTCACTAAGTTCATTGTTCCATTGGTTCCAACAGTTCCATCATTTGGAAGTCACAGATCCTTAGTGGATATCATAGGTATTATCTGAAGACTCTTGAGAACTGAAAGTGTGAAATGTGCACATCTTTAAGCTTAGCTGCTGCTTTGTGGTGTGTCTTAAGCTTTTGACTGCTCCAACTAACCTATTTTCACTTCCTCATAGTCTAGCTTGATTTAATATCCAGTTCTCTGCTCTCTTGTGTGCCATTTCTTTCCCCCTTCCTTTTTTTTGGAGATAGGGTCTCCTGTCATCCAGGCTGGAGTGCAGCTGGTGCAATCACAGCTCACTGCAGCTTCAACCTCTTGGGCTCAACCATCTTCCCTCCTTAGCCTCCCAAGTCGCTAGAGCTACAGGCATGTGCCATCATGCTTTTAATTTTTTGCAGAGAAAAAGTCTTACTATGTTGCCCAGGCTGATCTTGAATGCCTGGCATCAAACAATCCTCCCACTTCAGCCTCCCAAAGAATTTGGATTACAGGCATGAGCCAATGTGCCTAGCCCATTTCTTTTCCTTTTAAAGGAGAACTCACTTTCCTTACAAACATAGACTAGTTCTTGAATGGATGAGTAAAGAAAGGAGTTATGCCTATACTTTCCATTTTAATTAACACAAATTTTAATACTTTGTCACTGATAATGTAGATATTAGGAGATGAATATTTTTGACATCTAGTTACTAGTGCTAATTAGAAATATTTATAACATAGAAATTTTTTTTTAATTAGCAAAAACAATAAGTAATGACAGTATAATATACTTGATATGGTTTGGCTGTGTCCCCATCCAAATCTCATGTTGAATTGCAGCTCCCATAATCCCCAAGTGTCATGGGAGGGACTCGGTGGGAGGTAACTGAATCATGAGGGTGGGTATTTCCCGTGCTGTTTTCATGATAGTAAGTCTCACGAGATCTGATGGTTTTATAAAGGGCAGTTCCCCTGCACATGCTCTCTTGCCTGCTGCCATGTAAACATATCTTTGCTTCTCCTTCACCTTCTGCCATGATTGTGAGGCCTCCCCAGCCATGTGGAACTGTGAGGCCATTAAACCTCTTTTTCTTTATTAATTACCCAGTCTTGGGTATGTCCTTATAGCAATGTGAGAATGGACTAATATAATACTTACTCAGTTTCTGGCATTTAGAATGAACTTCATCCAGTGTTGTTGCCATATGCCTATTCTTTGTTATTATGAAATTGTAGCAACAGTTCTGAAATGGTATCCATGGAGTATTTAGAACAGGAGATGGACATTTAACACTGTCAACTGGTTTGAACTCTTTTTCAGTCTCATCTAGAAAAAGAGTTAATGGTAAGAATTCTAATTTGAGATATAAATGTTAAATCCTGTTTGCAATCATTAGGCTTGATTTGTAGGAAATATTCAGGAAGCCAAGAAGTAATACCCTAGTGAAGCCTGTCTCTTTATACTCAGATACAGCACACAAAAAGCCAACTTTCTATAGGAAGGAAATTACTTGACACAATTTTCTTACCCCTGCTGTGGAGTGGAAGAATGTAAAAAGTGAGGTGCTATTAGGTTAAATGCAATTTCTGTCTTCCTGCATTACCAAATGTCAAGTACAAGGGACCACCCCTAGAGATACTGTACAAACATATTCATTATTAAAAGTCACCTAACTATAACTTTGAGAATTCGTTTTCAAGTTTCTGTCTACGGATACTATTAATTTTAAAGGAACATTTAAATGAAACACTTGATGTTCTAAATAAGTTATTGCTTTAACCAAGTCAAACAGAAATAATATTTAAAATCTGACATCTACAGTATCTGATTATGATCTTTTTCCATTTTCTGAAAAGACCATACATTCACAAAGATACAAATATAAACATAGTCCACTCAAATAAATTAAACTGATTTAATATGTGGCAGAGATCACTCAGTATCTCTCCTGGATCACAATAAGTCCCTCTGTCCATGAAGCAGTGTCTTCTTTCTACCACAAACCCACAAATGTGACCTTGACAGTTGTAAAAACACTTTCCTCTGACTGGGCTAGAGATTGCACACCTGACTCAGGCTAAGTTCATGAGATTTTCTCTAAGGATTTACAAAGTGAAATTTAGAAATTGTCTCAACTCATCTCCAGTTATAGGTTCAGCTCTATCCCCGTTTTGGGGATCCTGAATTTCCCCTTGTTTTAAGCTAGCTTGAGGTGGTTGCTGTTACTTACAAACAACTGAATCTTTTTTTTTTTTTGAGACAGAGTCTCGTTCTGTCGCCCAGGCTGGAGTGCAGTGGTGCGATCTTGGCTCACTGCAACCTTGGCTCACTGCAACCTCTGCCCCTCCAGGTTTAAGCAATTCTCTGCCTCAGCCTCTGGAATAGCTGGGATTACAGGTGTGTGCCACCATGCCCGGCTAATTTTTTGTATTTTTAGTAGACAGGGGGTTTCACCATCTTGGCCAGGCTGATCTTGAACTCCTGACCTCGTGATCCACTTGCCTCAGCCTCCCAAAGTGCTGGGATTACAGGTGTGAGCCACCGCACCTGGCCACAACCAACTGAATCTTAAGAGTGACTCATAAAAATGTTAGTTGTGATATTATGAATCACAAAAGAATTCTCACAAGTGTAAGCTTTCTACAAGTATAAATGTATGCAGAAAGAGGTAGAGTAACAATGGGACTTTAAAGTGTTAATCCCCATTGTCAGCTGACGTAAAAATAAAACATACCTAAAATAACCCATTAATAATAATATATTTAATATATAATTCTGCTTGAATACAAATTTTCACAAATGTTCCTATAAAAAGACATGACTATAATTTCTTCACAATTCCAAAACCAGATTTTACAAAACCACTCCTCAGAAATTTTACCACTTATGAGACTGTTAATAATTTAAGAATTTAAATATATGAAATTCACATACTTCCTGAATAGTAGCAAATAGCACCTGGTTGATTGTCATTGCAATCAGCTGTTTTCCAGAATCCATCAGTGTCTAATATTACACAGTCTTCAAGTTGCCCATTAGTTTCAGCCCAGCGACTAAAATGAAGACGTTTCCCATCTGACCAACCAAAGTTGAGTTCATCCTGTAAGGAGCAGAAATACATTTCAAGTGGCAATATTCATGTTATCCCTTTGTATTATTTTGACTTCCATGGTCAATCTAATGATTTTTATTTTTTTTATATTTAACACACATTTACATACCATTTACTACATGAAAAGCATTGTTCTAAATGCTTTATAAATATTGGCTTACTTAATCCTTGTAACAACTATATAAGGGAGGTGCTATTATTATCTCCATTTTAAAGACAAGGAAACTAAAGGTATACAACTTTGCAAAGTCCCACGAATACAAACCACACTGCTGGGCCTCTCTGCCAGGCTGTCAATCCCTACAGTCTATGTCCTAACCATTATGCTATGCTGTCTCACACATAATTGGATCCACTGGTTATCAGAAATCAGAAAACTAAAATGGGATGAGGATTACTGATTAGATCAGAGACAACCTGGTGTAGTGGAAAGAATATGGGCTACAGAGCTAAGCCCACACGGTGTTGAATCCTGATTCAGTCACTTACTAGCTTTTGTGTGCCACATCTCCAAATTTCCATCCCCCATCAATGAAACCAGTGTGACACTTAACTTCGTGGGGCTGGAATTAATGGGATAATGTGTAAAGTCTGCAACTTAGGGGCTAGCTGGCACACAGAGAGCTGGTGGTTCCCTTCTTCTGAAGTCCTCAGGCACTGTGGATCTCACACCTCTGTTTTCACACTTGTTGGGGAGAGAAGCATCTTCATTCACTAGATTCTGTTGTGTGCTAGAAGTCTGTGAACATCTGCCTTTACACCCTCCCAAGGTCCTGACCACCCATCTAGGTACAGGAGATGGACTGTGGGGTACAGGCCTATCTGAGCTTCCCCATGGTGCTGCCAGAGCACCGGGCCTTACATACCCACTGCTGAGTCTGGTGCTGGCCTAACAGACCCACTGAGCTAAGCTTTCCTGAGTCCCAAGACAATCTACATCACTAGTTTATTTGAAATATTGAACGAAGCCACACTTAGTGAGTCATAAACAGCAATATAGTCAAGCTTCAACACCACTGGCTGCTTCATTCTGAAATGTTCATGACCAGAGTTCCAGCTGTAATCCTAGCCCCTAACCCTAACCCAGTCAGGGCCTAAGCCACTGTGGCCTCCAGTGTGGAGGCCGCGCGACTTTGCCTGCACTCATCCATACTGCCCTGCATTTCTTCCCCTTTGAGGCACTCCCCACCTAACCCTGTCCCTGATCCTTTGGAATTTCCATTCCATCTAAATAAATCATCCCACACCTTTTATCTTTTCATTGAATACAAAATATTAAGACTATAAACATCTTTTCAGTAATTCTTGATCTTAATTGATCTTAATTTAACTCTGGCTAGAATGCTCACACATTGTTGGTGGGATTACAAATTAGTTCAGCCCCTGTGGAAAGTAGTTTGGAGATTTCCCAAAGAACAAAAATAGAATTACCATTCAACCCAGCAATCCCATTGCTGGGTATACACCCAAAGGAAAATAAATTGTTCTGCCAAAAGACACTCGCGCTCAAATGTTTATTATAGCACTATTCACAACAGCAAAGACGTGGAATCAATCTAGATGCCCATCAACAGTGGATTGGATCAAGAAAATGTAGCACATATACATGATGGCATACTGTGCAGCCATAAAAAAGAACAAAATCATGTCCTTTACAGCAACATGGATGTAGCTGGAGGACATTATCCTAAGTGAATTAATGCAGGAACAGAAAACCAAATACCACATGTTCTCACTTATATAAGTGGGAGCTAAATATTGGGTACATATGGACGTAAAGATGGGAATGATAGTGTCTGGGGACTCCAAAAGTGGGGAGGGAGTGGAGCAAGGGTTGAAAAACTACCTATTGGGTACTGTGTTCACTATTTGGGTGACAGGTTCAACTGAAGCCCAAGCCTCGGCATCCCACGCTGTATGTATTGTAACAAACCTGCACATGTACCCCCTGAATCTTAAATAAATACGTAAATCTGGCTCTTCCAAGGGAATAATCTCCTTTCAGCACCCACAGGAAGGCTATTTGATATTCTATTCTCAGATACCACAGGGGCTGTGAGAAAGGAGTAGTGGATATTTTATCTCCTTTTATTTCCTTTGAGGATTACTTCCTTTGTATCACTGCAAACTCCCCATGACATTCATTGAGAACTTGGTCGCCCTGCTCCTCCCTGACATTCACTAAGATGTCCCAGTTCTTGCTGTCCTCCCGGCCCTACCATTACCTTGGGATGCCTGTGTTCATGTTTCCAAGCCTTCTTGACTTCCTTTAATTCTATGTATTTTTACTTCTTCAAGCTGGGTACTTGAGTGACCCACTGCATGGCCACACTCTGCACTTTACATAATCCAGAGCTGCCTCCCCTCAGACACTGTAAAGGCCAACATCATTTCCTGCATGAATTTATAGAAAAATAACTGCTCTCCCTCTCTCCAGCTGCTTGCATCCTCCTCAGCCTTCCACACAGTGTCTTCTACTTAAATAAAGTAGAATAAATTCCACTTAAATAAAGTCTTATATCGTTACTACTCTGTTTAAAATCTTTCAGTATCTTATCATTGCTTTCAATGTAAAGTATTTATTAACATCCTGTAATTTTCAAGGAATTAAGGCAGCTATTAGGATATATAGTTAAACAGCTACACAGAATATGTTAAAATTAAGGGTGAAAGGGAAAAGAGAACCATAGGTAAAGGTTGAAAATAGGATAAGAAGTAAGACCCAAATCATTAAGTTGGGGGGAGTTACAAAATAGTCTGACTCCAGCTATCTAAAAAATAAATAGGTACACATAGAAAAATAACTTGAAAGATCCATACCAAAATATTGAATCATGTTTATTTTTAGGTACTGGGATTACAGGTGACTTTAATTTTGTTATTTTAATTTACTGACAAATTTTCTACATTGCAATATTGTTTTTGTCTCAAAAGATTTGGGGTGACTGAAACTACGAAATGTAATCACTCATTGCTTCCTCACAACAGACACAATGACGCATTTCACAGAATTTCCAACACTGAAGATAAAGCAAGTAAATGCAATGCTATGAAACAGTTGAGACTGTGAGGACTGGGTAAGCAGCTTCCCAATCTCCTGGCTTGATCTGGGTTAATTTAATTTGATTATTTATTTAATTAATTAATTTATTTAGAGATGGAGTCTCACTCTGTCGCCCAGGCTGGAATGCAATGGTGCAATCTCGGCTCACTGCAACCTCCACCTCCCAGGTTCAAGTGATTCTCCTGCCTCAGCCTTCTGAGTAGCTGGGATTACAGACGCCTGCCATAATACCCAGCTAATTTTTGTATTTTTAGTAGAGACAGGGATTCACTATGTTGGCCAGGCTGGTCTCAAACTCCTGACCTCAAGTGATCCACCCGCTTTGGCCTCCCAAAGTACTGGGATTACAGCCGTGAGTCACCATGCCCGGCCGAACTGGGTTAACTTTAGAATACCCCGTGACTCAGAGAGACTATTCTTTAAGCTATTCCTAAACGCTACTTTTAATTGAGCTTCTGATAACAATTCTTGTTTTTCCATCCATTCTTCAATTCAATTCTGAGTCTTCAATCACATTTTTTCCATGCAGCCCTAGATATACAGCCCTGTATACTTTGGGATATACCATGGCTGAGAAAAGAGGTGGCCTATAATGCCAATAGGAATACCACAGCTTTATTTTAAAATCCCTGATTTAATTATAGCCAAAACTTCAGCTGTGTAACAATTCCAGTTTGTGCTACATGCGCAGAGGTTAGTGATGGGAATTAGTAGGAGACTAGCATCCTTTTTTTTTTTTTTTGAGAGAGAGTCTTGCTCTGTAGCCCAGGCTGGAGTGCAGTGGCACGATCTCGGCTTACTGCAACTTCTGCCTCCTAGGTCCCGGTTCCAGTAATTCTCCTGCCTCAAGACTAGCATTCTTTGTTGGGCTATGAAGTGAATGAGAAGCGCCCGAGACGTCTATCTAGGATCAGCACTTAAGATGGAGGAAAACATTATTCAACTTCCTTTTCAGAGTTGCTTAATTTTACTTTGCTGAATTTTTTCTTCTTAGAGACTGGGGTCTTGCTATGTAGTGCAGGCTGGATTTGAACTCCTGGGCTCAAGTGATCCTCTTGCATCCAGAGTAACTGGGACTACAGGTGTGCACCACGGTGCCCAGCAGTGCTGCTGATGTTGAAAGAGATGGAAGCTGGGTGCGGTGTTTCACGCCTCTAATCCCAACACTTTGGGAGGCTGGGGCGGGTGGATCACTTGAAGTAAAGAGTTCAAGACCAGCCTTGCCAACATGGTAAAACCCCATCTCTACTAAAAATACAAAAATTAGCTGGGCATGTTGGTGCATGCCTGTAATCCCAGCTACTGAGGAGGCTGAAGCATGAGAATCGCTTGAACCTTGGAGGCGGAGGTTGCAGTGAGCTGAGATTGCACTACTGCACTCCAGTCTGGGTGACAGAACAAGAACCTGTCTCCAATAAAAAAAAAAAAAAAAAAAAAGAAAAAGAAAAAGAAAAAAAGAGAAAGGGATGGAAAGGACTCTTTAAAACTATCCATAGTGCTTCCACACACCCAGCCACATCTGATTTTTAAATTCTTCTCTTATCTTTTCGTCGGCTGAAGAGATATGGCAGCTTCAGATTCTAGCTCAGTCTTTGACTAGAATTAATAAAAAGAAGTGCTCATATATATATATATATATCTCCACTAGAATCTTTTCCTCATTTAAACAATGAAGTACTAGATCTTTCAATAGTGGAAAGATAATTGTCTCTAAAAACCCATATTGCTGCTAGGTGCCATGGCTCATGCTGGTAATCCCAGCACTTTGGGAGGCCGAGGTGGGCAGACTGCTTGAGTCTAGACCTTTGAGACCAGCTTGGGCAATACGGCAAAACTCTGTCTTTACAAAAAATACAAAAATTATCCAGGTATGGTGGTGTGTACCTGCAGTCCCAGCTACTCAGGAGGCTGAGGTGGGAGGATCGCTTGAGCCTGGGATGTGAAGGCTGTAGTGAAGTGTGATCGCACTATTGTACTCCAGCCTGGGCGACAGTGTGAGTGAGCCCTTGTCTCAAAACAAAATAAAAAAAACCCTGACATATTCCATGAAATTTACTGGAGTAAGATTTTCAGGTCTCCTGTTTGTTTTAGTTTGCTATGAGAGGTGCTATGCACAATAAAAAATGTCGCTTTCCATCTCCCAGTCCTGGCAGCTGGGACTGAAAACTTACATCTTGACTAAAGAGTCCGATCCATAAGGAAGAGTTGTGAAGGAGCGTCTGCACGCTGAGGAACGCCTGTTGGTAAGGGTCCGTGATGCTCACCAGCTGCATATTATTTTTCAGACATTCCTTTCGAGCGCCGTGCCAAGTCAGAGTCTTTGGGATTATTTTGTATAGATTATTTAGATATTTTACAGTTTCTGAAGCATTCTGCAAGGTCTGTCTGCCTTTAACTTCTGCATGTAAAAGAAAACAACAACAACAAACCCTTCCCCACACTCTGCAAGTTATGGGACATTTTTTTCACATTTCTCCCCATACGAATCTACTTTAGATATTATTTACCTATTTATTTTATATTTTGGGTGAGAGAATTAGGTATGTCTTGCTGTATATCTTAAGTAAAATGTGTGAGCTGCAACGTTTATTTTCTAAAATCAGAACAAAATTCTTTTTATTTTTATTTTTTTGAGACGGAGTCTCGCTCTGTTGCCCAGGCTGGAGTGCAGTGGCCGGATCTCAGCTCGCTGCAAGCTCCGCCTCCCGGGTTTACGCCATTCAGAACAAAATTCTGTTTCGTTTGTCTGATTTACAAAAGAGAAAATCTGCAAATAAATGTAACCTGCATTATCATGTCGTGTTGGTGCTAAATACCTCTTTTGTTTGAACTGCTTCAACAAGGAAGTAATGTATTAAGTATCCCCTTACAAAGTTTTCACCTGGGAGAGCTAGCATGGAGAAATGTAAGAAATCATCCGCAAGAGGAGGTATTTGAATTATTGCTTTACAGTAGTACTTTGCTAATAAAGGAGTTAGTTAAAAACATGGAAAAAATGGGTAAAGATTAATTTAGCAAAAAAAATTCCACCAAAGCACATGAAATATCTACTTACAGTTCTCATTACATGACAAAATTTTTTCTTGATCATTTCTTAAAAACACATTGTGATCAATGAAAAATAATGTAATACTTTTTAAAAAATATACTTTTCAAAATATGGATGATTTCTACTTTTAAGTATGCATTCTACTTTTATTTGGATGAAAGGCACCAGTGATCTTTTTATAATGTTTCAAATCCCCCACTTATTTTTTTTTAATACTAAATTTAACAGTGAATACTATTAGTGGACTTAAAGCTCAATAACTGCACTCAATTAAAAATATGAAGTTTTTCTTCTCCTTTTCCCATAATAAAATGTAAAATCTGAAAAATGCCAGAGTAGAAAAAAGAACAAAAATTCAATTACCTATCATGGATAACTCCTAATTAACAAATTCCATCAGATACATTAATTTAATTAAATTATAGGCAATATCCTTTAAAAATCAATATTCCATTTGATAAACTCTGACCTCCACTAGCCATATGGATTTAGGCCATGCTGAAAATTTTAAGCCATACAATTATAAATTAATATAAATTCATTTACAGTATTAAAAAAGTTTTTCAGCTTTTATTTTAGATACAGGGGGTACATGCATAGGATTGTTACATGGTGTATTAGACCCAGGTGGTGAGCACAGTACCCAATAGGTAATTTTTTTTTTTTTTTTTTTTTTTTTTTTGAGGCAGAGTCTCACTCTGTCGCCGGGGCTGGAGTGCAGTGGCCGGATCTCAGCTCACTGCAAGCTCCGCCTCCCGGGTTTACGCCATTCTCCTGCCTCAGCCTCCCGAGTAGCTGGGACCACAGGCGCCCGCCACTTCGCCCGGCTAGTTTTGTATTTTAGTAGAGACGGGGTTTCACCCGGCTAGTTTTGTATTTTAGTAGAGACGGGGTTTCACTGTGTTAGCCAGGATGGTCTCGATCTCCTGACCTCGTGATCCGCCCGTCTCGGCCTCCCAAAGTGCTGGGATTACAGGCTTGAGCCACCGCGCCCGGCCGACCCAATAGGTAATTTTTCAACCCATGTTCCCTTCCCTCCCTATAGTAAGTGACTGTATATATCTAATAGCATAAAGTACCATAGTTATCTAGATAATGATTGTTACCTGAATATTTCTGACAGAGAGACACAAAGTGGCGTTCACTGCAGGATGTAAAATTCCATGTCCCAATAAACGGTGATTTTTGGAGGTTGAGAATTAGGGCACAGTGATAGTGAGACTCTTCCTCAAAATCTAAACAAAAGGTAAATACATAGATGCAATCATGTAACAATGGTCTGGAGATCCTAGCAAGAAAAGTTTAGATTCTAGATTGAATTTGTCCCCCTATAAAAGAATTCCATGAAGGACCTGACCATGACATTTCTTAGAAAATCTTAATAAACTTTCAAAGCATGGATAAAGGGTAATTAATTTTATAAAAAACAAAATAGTGGCAATCTTGATAAACATATTTTTAAAACAGATAAACTGTTAGAAATAAGACGAAACACCTCCAGTCACATTTAACACTCGACTACAGTGTAAGTAAGCAAAACATCATGATTCAACTTATTAGATTTTTACAAACTTTTTGTAACAATAAGCTGCGTACCACATAATAGAATATATCTTAAAGCTTTGATTCTATACTAGTCACTATAAAAATCTCCATATATTAAAACAAAAGTATCTAGATTTCATTTTCTGATCGCAATCGATAATATTAGATATGAAAATTTATTCTAAGTCTATTATCCCTATACTTTTCTGAGTGTTTCAAACATATCGCACTTCGAAAAATAAGAAAAGTAAGTTTATATCAGGAGATACAGACAAAAAAAAAATGCTACTCAATAAATAGGAAACCAAAAATGAACGAAAATAATTATGGGAAAGAATAAAACAAGAAATGTCAAAAAAAAGAGGTATGGGTAGAACTTTATGTGGAGCCAAATGTGTATTATTAAATGTATTCTCTTTTTTTAAAGGAAACATGAACTGAATTTCATATAGAAGATTGGAAAATGAACAAAACAGAACCCCAAGAAAATGGGGTAGTAAAAGGCAGAAATAGTATTCATAATACAGGTCAAGCAATAGGAGTAGAGGGTGGAAAAGAGAGTGAACAAAACCAATAACATGCATCTGTTTCTGTAAAAATGTAAATAATGCAAAGTAAAATGCAAGCAAAGATAATGGAGATTTTAAAATACCATAAGCAACTTTACTTCAATACATTTGAAAATCTAAATTAAATAGACAACTTTCTTGAAAAATGCCAATTAGCAAAATTGTCATAAGGAAAAGTGGAAACACCAAAACGTACCAATGACTTTGAAGGAAATGGAAAATTAATAATGGCTATTTGGTTTTTTTTCCTTATGCTGACCTTATGAGGTAGTACAACAGTATTAGAGCTTGCAGATAAGAAATTGAGGCTTAAGAAAAGTTAAGTAAACTTCCAAAGGCATAGTAAATGGCTGAATTGGAATTCAAACCCAGGCAATCTGACACCAGAGCTTGGGCCCTTCACTGTTGCACCAAATTCCTTTATCATTAGAGTATGATCTCTGCAAAGAACACTATAGTGTATATTTCAAGATAGATAGAAGAGGAAGTTTTGAATGTTATCTTTACAGAGAAATGATAAATCTTTAAAGTGAGGAATATGGTAATTACCTTGATCAGATCATTTAAATGTATGAAAGACTCAAGTCTTTCACAGAGGTATAAAGAGTACTGACTAAAAAAAACTTACATTTTCTGGTATTCTCAGTCTCCTACTAACCAATAATGGGTGAAAGTTACTGTATGTCAGCTCTCTGTTATCCGTCCATTTGTTTATCCTTTCATAGGCAGTCCAGCGCAAACCAATCCATAAAGTAGCTTCCATATCCGGAAGCAAGGATGTAATAAAGTCTGTTAGAAAGAGATTTTAAAAAAGCATTTGATTTATTCAAATTAAAGATATACTAAAAATGTCAATGAATATCTTTTGTTTATCGAACTATCAAGATAGTCTTTTATCTGTTCCATAAAAAAAGAAGTTTAATAAGAATTTTTGTATGTTAATTCCTCATAGCCTCCTAAAACTAACCTTGCCCCAGATCAGAATAAAACATGTTTCTCAAATAATTCCAGTACCTTGTTCAATCTGGCTCAACACTGAAGGAAGGGTGCCACCATAGGAGTGACAGGTATCGCTTGCTTGAGAAAATGTGAGAGACATGGGTTTGATCTTTAGAAAACACTGCAAACAAAGACATATGTGAAACATGAGATTCCAGACACAGGAAAGCTCTATATAGAAGTAAAATGCTTCATCTTTTAGAGGGCTGCTAATTTTCGGTCTGTGAGATATGGTAATTTGCAATGTAGTACCATAAGAATTCAAGTTTATGCTCTCTTTAATTTTTTATTTTTTTAAGAGACAGAGTCTCTCTCTGTTACACAGGCCAGAGTGCAGTGGTGCAATCATAGCTCACTGTAACCTTGAGCTTCCTAGGCTCAAGCTACCTTCTCAATTGAAACAACCGAAGAGTGGTCTTCAAACTTTCATATATATAAATATATATATCATATCTTATATATAAGATACATATAGTACATATAATATCTTTTATATATAATATCTTCAAATATATATATTTAAAGATCTCTCATTTATTAAGTGCTTCCTATGTGTTAAGCAGTTTGTGTAGTATTATCTCATTTAATTCTCACAACAGAGAGAGAAACTGAGGCACAGGGACATTAAATAACTTGATCCATAAGTGAAATAGACACACAATAGTAAGGTCAGTATTTATACTCTGTTCCACCTGATTTCAAAATCTGTGTCCTTAATCATCATCTCCTTATATCAAGAAACACTGTTGAAAAATTCATCTTTGGCAGGATATATTAATTCAAATTTATATCAGCTATGCAAATTAACACAGTACTATTACCTTGAGGAATTAAAAGATTGTCCTAATTTTAAAAGTTAAAATGTACCCCTAACTTTACTGCAGATCCTTCCAGCTGTCAGACACATCTCTTTTTTCGCTTTTTCACATTATGATCGCTTCGGTATAGAGTGGTATGTCCCAAATTGTGTTCCTTGAAACATCCTACAAAAAAATTTTTTTCCAGCTTTCTTATAGACTGGAGTGGTCAATGAGCCAAGCTACCCAACGTGGACAACCTCATCGGGTAACTTCTAGAAAAGACCCTAGCGAGAACACCCAGAATTTAAGCTCAGAAGCCTTATATTAAGGATGGCAGAGCAAAATCACAAGAAGCCTGATTTTGCAGACTTCATGGTGTTTTCACACAAACCTGCTTATCTTCAAATGTCTTTAATGTGACAGAATAAATGTTTTAACATACTGTAGCAACCTCTTTTCAGCAGCCAAATGCATTTCCTAATAGATACGTATACCAACATGGATTATGCATCTCGAATTGGCAGATACAGAATGCAGCATTTCTCTAACCTATTTAATCATGAAACCCCCATTTGGAGGCAAGAGCGATGATTAACATTTTGTAGCATATGTATAGTCCCCAAAAAGTAGTTCGTGAAATGCCAGTCTAATTTGATTGGCAGATGCTGCTTGGATGCTCTCCTTGAGGGGAAAAAGAAAACACAAGCCAGAAATTAAGTCAGTTTCCTACAAGGCCATAGAAATAGTCCTGACTATTCAATGCCTCCCAATCCATCAACAGATCAACTTTAGCAATTTAAGTGTTGGTAGCAACAAAATAGAAATGCTGCACTTTAAAAGACCTGTAGGCATGACCAACTTGAGAATTAATTCTTGATATCATCCACGGTTTCTGGCAACACAGAGGGCCAGGTGGGATCCTGAAACATGTAGAGTCTATCTCAGTGATGTTGTCACTAATGGGTTGCCATTCTGCCATAGGCTATATAACCAGCATGGAAGCAATCATTGTTGCATAATGTAGCAATTCTCTTTTTACCTTATTCTGAAAAGGAATCCATTGCTCAGAACATTGCACTTTAGCTGCAGAATCTGGGCTGTATTTCTCTAATGAAGAAACATTGTATTTTTCACAGATGAAGGGCAATTTGCTATTACAGTCTGTTGGTTTACTTAAGTCTGAGAAATGAAAAGCAAGGATTACTATGGTGAGAATTTTTCAGTCAGTACTTTTTTTTTTTTTTTTTTTGAGACAAGAGTCTCGCTCTGTTGCCCAGGCTGGAGGGCAGTGATGCAATCTTGGCTCACTGCATCCTCCGCCTCCCAGGTTCAGGTGATTCTCGTACTTCAGCCTCCCAAGTAGCTGGGATTACAGGTGCATGCCACCACACCTGGCTAGTTTTTGTATTTTTAGTAGAGACGGGGATTCACCATGTTGGCCAGGCTGGTCTCAAACTCCTTGCCTCAAGTGATTTGCCTGTCTCAGCCTCCCAAGGTGCTGGGATTACAGGCGTGAGCCACCACACCCGGCCAAGTCAGCACATTTAAAAAGTAACCCCAGTAGTAAAGAAAGGTTCTTGAAATCAATCTTTCCCAAATGCTTAAGATATATTCCCTTTCTTCTCTAGCCACTTCTGTCTTCTATGATTATTTTTATCTGTAGGTTACAGCATACCAATACTGTCTATGAAACAGCATGTATTTTGTGTGACTACCATACCATCCCAGGGTGAAGGCAGGAGGTAGGAAGTTGAAGGGGCAGTGTAATCAGGGGAAGGGGACCTAAACTATATTTTAGAACTGCTGCCTGCTTATCTTTGAAAATTTGCTTAGACACTTATCAATTAGGAAAGTGGTAAGTTTATTTCTAAGTAACTGCTTTAGGATAAAGGAAGTTAAAATATTCACAGTGAAAAGTACCTTTATTTGCATTGGGGATTTGAGCTATTGTTGTTAATAATAAATCAGAATAAGATGAAGTGACCAAACATATAATCAAAAGGAAAACTAGATTAAGCTAGAAACTGAACCTGAAGTTCACATATTACAAAATCAGCATTAAAGGATTTGAATTAACTTTACCGATAAGCCAAGTCTTGGCAGACATGTACAAGCATTCATCTCCAAATGTCACAGGAAAGCGGTGCCATGGATATCGTGAGCTAAAAGAAAATGACAGATTTGACAACTCGTAATGTAATTAGGTGTTTCATTTTTTTTCTTTTTACTGTAAGTTATTTTATTTCTAAATTTAATGTTAATACCATCATTCTATACCCCTTTTTTCCTGATGCTAACATGCAAAAGGGCTTGGTTTCTCTAATTTAGGCAGTTTATGGATTAATGTTCAAACTACTTATAAATAGAAATCCATTTAGTAAAAGGAATTGCTTCTTTTAAGTGATAACTTTACAAAGGTAGAATCAATGATGTCACCTACTAGGTAAAATGATCATCTATTGGCTGCTCACTAATTCTTATCCACCACTTCTGTTCATCACCAGATATCTGAAAAACAAGCCAAACATCCATGCTTATATGTGCTGAGCTTTCTTGAGGGTTTTGATTCAAATACCTTGTCTTATGTAATCACTAACCACTATAATTTCTAGACATTCCTTACTTAGATTTCAAAATTATACAAACCAGGACCTTGTGCAAAGAGTAGTTGAAAACTCTCGGCCGGGCGCGGTGGCTCAACCCTGTAATCCCAGCACTTTGGGAGGCCGAGACGGGCGGATCACGAGGTCAGGAGATCGAGACCATCCTGGCTAACACGGTGAAACCCCGTCTCTACTAAAAAATACAACAAAGTAGCCGGGCGAGGTGGTGGGTGCCTGTAGTCCCAGCTACTCGGGAGGCTAAGGCAGGAGAATGGCGTAAACCCGGGAGGCGGAGCTTGCAGTGTGCTGAGATCGGGCCACTGCACTCCAGTCCGGGCGACAGAGCGAGACTCCGTCGCAAAAAAAAAAAAAGAAAAGAAAACTCTCTGTATATTTACAGATCCTATTGTGGGTACAGGAAACATGGTAGCTGTAATTATGGGCATATATTAATTAGACTAATACTTTAAGTGGGCATACAGTATCCTATTGCAATTAATTATAAATTTAAAATACAGAAATTATTTTCTTCCCAAAAGCTATTTTGCAAAGTTACTTATTAGTAGAAACAGAAACTCAAGTTAACTGTAAAGTTGACTTTTAGTAAAAAATGTGACAGGGAACTAGAATCATTTATATTATCTACTGATGTTTACCTTATAAAGTGACATTTATTATTAATCTTGTATATTTTAAAACATAAGCAATTCTACTTAATTTTTCTAACATGAAACAAATTTGGATGTTGTGAGGCAGATCTGACATTAGAGAAAATTTAACTTTTGTAGATTTTGGCAAAATTTTGTAATATTTTAAATGGAATAAATACAAAATAAGAAACATATTTAAAATATATTCTTTTAAATTACATTTGCTATTTTGTTTTTGATGGCTTTTAGTCCCGCAAAAGATGTTATAGTAGCAAGAAAGCTGTGATTGCTGGCACAGTACAGGACGGCTTCTTCATAGTTTAGGTGAAGATCAGCAACAAACCAATATTCACTTCCTTCAATTATAAGTGGAGGTCCATGAATTCCAGCACGCTCTAAAGAAGAAGAAGAAAGAGATTAGAGTTATGACTATGCAAAGCAAACTGTGTCCTTTAAGCATGAATTAATATTCAAAACTATAAATAGTAATCAGATTACTAGCCCTCTCTGGCTGGGGCAGTACTGACTACAAGGAACAAGAGATTCCTGAGCCAGTGACTCTGCCACTCCCTTGCACTCACAGGGAAAGAAGAAACCACCCTCATCACCTCATCCCATACCAGTCACTCACCTTCCTTGCCTGGAGAAATTTTGTCTCACTTGAAGATGTACAGAGAAGAAGCTGGCACTTAAATAATTAACTAAATGCATTAGTGACAAGGGAAAAGCAGCTTTGGTTAAATTTCAGTTTTCTTAACTCACCTGGATTGTACCAGTCTGGTGTTTTTGGAGTACGGCCTGTATGAGGAAGAAAGCAAGTGGCATTAGTACTCAATGACAGATCAGGGTATACTATAAGTAAGGCCTTTAATGTAGCACAAAAGGACTTGCAGTATTGTTGAGGCTTGTCCATTTCTGGCCAAGCCATTTCACGTTTTGATCACTTAGTTGTATTTTGTGGGGCCGATGCTAAAGCTGCTTTAGGAGCAATCCAAAAGGCATATCTGTTAAATATTAATGAAGTACTTCTAGCAATCTTTTACCTTGTGTCACAGAGGTCACAAAAGAAGTACAGATGGATAAAACATAGCTAAGAATTAGAAAGTAAAAACAAGTAAATAATGATATTGTATGTGTCACACAGAAGCATAAGAAATAGGAACCAAAATAATCATCATTGTAAAGGGAAGTTATTCAGGAACCACTTCTCCATCTAATGAAACAAATAACTATTCTATAAACTTAGGTTGATAGAGTTCATTGTCTTCCAAGATATCCTTGGAAACAACGTACAATGCTCCAATGTTGAACCTTTTGAGAAGATGAGACAAAACTGAGAGGAAAATAATAAAAGTCACTGAGGATTCTCAGATGGAAATGGAGGAAACATGGCATGCTACACAGAATTCCGGGTTGGAAGCTGGGCAGGTCAGTGTGCAAATGCCCTTATGCATTTTGCTGCTATGGTATTTCGGATGAGTTGCTTAACTCTCTCTGAGCCTTGATTTTCTCCTCTATGAAAACTAGATGGCTGCCTGACTCACAGAGAGTGCAGGTCACATGTGACGCCCTGGAGGAAGCGGCCAGCACAGGGCCAGGCACAGAGCAGTTCCCCATGGGAGCCTATTTGCTTTCCTCCCCCTTTTCATTCTGGCCACAGATCACATTGGCTTCAAGTCAAAGACATCATTTGCTTAATCTTAGAAATTACAGAGTAAAATAGCTAGTCTTAATTTTGGTGTGGCATGTGAGCTTCAGGCAGGCATCGGAAGACCCGACTCAGAGGACTGCCTGTATAGCCAGCATCTTTAGTCTGTCTCTCTGAGCCAATTCTATTCGTATTGGATAATTTCCAACAATAATGTTGCAAGTCAGTTCAAAATGTACATAGTTTATTGTCTGTAATCTTGTCAAAGGCTTCTGATTATTTGTGGGTGGGGGAGGGAAAGCTATGTCTAACCTTTAAATACCTTTAAATTGTGAGAAAAGTAGGATGCAAGGTGTTTTTTATACAAGATTACAACATGTATGTGTGTATAAGGCATCAAGAAATACAATAAAAATAGCTATGTTTGGGTAATGGCATCATAGGTAATATTCCTAAAACACTTTTATGAGCCTTATTTTGACACAGTTTTCTCAATTAAAAAAAGAATATTTAAAAAGTACAAATATCCACTATGGTTGAGGTTACTTCAAATTTACAGGTTGTCAAAATATCTCTTTTAGGGAAGACAGGATTCATTAGAACCAAGTAATAAAAGGCAAGTCAGAGAAGAGGCATGGTGATTTAGGATACATAAGAGGAAAACTTCTTTAAGAAAACCAGAAAACACAGATGAATACAAGTTGAGAAAACTTAGGCTGCTCTAATAACCAAGAAAATATCCAACCAGCTGAATGCATCACATCATAACTTAGAAAGTTAGGTACAGTATAGTCAAAAAAGGGTGAACATAACATTTAAACCCTGGAGCAAGCAATCATTGATTGCTTCAAGTGATTGAGACAGACTGAGAACAGGAGTTTAGTATTTTATTTTCTTTCTGCATGGGGATCATAGAGGTGGAATTCTTTAGGTTTGTTTGATTAATTGATTTATATTTGCTAAGTGGGTTAATTCCTTTCTCTCGTTAAAAGTATATGTTAAAATATATATATACTCCTCCGCATGCCCTTCATTTTTCCTGTGGTGACTAATTTGCCATTTCTAAGGTTGCCCTTGTTTAAACTCTGGGGTCTGCTCCGCTGCTCAAACAGGAGGTGGGGGTAGCAGCTCCCATCGAGGGCACCTTGGTTGGAACAATGACACTGTCTGCGGAATGCTAACAAATGCCAGAGAGTAATGGGAGGCTCGCATTAACACTTCAAAACAGAGACATTGTCCGAATTAATTATGTACAAGTTACTTTTCCACTTGTTTAAAGGATATCCAAACTGGTTTTCCTTTGTCCCTTTTTCGGGTTTAATAAAGTAATCAAGAAAAACTCAGGCATAATTTATCCTTTAGAAAAACCCATCAACACAACTCTCTCTCTCTTTCTCTCTCTCTCTCTTTTACAAATGGTTTGACAGTTTGCCTTTGTGAAAGAGATTCGCTACTACCTAATGTCACATCTGAAGCTCTTTTAACTATTTTAGGGAAAACAGTCTTCTAATAGTCAGTTCCATGATGTGAACTTTGGGTTCTTTCAGAACTTGTAGGAGGATATACCTTTAGTTTCAATGATCTGTTTACATTCAGTTCAGAGATTTATTTTAAAACCTTCTATGGGTTTTCTGCTAATTAATTTAATACAGCCAATGTCTGCTTAAAAATAATTTGAGGCTGGGTGCGGTGGCTCATGCCTGTAATCCTACCTAGCACTTTGGGAGGCTGAGGCAGGCCAATCACTTGAGGTCAGGAGTTCGAGACCAGCCTGGCCAACATGATGAAACCCTGACTCTACTAAAGATACAAAAATTGGCTAGGTGTGGTCGTGGGTGACTGTAGTCCCAGCTACGCCGGAGGCTGAGGCAGGAGAATCACTTGAACCTGGGAGGCAGAGGCTGCAGTGAGCCAAGATCGTGCCACTGCACTCCAGCCTGGTAGACAGAGTGAGACTCTGTCTTAAAAATAATAATAATAATAATTTGAGAATTAAAATCTTCCTGACATTTTTCTTAATATGTCATATTTACCTGGAAAAAGTGAAGTACAATGGTATCTACATTTCTCCCCACTCTCCTTTCTGTTACCAAAGGCTATATACTATCAATCTAACTGGCTTCTCAAATTTGAATTTATATAAAGTATTAGCAGTTTTGTAGTTCATTGAAAATTGCTTCTAAATTTTACAGGGACCTGCCACATTTTTATTTCTTGACTTCTGCCTTTATTGTTCCCAAGATTATCTTTATTTTTTCATTTTGCATCAAAATAAAAATTAAAATGATTCTACATTTCTCCTTTTGCTTAAAATATTTCATCCAAAATCTAATCTCCCTAAATGAACCTTACATTTTATCTTCTATGCAAATTTTTTCATGATCAAAAGTAAGATGTCACCAAATTTCAATAAGCTAGCCTTCTATTAGAAGCCAGAGTCAAGCAGGGGGTGCTCCACATATCAATTGCATCATCATAGGCTTTTAGACCTTAGAATTATAGATCACAATGCTCCCCTAGGTACTTTGAACTGAGCATTCACAATGTTAACATGAGAAGGTTGTGAAAAGGAACAACTACCACTTACCTTTTGGAATTTGGCACACCCATTCAAGTTTTGTATCACAAGCAAAAGGCCTCAAATAAATAAATTCTCTGTCATCATAGAAATGCCAGCCTCTTCGCCATGGCCTATGAAATACCTAAAAGAGGAAAAGTATTGCAGAATATTTTGAAGTTGATACATCCCTTATGGAACACTAAACTGTAAGCCCTATGATTTTGATCTGTATTTTAGCTCTAGCATCTAAGATACTTGTTCAATAAATGAACACATGAATTAATGGAATATTTAAACAGTAAAACCCTGAGCAAGAGCCTTCAAAGGGGCTAATAAGGGAAATATGTTGTACGATCATGTTTATGTCCAAAATGCAAATTTTCTCCCCCACGCCTGACAATTTTTGTTAGGATATTCATTTCAGAGGTATCCAAGCACCAAGCTGTGATCAAATTAGATCAGAAAGTGACATAAAAGTCCAGCCTCAGCGGCTCAGGCTCCTTCTCTGGTGTTACCATGCTATTTCTAGGATTTTGCCCTTCTCCAGGATGGCTCACTACAAATCCAGTTAGCAAGTAGGAGAAAAAGGATAGGGGAAGGCATTACTCGGGAGAGCATCCATCACTTCTTGGACTATTTTCTCTCAAGACCAAGTTTGTGGGAGTTCTGTGGCAGGTGAGGTAAGATTTTCCTTACAGAACATTGCCCTGGTTGGGCTTGTTCCTGATGCAGGTTGCATTAGTATCTCTGTATTTATTTGGTAGATTTTCAAATCTCTCCATACTTGGCAACTCTATTTCCCTAGAACACAGTTTATTGTACCAGTGTTCTCAACACTCCTAAAAATTCCATAAGCTTCTCTGAAGTTCTCACCTTTTCTTATGTTAAATTGGGAATCTATAAAAATGGCATGTACTACACAGTTTATTACTAGAAGAGTTACTTTGAAAATCATACTTTCCTGTGGCTTTAAGTTCTTATTTGCCTCAGCCTTCCTGTAACATTTCTGGTCAGCCACCTTGTTCAATCTCTTTCTTGGACTACAAATCAAAGATATTACCTGATGTCTCCTCCATCTTCATCTTTTTTCACTCTATATGTTGGCAGTTCCTCCAGATTCACTTCTTGGACCCTTTTTTTTTTAAATATACATTTTCCTTTCAACTTAGGACTCTTGATCTCAACTTACCATAGCATACATCTTATAGCTAGCTTGGATTCAAAATATCTAAACTAAAACACACAATTTTCTCCATAAATCAGTACCCTTTCTATTTCTATAAATGCCTAGTCATATAGCATAGTGGTTAAGAGTACCAGACCCAGACACACTTGGGTGTAAATCTCAGTTCTTTCAGTTTACGTTTACTCCATGTAAGCTGAAGTAAATTACTCACAGCTCGAATTTCCATGTGAGATGAATATAGTAACAGTGCCTACCTCACAAGATTGCTTATGTGCTGTGTGACATATGTGACATGCCTAGTCCAGTGGCTGGCCGATAAAGGAATTAATCAGATCAGTGTTAACTGCTGCCATCATCATCATCACAACCACCATAGACTATCACCATCACCATCATTATTATTGTCTCATAATGTTCTTGTTCTTGCATAAAACATAGTCCTTACTCAATGGTGTCGTAATTGCTTGTTTACTTGTCTTTATTTTTGACTAGACTTTAGTTTTGTGAAGAAAACGGCTATGCCTTGTACCTTGTCACTGTTCTATCCCCCAGTGCCTCACTGACCCCTTGGACTGTTAATGAAATGGATACATGAATGCATTCTGCAAAGGAAGATACCTAACTGGTCTTTTATGCCTTCCAATCTTACCTGTTGCATTTTGTCATCTGTCTCAAGATGAATCTTCCTCATACCCTCCTTAGTTCATGTGACTCTCCCTACTCAGAAACTTTAAAAAATGCCCTGTTGCCTATCTAGAAGTGTAGAAATTCCTTAACATGGCATCAATCTGAGTCCTAATACTGTTATCAAGGACAGCACCAATGAAAACTTCTTGATCTGTATTCTGTTCTCCTCACTGCCCTCTTCCTTCCACTCCCACCTTATTTTATGCCACTTTCTCATACCATCCCCTCATGAGAAAGCCTTACCCTATCCCATCTGTAGAAACTCTATCCATCCTTAAAGTCCCAGTTCAAGCCCTACCTCTTTGTGGAAATGGCCATGGGACTCACTTCCTCCTCTGAATTTCATAGTCTTCCTCAGCCCACTCATTAGGAGCTTATTACTGCATGGTAATGAGGGAGGTTTTCTTGAATATGAATTTTATCCTCTCAAATGAAGTGTAAGTTAGACTGCTGAGGGCCAGGCCATGGGTGTGCTTATCTCTCACCACATCTAACATCATGCTCCACACAAAGACACTCCATGGATCTATTACTTGATTGCATATGATGATGGATTTATGTTTTAAATATGCAGATTTTCCAGCACTGTACTGACCTTGACAGCAGCACAGTCTCTGATGTCATAATCCTGCTGAAACTCATTTGGCATGATAATAGTAGACACCTGAAAAGACAAGAGAGGCTTGAGAATTTAAGACTGATGTATAAATATTTGCAATTTAGATGTAATTTAGGCAGCCTTAATCACTCAAGTGTGTTCATATGCCACAGAAAGAAAACTTTTTCATCTCTTTTTTATATCATGATGCTGAATCATGAGAGGACTTAGCAAATGGCATAATGTCATAAGTTTCCAAACAAAGGAAGCCACAGTTTCAGAAGTTGAGGTTAATGGTGTATTAAGTTCGCCATTGGAGTCATAGAGAATCAAGCTTGCAAAATGCTTTTCTCATTTTTTTGCACGTGTTGAAATGCTTGTTATTTGACTAACTAATCTCAGGTATGCTCCAATTTAAAAATAAATTCAAGGAGTTTTACATTTAGAAAGAATAAAAAACGAGGTGACACAACCGTAATTTGGATTAAATATTGAATATCTGAGAATAATTTTGCTCCTATAACTATTACATTAATATCTCCTTAGGATAATATAAACGTGTGGAATAATAGCAAGGATTTTTAAGAGGTTTCTTCAAACAAATAATTTCCTCCAATAAGGATACTTTTGGCCAGGCACAGTGGCTCATGCCAGTAATCCCAGCACTCTGGGAGGCCAAGATTGGCAGATGGCTTGAGCCCAGGAGTTCCAGACCAGCCTGGGCAACATGGTGAAACCCCATCTCTACAAAAAATACAAAAATTAGCTGGATGTGGTGGCATGTGCCTGTGGTCCCAGCTACCTGAGAGGCTGAGACACGAGGATCAATTGAACGCAGGAGCTTGAGGCTGCAGTGAGTCATAAGGGCACCACTGCACTCTAGCCTGGGACACAGCGAGACTCTCATCCCCACCTAGTCCCCCCAGAAAAAGATATTTTATTTTTTGTATTACTCTTCCATATTTAGATAATAAAAAGAATAGCTTCTCACTATAAAAATGAAAATAAACAGCATAAAGAGAAAGCTTTGAAAACAATCACTTGTGGCCAGGTGTGGTGGCTCACACCTGTAATCCCAGCACTTTGGGAGGCTGAGATGGGTAGACTGCCTGAGTTCAGGAGTTTGAGACCAGCCTGGGCAAAATGGTGAAACCCCATCTCTACAAAAAAATGTAAGAATTAGCTGGGCATGGTTGAGCACTATAGCTCACGCCTGTAATCCCAGAACTTTGGGGGGCAGAGGCGGGCGGATCACGGGGTCAGAAGTTAGAGACCAGCCTGGCCAATATGGTGAATCCTCATCTCTACTAAAAAATACAAAAATTAGCTGGGCGTGGTGGTACATGCCTGTAGTCCCAGCTACTCGGGAAGCTGAGGCAGGAGAATGGCGTGAACCCGGGAGGCAGAGCTTACAGTGAGCCGAGATCACACCACTGCCCTCTAGCCTGGACAACAGAGCGAGACTCCTCTCAAAAAAAAAAAAAAAAAAAAATTAGCTGGGTGTGATGGTGGGCGCCTGTAGTTTCAGCTACTGGGGAGGCTGAGATGGGAAGATCGCCTGAGCCTGGGAGGTGAATGTTGTAGTGAGTTGAGATCGCACCACTGCACTTCACCCTGAGTGACAGAGTGAGACCCCATTTCAAAAAGAAAAAAATCACTCATACTACCCAAAGATGACTACTATATTTATAGCTTTATTATTTTTTGACTATATATAGAGAGACTACACATATGAGTTTTTAAAAATAAAAAGAAGACTTGTAACTTGTCTTTCCCTTATTGCCTGTATGTGACTCTATTTTCATTTGACACATAATTTTAATGGTTGTATGATATGTGAATGTATTTATTTTATTTTTTAAATTGGCAGATACAAGTATATGCATTTATCATACACAACATGATGTTTTGAAGTATATATACATTGTGGACTGACTAAATTTAGCTAATTAACAAATGCATTATTTCACATAGTTACCATTTTTGTGGTGAGAACACTTAACATCTACTTTTAGCATTTTTCAAGAGTATAACATATTATTAACTATAACCAACTTGTTGTACAAGAGATCTCTTGAACTTATCCTTCCTATCTAAATGAAATTTTGTATCCTTTGACCAACATCTCCCCAGTCCCCCACCTCATCTGCCCCAGCTCTTGGAAACCACCATTCTACTCTCTAGTTCCATGAGATCCATTTTTTTTTTTTTTTTTTTTATTCCACATCTCAGTGACATCACATGGCATTTGTCTTTCTGTGCCTGGCTTTTTTCACTTAACATAATGTCCTCCAGGGTCATCCATGCTGTCACAAATGGCAGGATTTCCTTCCCTTTTATGGCTGAGTAGTACTCCATTGTGTACATGTACCACACTTGCTTCATCCATTCATCTGTTGATGGACACTTAGGTTGATTTCATATCTTGGCTACTATGAATAGTGCTGCAGTCACCCTGTGAGTCTCTTAAACACTCTGATTTCATGTCCTTTGAATATATACCCAGTAGTGGGATTGCTGGATCATGTGGTTAGTTCTATTTTAAATTTTTTGAGGAATCTTCATACTGTTTGCAATAATGTTTGTACTAATTTACATTCCCACCAACAGTGTGCAAAAGTTCCCTCTTCTCTACATCCTCACCAACATGTATCTTTTGTCTTTTTTATAGCAATCATTCTGACAAGTGGGAGGTGATAACTTACTATGGTTTTAATTTGCATTTCCCTGATAGTGATGTTGAGCATTTTTCCATATGACTGTTGGCCATCTGTATGTCTTCTTTTGAGAAATGTCTATTCAGTCATTTGGCCATTTTTAAATCAGGTTGTTTTCTTGCTATTGATTTGTTTGAGTTCCTTATCTACAGTCATGCACTGCATAATGGCCTTTCAGTCAACCACAGATGGCCTACATGTATGTTCCTGCCTCCATATGCTTGTGTAGATAGTCTTCCTTGGAAGGTCTATCCTTCCTCCTCTAGGCCAATCTGAATACTGGCATTCAGATCATGGCTAGAAAGAAATGTTAGCCATCCCTTGAAGATGTGTTCCCACAAGATTATATTTTTACTGTACCTTTTCTATGTTATCATTGTGTTACAAATCCCTACAGGATTCAGTACAGTAACATGTTCTACAGGTTTGTAGCCTAGGAGCAATAGAGAGCCTAGATGTGTAGCCTATATGTGTAGTAGGCTATACCATCTAGGTTTGTTTAAGTATGTTCTATGTTGTTTGCACAAAACCACTACCTAACAATGCATTTCTCAGAATGTATCCCATTGTTAAGTGATACATGACTATATTTTGGATATTAATCTTTTATCAGATATATATATATATATATATATAATTTGCAAATATTTTCTTTTATTCTGTAGGTTTTCTCTTCACTCTGTTGATTGTTTCATTTATTCTACAGAAGCTTTTTAGTTTGATGTAATCCCATTTGTCTATTTTGGCTTTTGTTGTCTGCGTTTTTGAGTTCATATCCAAAAAAATCATTGTCCAGACCAATGTCATGGAGCTTTCCCCCTATGTTTTCTCCTAGTAGTTTCATAGTTTGGGGCCTTTCATTTAGTACTTCAATTCATTTGGAGTTGATTTTTGTATATGGTATGAGATAAGGGTTTAATCTCATTTTTCTGCCTGTGGAAATCCAGTTTTCCCACTATCATTTATAGAAGAGACTGTCCTTTTCTCATTGTGTGCTCTTGGTATCTTTGTTGAAAACTTGTTGGCTATAAATATATGGATGTATTTTTGGCCTCTCTATTCTGTTCTGTTGGTCTATGTGTCTGTTTTTATGCCAGTACCATGCTGTTTTGGTTACTATAGCTTTGAGGTGTATTTTTGAACTCAGGTAGTGTGGTGGCCTCCAGCTTTATTCTTTTTGCTCAATATTTCTTTGGCTATTTAGGGTCTTTTTTGGTTCCATATAAATTTTAGGTGTGGATGTATTATTTAACAAACAACTTGTTATTGAAACAGTGCTTCCATACTACCTAAAACAATAATGTTTTAACTTACTGGTGTACGATCACTCCATTGCCATGATCCTTGTAAATCTGGGCTCCTTTTATTCAAACCAATCCATAGCCAACGCTGGCCACTATGTAAAAGGCAAGTGTTAAAAATACGAGGACAATGCTTGGCAAAAATATTTAGCACTCACATGTCTAAAGTGCATCACTAATTGAAAAGCACAGTTTCAAGTAACATAAAGAAGTCTTTTGAAATGAAACTAAGTCCTTAATATGGGGTAGCTACATAAAAAGTACCATACTTTTAAAACTACATTTTAAGCTGTTTTCTTCATATGAAAGGCAAAAACCATTCTTTGAATTTTAAGAGGAAAAAAATGGAAATTATTCCAAGACTTTTACTGTAGTGCTTGAATATTAAACAATATTTTCAGATACACTCAAAAGCAACAATAGCATTTCTTTAAAGTGTTTGTCTATAACACTATCAAATATTCTTCTTTAAAATGCAGAACTATTTGGCTAAATTTTTGTTAAACAATATTTGAAACATAGTTGAGTTCCTACTACCCACTAAGATTAAAGTAAACAAGAATGTGAGTATTGCTTATGTGCCAAAGAAATACACCAGAAAAATATATTAAGTAATCATTTAAGTGATTATGCTTATCATCTACAAGTATTACACTTTTATGTAAAAGGTATTGAGCTAGGAGCAATGATGACACAGAGAAGTTTAAGACCTACATCTACCCTCAAATGTAATATGAAATAGAGATAAGATATATATGAACAAAAAACTAAAGACCATTTATGAAAGCTATCAAATGAGTTGTATACATTTTAGATGATACAAAAGTTCAGAGAAAGGAGAGGTCACTGTGGACTGCAGAAAATGAAGAAAGACTTCGTGAGGTTGGTAGGACAAAAGATATTCTTCAAGGGATGGCTAACATTTCTTTCTAGACATGATCCCAATGCCAGTAATCAGATTGGCCAAGAGGAAGAAGGGTAGGCCTTCCAAGGAAGACTATCTACACAAGCATATGGAGGCAGGAACATATGTCTAAGTAATCCTTTCCCCTCAAATACATTTATGCTCTGGCCAGGGATAAATATACAGCATAAGTAGACGTGATATAAACATAGTAAATTTTCTCTGCCTCTAACTCCATTTGAAAATATTTTCTAAAATTTATTACACTTTTGGGTGACAAATAATAATCCATATAATTTAACCTTTTTTGTTGGCACATGATATGTATGATCAGTACATGTGTGTATACATATATAAATGTAATATGCCTGTAAGTATAATATAGAATACATTTTAAAGAAGGGGTAGATTCCAAATCTAAAAACAATGCATATTCTCAAGTTCAGCAGAATATATGGAATATGGCCGGGCGCAGTGGCTCAAGCCTGTAATCCCAGCACTTTGGGAGGCCGAGACGGGCGGATCACGAGGTCAGGAGATCGAGACCATCCTGGCTAACACGGTGAAACC
>NW_016814542.1:62167-72800 GCF_001698545.2 Rhinopithecus bieti | reverse complement strand
AGAATTTTAAACTAATTTCTTATTTTAAATAAATAATTGCTTTTCTTTATTTCTTACCTTTGTTCAACATTACCTCATATTTTAACAACAATAAGTACTTTTTCATCTTTTCAACCTCAAGGTTTTTGACTTAATGCAATGGAATATGAATGAGGACTGTCCTGTTTTGGTTTTCATTGTTATATTGTTTTCTTCCACAGAGAAAGATCCACTAATTTGTGGATTTAAGATATATCCAGTGGAGACAATGAAGTCCAGTTTAAATTTAGTAGCTAAAGAGGAATTTGCAGTTTATGCCTTCTGCTCATCAGAGCTCTCTTACAGGCTTCTGAGTGTATCATACCACCCGAGTGCTGGATTTCTAAACCACAGGGTCTAGACAACTGGCATATACAGCACAATTAGAGCCAGATGGCTAAAACAGAGAGGCAGTTAAGTATTCTTCCTCATACTTATTTGGGGGAAATAACTTCATTTCTCCCAAATCTTTGCACACTATATATTTGGGCCTGGGGAATTCGTGTAGAATTTTGTGTTTCCCTAAAGTAAGCATTAGCTATTTTATCTTCCTTACACAATCCACAATACAACCAGAAAGATGATCAAAGATCATTTGTCACCTGCATTGCAGAGGCTCCCACTGGCAGCCTTTTAGAGGTTTGTCCTCAACTTTCTAGGCTCCTTAAGCCCTTACCCAGTCTTCTCTCAGCTAATAGCTCCCCTTCCTTCCAGTTAGAAACATCTCTGCTTTCAAGCCCATTTCTGGCTCCTTGGCTGCATCTCAGAGGACAGTTTCCTAGAGAAGAGTTTGCTCGATTGTCCAAAATTTCTAATCTCTACTACTTTCTGAAACTGAGTTTCATCTGAACACAGAAATTTACAGATTTCAGCTTCATTTTAAAGAACTCACTAACATGTCATAAATATAGAAAATAATAGCTACGTGTATGTTATTTTTTTTGTGCAGGATCAGAAGTGGAAAATATTTCCTCAATTGTAACTCATTCCTGGTTTGACCTAGTTTAGCTGTAGGAAGATAAAGGGAAGAAGAAATTGGCTATCACACTAATCACTGCACACTTCCAATGTTGATTTTAGAAAATGTGAAGGAAAAAATTGTACCTGATCATAACCAGCGAATCAAGTCAAACTGAGATTCTCTCTTTCTCTTTACAAATTCCTGGTGCTCCAAGCACTAAGTATATGGTTTTAAAACTACTGGGTTATGAAGAGATTGCATAAAAGGTTAATATGTGTAATTGTGCTAAAATTCCTATTCTCAATCAAATTTCCTGCTGTATCTGGTTGCTAAGGAAAACAGTATCTTAGCCATAAGCCCCAGTAAATACTATTTGATGAGGGTGCTTATTCTACAAAGCCTTAGATTTATGTCTAAATCCATTCATGCCACATCACAGGAGGTAGTGTACACAGCAGCAATGGCATTGCAAACAAGGCTTTCTTCTCTAATCCTATGGCTATTTTTGCCCTACAATGGCTTTCCCTGTTGGGCTACCATTAGGAGTTGCAAAGATCTTAGAGCCTTAATGATTTGGTGCACCATGAATCTTTTTCCCTGAAATACAAATAGAGATGTGGAACTTAGATTGTGAGAGGTACAGCAGTAATCTGACTTAACTCCTTGGCATGCAATACACAATTTGGGCAATGGATATCTTGCTGAGAAAGGTCAATTCCTGCAATAAAAAGCCAAGGCATCAAGGAGTACGCTTTAGAATCATTTTCTAATATAAATGGGTTTGCTTCCTTCTTTCCTTTAAGCCATAGTTACAATTTTGGTTTTAGAATATGTTCTGTAAGCACAGCACAGGCAAACAATTTCTTTATTATGGAGAAGTCATTAAGCAAACAATGCAGTCTGCTTACTATGGCATTGTGTTAGCTGCTAGGATCCGAGTACAAATAAAATACAGTTCCTATGAGTGAAGGGATTATGGAGATTTGTTTTTTCTCTGTGCTGTTCTGTTTTCTAAATTCAATATGCATTATTTTTATGATTAGAAAAAAATTAAACATAGTACACTCTATGGAAAATAGGTTTTGTAAAAGCTATATGCGTAGAGATGTAAGTAAACGGAAAGGGTTTACATTAAGTGTTTACTATGTTTATAATCAGGAGCTAGGATTTGAGGTGATTGTTTGCTTCATTATCCGTTTTTATCTTTTCCAAATTTTATATAATGAACTTGTATTAATTTTTTAAAGAAGGGAGTGCTCAACAAGTGTGATTCGGCCGGGCGCGGTGGCTCAAGCCTGTAATCCCAGCACTTTGGGAGGCTGAGACGGGCGGATCACGAGGTCAGGAGATCGAGACCATCCTGGCTAACACGGTGAAACCCCGTCTCTACTAAAATACAAAAAAACTAGCCGGGTGAGGTGGCGGGCGCCTGTAGTCCCAGCTACTCCAGAGGCTGAGGCAGGAGAATGGCCTAAACCCGGGAGGCGGAGCTTGCAGTGAGCTGAGATCCGGCCATTGCACTCTAGCCCGGGCAACAGAGCAAGACTCCATCTCAAACAAAACAAAACAAAACAAAACAAAACAAAAAAAACAAGTGTGATTCAAAACAAAGAAACAAATCAAAAAAGTTTCCTTTCATGTTTTGTTTCCTGGTGTAATCCATTCTGTATATGCATGCTCTTAATGGTCATTTCTATCACATATGATATTCCAATGTTTTCTTATTGTTTCTCACAAATATCTACAACCTCATTGCTTAGTACTTATCCATGGCTCTTCGTTCCAGATAGAGTTACTAACCACTTGCTTGGGATCTAGACCTTATATCAGCATTTTACTTAAAAATACTTTACCTGGATAGTATGATATTGTCTGTGTCAAGCTTGAAATCTGAGGGCCATTAAGTTGCCCTGCTTGAAACTTACATGTCAGGAAGTACTGGTGGTGTATTAGAAAGGCCATGCCCCACACATATACACCGTGGAATACTATGCAGTCATAAAAAAGGATGAGTTCATGTCCTTTGTAGGGACATGGATGAAGTTGGAAACCATCATTCTGAGCAAACTATCACAAGGACAGGAAACCAAACACTGCATGTTCTCACTCATAGGTGGGAACTGAACAATGAGAACACTTGGACACAGTGTGGGGAATATCACACACCGTGACCTGTCATGGGGCAGAGGGATGGGGGAGGGATAGCATTAGGAGAAACACCTAATGTAAATGATGAGCTAATGGGTGCAACAAACCAAATGGCACATGTATACATATGTAACAAACCTGCACATTGTGCACATGTACCCTAGAACCTAAAGTACAATTAAAAAAAAAAAAAAAAAAAAGAAAGGCCATGCTCCAGAGGTGGCCACCATGAGGACTTCCATGATCACCAAAGTCACACTGGAAGCTTTGGTCATGAGCAGAGTGAATGTGAGAACTGGGTTAATGTTGCTGAAATCAGAAGCTTGTTCATCGGCATGATGGTAGGATTGGGCTCTCATTGGTGAAATATAAGTTATTTGAGATGCGGGGATTAGCTAAAATATTTAGAGAAACTCTCACACTTCTCAAGAATGTATTAGAATTTTGTGAGGCCACAGCCTGTATCTTAGTAGGGCTTGATTCTAAACAATCCCACATCCAGTCATTGGGTCCTGTGATTGTGACGGCCTGATACTCACTACAATAGGAACAGAACGCTGCCACAGAATGCTGCCACATCTGCTCAAGTAAACCTGTGCAAGGTGATAATTAAAACACCAAAAAGGACAGAATGCTGGGATGTTGTCAAGCTTACAAAACAGGTTGTATAAAATGTTTTGTGTCTGCTTCAATGAATGTTTGCATAGCAAATGTCTGTGTGTATGGAAAATTTTGGTCTGAATTTTGTATTTGTTATAATCTATTCTCAAGGTTGAGGGAATAGCTAACACTCACCTCAAAAAGAACCCGAGAGTTGGTATTTAGTATATACAAATTACCTTGGGTCAGTCTGCAGTGAAATTTTGTATATTAATTTCTAACACTAGACAATGATGTCTAGAATACCTGAGATTCTACACAGATGCTTAATAAATAAATATTTATGGAACACAGGTATTGTATTTTACATTAGGTTCCCAGTACACTGTAGTGAAACTACATTCTCTAATGAGAAAAACACAGCAGAAACTATATTAGAGCAAATCTGGGCCAGGCACTGTGGCTCACATCTGTGATCCCAGCACCTTGGGAGGCCAAGGAAGGTGAATCGCTTGAGCCCAGGAATCTGAGATTAGCCTGAGCAACATGGAAAGACCTGTTTCTACAAAAAAAATACAAACATCAGCTGGGTGTTGTGGCATGTGACTGTAGTCCCAGCTACTTGGGAGGCTGAAGTAGGGGGATTACCTGAGTCTGGGAGGTTGAGGCTGCAGTAAGCTGTAATCACGCCCCTGGACTTGAGTGACAAAACAAGACCCTGTCTCAAAAAACAAAACAAAACAAAACAAAAAGCAAATCTGGAAAATATGGAAATTTCCAAAGAAAATATTTTATTCATTTATTTTTTAGAGACAGCATCTCACTCTGTTGCCCAAGCTGGAGTGCAGTGGCACTATCTTGTCTCACTGTATCTTGAACTCCTGGGCTCAAGTGATCCTCCTGACCCAGCCTCCTGAGTAACCAGGACTACAGATGTGTGCCACCATGCCCAGTTAATCTTTTGGTTTTTTTGTTTGTTTGTTTGTTTGTTTTTTATAGAGACAGGGTCTCCCTATGCTGCCCAGGCTGGTCTCGAACTCCTGGTTTCAAGTAATCCTCTTACCTCAGGTCCTCAAAGTGCTGGGATTACAGGTATAAGCCACCACACCCAGCTCAAAGAAAAGACTTTAAAAATCGCTCAAAATCTTACTTCCTAGAGATATAATAGCCATTACCCTTTTTGATATATTTTTGCAGTCTAGTTTTAAGTGTAAATAATATATGCTTTACTCTTTGATAATTTATCTTTTCCTCTGCTTAATATATATAAACATTTACACATTATAGTATTGTTTTTATCTTAATGTGCATGAGATGAATTTCAAACCAAGATTAACAATAGTGATGATATAGGGATCCTTACCTTTTTCAGACTTTCAGGGAAATGCACTTAACAATGCTTCATCATTAAGTGTGATATGGCTATTAATTTGAGCTATTCTTCTATTCTAATAAGAATTTATATATTAGTTATATTTATTAAATGTAAGTGTATATTTATGTATTAAACCAGGAATGAATAGTGGATTTTACCAGATGCATTTTCAGCACCTATTAAGATGATCACATGACTTGTGATTATTAATTCAATTGCTATTTGAGTACATATGAGACAAGCATATAACATAAGCAAAGGAAGTGGGGACAAGAAGTAATAAATTAGAGACCATGGCAAATCGGAAAGTCAGGCCCCATTTCTGGAGGCCACCAGCTACTCAGTACTAACTTATTTGTTGCACAATGAAAATGTTGCTAGTTGCTTTAATTTTTAAAATTAAAAAATTTTTTTAAAATTTAATTTTTAAAGGATTTTTATTAGAATTTCACAATTTTGTAGTATTTTGTGGCCCCTTCCTCCCAGGAAAAGAACATTATAGTCTTAGAGCTGGATAAGTACTAATTGGCAAGTTTTGTTTTAAGTCTCTTTCAAAAGCACAGACTTTATTATTGAACAAATTTGCAGACTCACACTTAATCAAAACTGAAAATGGGATGGGCTGGTGGTTCATGCCTTCAATCCCAGTACTTTGGGAGGCTGAGGTGGGCGGATCACCTAAAGTCAGAAGTTCGAGACGAGCCTGGCCAACATGGTGAAACTCCTTCCTCTCTGTATATATATGTACATATGCATGTATATGTGAGTGTGTACAGATATAAATATACACACAGGCACCTTGTTTTTGTTTTTTGTTTGGTTATGTTTAATGACTTAAGATCAAACTCCTTCCCTGGCAAACAAGGACATTCCAATTTCATATCCAAATCCCATTTTCTAGCTAATTTGTATGACTCATTTCTCCTTGACCATATCTGTACATTCTGGTCTCAGTTCCTTTGCTTATGTTCTGATTTTTTTCTGGCTCCTTCTCCTTCTCCTATCTTGCCTTTTGAAATAATACCTACCTTCCAAGAATCAGCCTTCTTTATGACATTTTTCCTGATTATACTCCCGGAAATACTCCCTCCCTCCTCTGAATTCCCGAGGCCCTTCCTTGCCTATGTTCTAGATTTTCTGCCATACATTGCTGTTGGACTTTATTAAACAAAGGGTAGGGAATACATCTCATTCATCTTTAGATTCCTCATAGTGTCTGCACATTAAGAGTGCTTGATGTTTGCATGACTGCTAAGCAACAAATGACCTTTCAGATAATAAAACATGTCCATTTTTTTTTTTCCAACAGGGAGAGAGGGTAAGAACATACCAACTTTGAATATCTAGAGGACATCAAATTCAGCAGAGAAATTCTCATTCTAAAAGCATTACCTGAACTGGTCTGTTAAAAAGTGAAGAAATTCCTTTATTTCATCCACTCGGCTGAAGCTAGAAAGGTGTGCTCCAAGGGCTTGGCAGAATCGTTCAGCTTCTTCCCAGTTCCTCTTTCTCACAATTCTTTCTGCATGGAATACCTTAGCAAAATATAACGTTAATTTGTTTTCTGGTACAATCTTAAAGTATTTCACAGTGTTAAAGTCAATTACTGTCATATGTGTGGGCCCCTGAAATGAATTCTGAAAGGTGTAATGAAGGCTCAGGTAAATGCACAGATACTGAGACACAGACTGGTCCGGCTGAAAGTGCCAATTCAACTGAGGGCCAGCACAGATGCCAGTCCCTGTGGTCAGATGGATGGCCTTCCTCAGCCAGGCTGGGGAACTAGTCCAACAAGATCCATGTTCTCCCGTATTCCTAGGACCTTGAAAGATAAAATGAACCAGTAGGCAAGGCTCTAAAGGATACATACACATGCTTTGGGAGTAGGCTTTGGCAAAGAAATGTGCTAACAATAGAAATTTTGAATATAAGACACTGTGACCTACACAAAAATAGAACTATGTTCTGATGAGGTAGAACCAAAGAGCAGTCTGCACTGGTGTGTGAACATTGACAGAAAGTGGCAAAAGTAAACCTGGAACTTGGGCTGTTTCAAAAGAAGAAAGGAGAAAAAGAAAGAAGAAGAAAGAAGAAGAGGAGGAGGAGGAAGAAGAGATGATGACACAATGACAGGCCAATTTACATTTGTCCCAATTTTTCAGTTCCTTGTAATATAATTAGATGGTCTTGCCACAGCTCCCTGGTGGGTGGAGTATACTTCTTTGTCCCTTGGCATGGGGCTTGGCCATATGACTTACTGTGTTGATGGGATATTAGTGGAGGTAAAGTGAGCAGAGGCCTGAAATGTGCTTATATGGTTGGCTTGCCTTCTTGGGCTCCAGTGATATACCATGAGAACAGCCAACCCCTGCAAACTGTTGCCCTTTCAGCCTGAGCCCTAGAATGAAGGGCTGGAGCCCAGCACAGCTGACCTGAAGTTGGGAGCAGAGGTCACCAAACTAGATCAGTCAAACCCTAGATGGCCTGGAGATCTGTGAGAATGTGAGGCTATATGTTTGTTGTCATAGTCACCGAATTTTGGGGTGGCATCTAATGGTTTGTTTATGGGACTAGCTGACTGATGCAGACCCAAATATATAAATATAAATATATATATATAAGTTTTTACACTATAAACAGTGCAGGAACTATCAATTTGACAACAAGAATTAGAGGAATATGAGGATCATAGGCAGAGCGGCAGTGTGGCATATAGTATACCAACTTACTGGGAAAAAAAGACTTTGGGAAGGAGCCAGTTCTTGGGCCTGCCTTTTTGGGCAGGACACATGCAGGGTGTGGGGCTGAACCACCTTATGCCAGAGGTTCAGCAATGCCCTGCCAAGGACTCTGTGCTCCAGAGCACTTTAGTTAGGTTACATAGGACTATCGAGAAGAGCATAATTTGTACAAGGACATGAACCAGGATACTGGAAAAATAACTTCATTGAAGGATAGAATGAGAATGTCACTTTACCTTATAACAAGAAAGACTTGTGGGGAAACTCTGCCAGCCTTCAGGACAGGGGTCATCAGGCTTAGGGGCTGCTTCTTCAGGCTCAAGGGGTCCACTCATTTTCTTGCAAATTGAAAGTGCTTTGAAGTTTCTGCAGTCCTTCACCTCCCACTTTCCAAGAGACTTTCCAGTAGACATAGCCACGCAGCCGCCTGGGGAAGCTGGGATTGAAGTGGAAAGCTCAATTAACAATTAAAATGTTAAAGTTCAAACATCTTCTAGTGTTCCTACTCTTTATTTCAGCCAAGTTGGGGAGAGAATAAAAAGACATGGAACAAAGAGAGGAAAGAAATGTGTTGTTCAGAATAATAATGATAGGTGTTTACTATTTGTAAAGTACTTTTCGAAAAAGATTAATCCTCACAACAAACATATAGGGAGGATTCTATTGTCATAATTTGAGGTACAGTGAGAATTAAGTGACTTGTTCAAGGTCATAGAATTAGTAAGTGGTTGCTCCCAGGATTTGTGCCCAGGTGGTATGTTTCTAGAGCTGTACCCTAAATACTATTGCTGCTTAGGATAGTGGTTCAAATTAGCTTAACAACTTTGAGCAGTTTTTAAGCAACCTAGTAAACCTCAAAACACAACTCTCCCAGATTCTGATCCAAAGGAAAAGCTGGTATAATATAGAAGGAGGTATGTGGTAACATACATTTGTTTACTGTTTATTTTATGACAGTCATAATTTTATGTATTCATAACAGTATTAAAAGTATGAAACAGTATTAAAATAAATAATGCAAGATAGCCTCCATAATTCTTACCCATTGAGAATAATGGAAGAAAACACATTCAGTTTTGATAAAAGGTTAGGAAGCAGAGAGATGAAAATGTAAAGAGCCTCACATGGGCGCTTCGAGATTCTATCACAGAAAAGATTTTAAAAACTCACACTGGTGCCGGGCGCAGTGGCTCAAGCCTGTAATCCCAGCACTTTGGGAGGCTGAGACGGGTGGATCACGAGGTCTGGAGATCGAGACCATCCTGGCTAACACGGTGAAACCCCGTCTCCACTAAAAAATGCAAAAAAACTAGCCGGGCGAGGTGGCGGGCGCCTGTAGTCCCAGCTACTCGGGAGGCTGAGGCAGGAGAATGGCGTAAACCCGGGAGGCGGAGCTTGCAGTGAGCTGAGATCCGGCCACTGCACTCCAGCCCGGGCGACAGAGCGAGACTCCGCCTCAAAAAAAAAAAAAAAAAAAACAAAACTCACACTGGTGCTTCTAGCTCTGAGCCATTAGATGGTGGTTTGGGAGAACTAAGTTTTTGAACTTCTTTCACTGGATTATTCTCAAGGACATAATAGGGAAGACACAGCCACTGCTTCTATGTATGTTTCCATAGATAGCCTCCAATCCTGAAGATCATCACGTCCCTCACATTTCAAAAGTAAGTGAGGAACACCTTTGAGAGGAGTGCTGCCTTTCACCAGTCACAGTATACTGCTACTTTAGTGCAGCACACTAACATGGCACATGTATACACATGTAACAAACCTGCATGTTGTGCACATGTACCCTAGAATTTAAAGTATATATATAAAAAAAGATTAAGACACTCACCTGGCTCAAGAAAATTCCAGTTGGAAAAGGTTACAGACCACCTTGTTCCACCAACAGTTGCCCAATTATACTCTCCACGAGAATTTACATCTCTCAGGCCAGTCCAGAAGTATTTTCTTAGAGATTTATCATACTTTTTCATCAAATCATTTAGGTATTCTTGTTCAAATCTACAAAAGGAGAATCAAATTGGCAAGTGTTTCACAATGATTGACTCTATTTGAAGATGCACCTTTTTCTTATGAAGACTGTTTAGCAAAAGAACTCAGAGTTGAAAGTTTCTGAGTACAAGTTTACTGATGGTCACACCTGCTAGTGATAGTCAGATTGCAGTTTGTTCCAAAAGGGACCTCATCCTCGTAAATCTTGTAACAGGTTTCTCCATGTCTCTTCCAGCCCTAAATCAGAGGAAAAATACTGTCAAACTGTTTTCCAGACTTGATGGTGTCCCCGTCTGGCAAGCATGTTTCTGTTACATTGATAGCATCTTAGAACATGTGGAAATTGAGGACATGGCTATTGAATTCACACATGTGATGGGGTTGGGATGCAATTTCACAGATAACTTCCACAAGACTGTGAGCCTGTGTCAGACAAAAGGTATGGGTTAATTCTCTTTATTCTTGGAGGCTGGCTCATCATAAGAGTATAATATTCACTGGATGAATTATTTTTGAATATTGATAATATTAGTGGGGGAAGTAAAGACATCAGCCTTGAGGATAGTAATTCTACAAATATTTATAGAAATTTTCAAATTTCTGCTTCTGTAAGAAGCAATATGCTATAACTCACTGCCTTCTGGCTTGTTCTAACATAAATGAACAGAAACTAGTAGTTTCCTCAATTTTATAAGTCTGAATTATTTAAGTCTCAGCTACCATTTCTAATCAAGAAGTTGTGGCCGGGCGCGGTGGCTCAAGCCTGTAATCCCAGCACTTTGGGAGGCCGAG
>NW_016814542.1:55406-61789 GCF_001698545.2 Rhinopithecus bieti | reverse complement strand
AAAAAAAAAAAAAAAAAAAAAAGGAGTTGTAACACTGCTTGAGAAAATTTACATAGGGATTTCACCTACCTCATTTGGAGGACACATCTTATCAGAACTTGCGTCGTTCAGTTTTTCTCCCTTTCTCTTGCATACATATTTTAGTTTCTCCTCACATGACTGGACTTTCCACTGACCTAGCTTTGAAAGGAGACAAAAACATTTGCTTGGAAAGGAAATTATTTACTGCATATTCAAAACTGAACTCACAAAAACTATGAGAGAAAGAGAGAGAGAGGAAGAGAGGGAGAGGGAGAGGGAGAGAAAGAGAGAGAGAGAGAGAATTAATATAAATGAATTATCAAATGTGAGAACACACTCCTAGAAAATGCTACCCAACAGGGCTGCAAAGTGATGGCTCACAACCAGTTACCTCAGCATCACCTCCAGGTCACATTGTGGATAAATTTCATTTTCTTATAAGAGTAGCAATAAAACCATCAAAGGACACTTAGTATAAAAGCTGAAGAGAGAAGAACTCAGCCCACAGTTGCAGCATTCTAGTCTTCTTCCCTATGGCACAGCCAAAGTTTGAAACTTTTAGGCACATCATCAACCTCCGTTTCTCAGTTTCCTCACGTGTAAAATGATGATGGTGGCTAAAATAGCTATTCTCCACGAATTCTAGGTCAAAAGTTTCTTTCAACTCTACCTCAACCTGGACTTCAAAATTCTCTCTTTCAAATATGCTACTTAACATTAATTTGCTTAATTGACTAAGTCACTTTGCTTTCTTCGAATTAAATTTTAATAAGACGATTGTGATAAGGGTCAGTTTTGGACGTTGGAATGCTGTCTAGGTGTGTCATCAGTTCACTCTTGCCCATGGGAACCCCTTTCCATTTCTGATGTTCTTCTAAAGACATGTTGGATATCATTTTGAATAGAGCTTCAAATGTGACACCTTTCTAAATTTCTTTTAAATACACATAATATTTATTGCTTCCACTTAAGTCTCTTTAGATGTCTGAGTGACACAGTCACTTTCATAACCAATTAGGAGTCCACGGGAAAGTGATACAAACAAAACATAGAGGTACAAATATCTTTCCTGCTCAAGACACAGCCTATTTTGGATTATTAAGGCTGAGCATTCTATAGGAGTAAGATGGTTTCTGAAAGATGATAGGCCTAGTTTTTAAATAAAATCATTTTTTCACTGTTCAAAGTAGTATCGATATAAAACAATCTAAACATGAATTTGGAAGATGGGATTTTTCAGGTTAAATTGTGGTTATCTGCCAAATATTACATTGATGGCAGAAAGGTGGGTGGAGGCCCTAGTCCTGAGAGAAAGCAGGTTGCTAGAATCAGTCTGGCACAAGAATCTGAGTTCTAAAGGGATTCTCTGTATCTGTTTGAGACCAGAAAAGATGCTCTCAGATAGGATGTAGGTTGCTTATTTAGTAATTGCTTTTATTTACCTTTTTAAAGTAACTACCAGAAAGACAACCTAGACTTGAGATTATTTTTTGCCAACCTTTGGCACCACGGACCAGTTTTGTGGAAGACAATTTTTTCCACAGAGGGTGGCGAAGAGGATAGTTTTGGGATGAAACTGTTCCACAAGGAAGTGCAACCTAGATCCCTTGCATGTGCAGTTCATAATAGGATTCGCCCTCCTATGAGAATCTAATGGTGCTGCCGATCTTACAGGAGGCGGAGCTCGGGTAGTAATGTTTGCGTACCCACCACTCACCTCCTGCTGTGCGACCCAATTCTTAACAGGTAATGGTCCGTGGCCCTGTACCCTGATCCAGAGGGCTCTTACCTTTTCTTTTCCAGCTTATACACAAACTTCCCAACCAAAGAAATCTTAATATTATCATTAAGTAAAATAATAAGAATATAAAGAAATCATAGGAGGTTTCCTACCTCTCCTAAGTAGGAAACACAGTTAGGCGTCTTATTGTAGGGAACATTTGGCTCATTCTCATCCCAATATGTTAGAGTAACTTCAGTACCATCTGACCACAGAAATAAAGTTGGTATATTTATGTTTTTAAGGCCTATCCATACTTCTTCTTTGGCATCTAAAAGAAAAATGTTTTATTTCTTTGATTTTGCTCAATTACATACTTTAATATGTATATTGTTATACGAATTTTTACATTCTGATACAGAGTTTTAAGAGCCTTTGTAGTACTCTTAATTTGGTTATTAGTATGTTGATAAGACAGGCAGGTTGGGTAATGAAGGCTTTTTAAGTCACTTGTGCCAGTAAAGTACACAGGTAGAACATCTGCAGGCTGGGTGTTCCTGATATCTGGTGTAGATAAACTTTGCTTTGTGGGATGAATGAAATTCTATAAATACAATCATACATATCCCAGTTTGAACAGAAATACTGTCCACTGCTGCCCTGGTATGACTCTGCTGCTTTCACAAGTGAAACAAGGAGCACCAGGCTGGCACTGAGTAGGTACCTACTCTTAGCTATTAAGTGAATTCTAGGAAGAGATCATACTACTGTCAGTCTAGTATATTTTCCTTTACCAGTATTTAGCTTTCAAGTAATTACAAAAGTGAAGTAATTATCACTTAAGTTTTCTGAGCAACTTAAATAAAATTTAGCTCATGAGAAGAGGGAGATTATTCAATCAATGGTAGTACTGTCAAATTGGTTGTCACTAGGCACATGTGGCCACTTAAATTAATTAAAATGAAATAAAAGTAACAATTCAGTTCCTTAGTTGCCCTAGCTACATGCCAACTGCTCAAAAGCTGCATATGGCTAGTGGCCACCATACTAGACAGTGCTAATTGTAGAACAGTTCCATCACCAGAGACAATCCGACCTGACAGTCCTGACCTGTGGGATCAGACTGTCAGCTTTTCATTCCCACCAAGAGTCTAAAACCAGGGATACTTTAAAATGCCTTAAGCCTTTCAAATAGGATATTTTTAAAAACTTACCCTCATTATGGAGTTTTGTGACCACCACCTCCACATCTGCTAAAGAATGAATGCTGATTAGGTCACTACTGAAGTCTTTGCATTTCGCATGTGCCTTATCCCAGGAATTACTTTCATTTACCAGTAGATAGCAAAATCCATTATTTGGCAGCCAGCCTGCATCACAGCGGGTATCTGAGTATGTCCAGACATCTGGGGGAAAAGCAGCTATTTATATTCCAGTAAAGATACATCTATTTTGAATCAATAACATTGCAAATTATTTTTTCTTGAATAATGAGGGTCCTGGAAAACTGGGGAATGTGATGTCAGATGCTACAGTGACATGAATTCATGCGGTGCCTACCACATAAATGAGGTATATATGGCATCGTAGGAATTCCCACTGGGATTCAGAAAATGATGTGACTTTAATGTGCTTCAATGTGCTATATGGCTGAGCACAGACTATTAAAGGGTTTAGACACAATCAAGGGAGAAATTGCCCTTAGTCCAAGTAGACAGTAGAAAGAAGTGCCTTAGGTCAGTTTCTGACAAATCTTTTCCTGGGTATGGAATTTGTTAGGTTTCCCTCCAGTCTCTGTCCTTGAGAAGATTATAAGAGGGCAAGCCTCGTTTTCTTGTATGGTCAGCTTAGCAAGGGGATGTAGATTAATGCTCACTGTTGAAAAAAGGACAGGCAGAGATTTAAGGGACAGAATAAGACATTTATACACTTCGCATCCAAGAGAGGCAGCAATGGAGGGAAAGGGCAAAGATTACCCCTGTACTTCTTTCCTCCCCTCTGTTAGACAGATGGACCTCATGGAATTAGTGATTCTGTTTTGACCATGATAAAGCTCACAATTGAAGGTCTAATCTTTCCAGATTAGAAAAAATGAATGAAGTATAAAACCCTACAGAATACTTCTACCCCTGTTAACAAAACCAGAAAGTGAGTTGGTTACTCAGACTTCACTGATTCAGAACCATTTGGAATATCTGTTGTAAGAAAGCACAGCATCTTAAAAATGTGGACAGTTTGTTTTCTTACTGAAGGATGAAGTGATTCAGATTCAGCTAGCCTCTTACACTTGCAAGGTAACTCAATTAACTTTAATATTCTGAAATAGTATGTATTATTGTTATATTTTATAATTATGATAAAGGAACAGAGGAAAAATATCACCCACAATGGAACTTAATGCAATCATTTTCATATTCTAGTCTTTGTCTCAATGAATATATATTTTTACAAGATTAAAATGATAAGTAGGAATATCATTTGGTTTTGTTCTTTGTATTTTCCTGCTGGCACAGTTATTTTAGTAAATGCATATTATTCAATCATGTGGAAACATCATGATTTACTTAATAATTGCTACTGCGAGATATTTATTTAATCTATCATCAATTGCTCTAGCTTATTTTCATTTGTGCTGGCTTTTCTATTATGCCTTTTGTTGTATGGACTAAATGCAGTTTGAATCAACTTGGAAGACAAATGTTCATTTCCCCTATTATCTTAAAATATCCCCTTACATTCTTTATTTTAAATCTAGTTTTTCCATAAAAATTGCTCTATGCTCCTTATTTGGATGCTTTATTCCCTTCACTCATAGTTCCTTTTAAAGCAGGACATTTAAAAATCATCCTTTCCCCTTGATATGATTTGGCTGTATCCTCATCCAAATCTCACCTTAAATTCCCATGTGTTATGGGAGGGACCTGGTGAAAGGTAATTGAATCATGGGGGCAGGTCTCTCCCGTGCTGTTCTCGTGATAGTGAATAAGTCTCACGAGATCTGGCGGTCTTATAAGGGGGAGTTTCCCTGCACAAGCTCTCTTTCTTTGCTCACCACCATCCATGTGAGATGTGACTTGCTCCTCCTTGCCTTCTGCCATGATTGTGAGGCCTCCCCAACCATGTGAGACTGTAAGTCCATTAAACCTCTTTTTCTTCCCAGTCTTGGGTATGTCTTTATCAGTAGCATGAAAATGGACTAACACACCCCTCCAGTTTTGAGTATTAGTTTCTCTCATTTGGTGAGGATGTAATTAAATACCAGGTATACATCAGGCCCTGTGCTTGACAGTCAAGGCACTCCTCTTCTTCATTCTTTCAAAAACTCCTCGCACCTTTCCACTCCTCAAAAACTTCAGCTGTTCTTAAGTCTCTTTCATCCCCAAACTCCCTGGAAAAACCCCCTCATTGTACGCATTTTGTCCCTCTGCACCTCTCCTTTTTTACTTGAGTTTTCAATGCAAAGACCTGCCTGGCAGAGAAGGACAGAAGAGGGCCGGGTGCTGTGGGGCACAGGGTGAAGAAGCCTGGGATTACTCCTGTGTCCATAGGTTTTTGCCTTATTACGGAGGCATGCACAGTAGTGGTTCTCAGACTTGAATATGCATCAGAACCACCTGGAGAGCTTCTTAAAACACAGATTGCTGGACCCCATCCTCTAGTTTCTGATGTAGCAAATCCGTGGTGGGTCCTGAGAGCTTGCATTTCTAACAGGAAGAGGTGATGCTGATGCTGTTGGTCTGGGGACCACCCCTGGAGAACCGCTGCTCTGGAGAAAAAAGAGCCACATACGAACAGAAGTATATTTCCTATTTCGAATATCTCTGCCTTCTTCTGGGCATGTACATCCTTTTATTTAATATTCTTTATTACCTCAACCAAAGCTTTATTCATATATGGTTCATAACATCTAACCACAGGGTTAAAAATCAAGTACTTTTCGGCACTATCAGTATCAGAAGGAAAGGTGGAAATGGATGTCGGAAAAGATTTACTTGTTTTCACAAAACTATGATTTTAAGACCTATTTGTATAAGCATGTAAGAAAGATACCTGTTAACTCCACCGTATTATTTAATGGTTTCCTGCAGACATAGGGCAGTTGAGCTTCACAAGAAAAGCTCTGCCACAGACCAGACTCAGCATCCATTCTTGCGCAGCTGGAGCCACCTATAGTAGGTGCACTGGGCCTGTCTTAAAAGGGAACATTTTTCAAAGCATTAGAATGAGAAAGTTAGGGCCAGGATGGTGGTCAGAAAGAATAATTTCTATTCCTAATTTTATGCTTTTATGGGAACTCATAGTATAGTTAAAACTTAGCTAAATTGAATGTATAAGCCTCAATGAATAATTATGTGCTTAAATCCTTGAGGAATCGCCATACTGTTTTCCATAATGGTTGAACTAGTTTACAATCCCACCAACAGTGGAAAAGTGTTCCTATTTCTCCACATCCTCTCCAGCACCTGTTGTTTCCTGACTTTTTAATGATTGCCATTCTAACTGGTGTGAGATGGTATCTCATTGTGGTTTTGATTTGCATTTCTCTGATGGCCAGTGATGATGAGCATTTTTTCATGTGTCTGTTGGCTGTATGAATGTCTTCTTTTGAGAAATGTCTGTTCATATCCTTTGCCCACNNGNG
>NW_016814542.1:41726-53803 GCF_001698545.2 Rhinopithecus bieti | reverse complement strand
GCTCTGCCTCCCGGGTTTATGCCATTCTCCTGCCTCAGCCTCCCGAGTAGCTGGGACTACAGGCGCCCACCACCTCGCCCGGCTAGTTTTTGTATTTTTTAGTAGAGACGGGGTTTCACCATGTTAGCCAGGATGGTCTCGATCTCCTGACCTTGTGATCCGCCCGTCTCGGCCTCCCAAAGTGCTGGGATTACAGGCTTGAGCCACCGCGCCCGGCGGAATTTTATTGCTCTTAACTCAGTTTTCCTATATGTGTGCAGAGCAGTTTTATACTGAAATCAGTGTTAACTTTAGGTTCTACATTTGTTATAAGTCTAAGATTTTATTTTATTTTTCAAAATTGTCTAATCCTTCCTTTGGGGAGAAAGTCTTTTGGCTAAACGGCATTTTGTTTGTTTTATTCCCTAAAAGACTCTCTTTGAGGTATTTATTTGTATTAGAAAATACAACCATGATGTTGTCAGTACTTAGGTGCTATAGTGGGGAGAGACCCCAGGAGTTTGAAAATGAAGGGATATTTCCATATTAGAGTTAAGCTGCAGATGAAACACAGCATGGATGAGTCACAGCCATGCCAAGTCCTTTAGGGACACAGAATGGCTCCTGGGTCATGTGGTGGAGCTCCTTCTGCTCTTACATAAAAATGCAGGGCTGTTCTAAAGGTCTAAAGGTTCAAATGCCCAGTTGTCCATGGATGGTGTGGTTCAGCTTGGCAATAACAGTACCACAATTAAGAATGGTTTAGGAAGAAAACATTCTTCTGAGAGGTAACCATAGTAAGAGTTGCCAAGATGTGAAACTTTTCTAAGCTATTGGTGAGTGAGAAGCTTTTGCTTTTTTGAAGATTTGTTCTGTGCAGACAGGGTGGGGAGAGAGCAGTTACCTGGATCCCAGTTGAGAAAGTTTAATGGTTTGTGGTCTGACCATTCCCAGCCTCTAGCAGAGTATAGCTGATTTAAACCAATCCAGAAAATTTTAGCAATGCCTTCTTTTTCTGTAAGAATTAAAAAATTTTAAAAAGTGACAAAGTTGCCTAAGTTATTGTCTAAATTAGACTTATTCTACTAATAACAAACAAATGTGCACACCTTGATTGTAAGGCAGCAGTCCCTGTAGGAGGCTGTCTATGCATCAAAGGCAGGCAATGCTAATAGACAAAAGTCTTCAGACTATTGAGAAACCCAAAGGCTGATAAGTTAATTCAATTCTTCTCTCCTATTAGCTTGTCAAATTCCCTTTCATCTAAGGTAAGAACAGAAGCTTCTTAGAGTAGCTGTCTCATTATCTATTTTTAATCCTCTTTTATTAACATAGAAGACTTATCAAAAGCAGTTTCCATTGTACTTCTAGATTTGGAAGATCTGACTGGATTCTAGACCGACAATTTAAATTTATTAGGCACACATATTATTTGCCAGGTTCTAGGGATATAAAAACTGAAATGACAAAGTCCCTGCCCTCATGAGAATTTCAATCTAGTAGAAGGAGACAGACATGGATCCCTCAAATGATCAAGTTTTTCTGGGACTGGATCAGAAATATGTATAGCAGCTGTTTCATAGATAATGAAATACATATATATGGCTCATGGCTCTAGGTCCCAAAGGGTCCAGTTTACACCAGAGATACAGAATGAGTCTCTCACACACACATACATGCACACACACACAAGCACACACACACGTGGTACAATGGAGATAAAGCATTCAAATTTATTATTTGATGACCGGATGCTATCAGCAATTAAGAAAGATAGAAGGTGGGTGGATCACCTGAGGTCAACAGTTTGAGACCAGCCTGGTCAACATGGTGAAACCCCGTCTCTACTAAAAACACAAAAATTAGCCAGGTATGGTGGCGTGTGCCTGTAATCCCAGCTACTCAGGAGGCTGAGGCAGGAGAATTGCTTGAACCCAGGAGACGAAGGTTGCAGTGAGCCAAGATCGCGCCACTGCACTCCATCCTAGGTGACAGAGCAAGACTTGGTCTAAAAAAAAAAAAAGAAGAAAAGAAAGAAAGAAAGATAGCTGGAAAGCAGATATAATTTAGGTAGTGAGGCCAATTTCTGATATGTGACTCAATGTACATATGCCCACAAAAAAATGGATGCAATCATGTTGGTAGGGTTCATGTATATTGGAAAAAGAATGTGCAAATGATGGTAACGATTTTCAATACTGCTTAGGAAGTCACTACTCCTAGATCAGTATTTACACATGGTAGTTTTCAGTAAAGGGGCACTTAATAAAAATTTCTTTTCCAGATTTGGATATTGTGAGTTTTAGAGGTTAAAACACAGTTTTCTTGGGTCTTGGGAAACCAATAGTCATAATTAGGCATATTGATATGCCTAAGAAGCTTTCATACTGGAAAAGGAACTTGAAACATTAGAAACATATATATATTTCTAAAATTAATGGTATGTATTAAATATGGGGCATGTCTAGCCAGGAGTAGGGTGCAATAAGGCCCTTTACCATATTACCTTACTTTCATTAGTTATTAAAGAAAACGGATGCATAAAGAATCATGCAACATTTATTCCTCCAAATGCATCATTAGATTGTTTAGTAGGATGTTGATTGTCACACTTTGGCACTTTTCTCCTTGATTGAAGTCACCAGTTTCCAAATGTCAATATTCTAGGAATCTTTAATTTATTGGCACTTTTCATTCTCAACAATATTTTTTGTAAGTCTTCAGTGAGGTCTGGAATAGAACTCCAATGCCAAACACTAGCCCATTCGGCTTATTTGGCAGATTTTCATTCTAAAGATCTGAATATTCAAGTGCCAAACAATACAGGAAAAGGGTAAAGCTACGAGTAAGAAGCGAGGTCTGAATAAAGCTGTAAACAAAAAGAATGACAAAAGGCTTGTGGTCTTTTAATGATAAAAAGAGATAAAGATATCTAAGAGGGGTACGTAGTATTAACAAAAAAGTAAGCTGGGCATAATCCTGTGCTCCTGTAGTCCTAGCCACTTGGAAGACTGAGGTGGGAAGATCACTTGAGCCCAGGAGTTCTGGCTATAGCGTACTCTGATCACATCTGTGAATATCCACTGCACACCAGCCTGGACAACGTATTGAGACCCTGTTTCAAATAAATAAATAGGGTTCTGCAATTCTATATGTCGATACTCAAATCCCAATCTGATACTTCTTAGCTGTATGCTGTTGGGTATATTATTTCTAAGGATCAAGTTCCTTATCTAGTGATAAACCATTTGTTTGATGAGGTTGTAGTAATGATTAATGGATTTATCTGGAGAAAGTAGGGCTTGCTTACAGTAAGCATTTATTAAATATTTCCAGTTTTTATAAAATAATGTGACAAAATATATCTGAATTCTTAGACAATACATGCTTGTTTACTATATAGCAATAAAGCTTACAGCTTTGTGCAAAAGTAAAAAACAACCCATGAGACCCATTTCTGCCTGCAAAGAACTTACAGTCTTATAAAAGGTGAATCCATTTGTATGTCTGATGCAATTTGTTTTCAAGTCAAACTGACTATTCAAATTTAGGCTCTGATAAATACTTGTGGGTGACTTTGGACAAGTTATATTTCCTCTCTGACCCTCGCATTCCTCATCGGCAAAATGAGGATAACAATAATGTCCACCTCATAAGGTAGTTAGATGGGGATGAAATGAGATAATGTATAAAAAGCATTTAGTAGTCTGTCTGGCACATCATCATTATCATATATTATAATTATTTGTCTTTCATTCAAAGAATAACTCATCACGGACTCAGTAACTTGGGTTCCTTGATTTTAAATATAATATTAAAATTTATTTTATATAATTTCTTTTGAAAGATATACAAGACTCTGGAAAGAGTTATAGAATTTTACTGAGTACATAAAAGAAGTCCTAAATAAATAGAAAAGCATATCATTTTCATGGTTGAGAAGACAATATTGAAACAGCAATACTTTTATTTATTTATTTATTTATTTTTTAAGACAAGGTCTTGCTCTGTCACTCAGGCTGAAGTGCAGTGATGCCATCATAGCTCTCTGCAGCCTCAATCTCCTAGGCTCGAGCGATCCTTCTACCTCAGCCTCCAGAGCAGCTGGGACTACAGGCACATGCCAATAGCCAAATTTTTTTTTTTTTTTTTTTTTTTGGTAGAGACTAGGTCTCACTTGGCTGCCCAGGCTGGTTTCAAACTCCTGGCTTCAAGTAATCCTCCTGCTTTTACCTTTCAAAGTGCTGGCATTGCAGGTGTGAGCCGCTGCACCCGGCCAATTCCTTTTTAATGAATCTATAATTCAATACGATTCCAATTAAAGTTACAATAGGGCTTGCTACTGAAATTAACAAGGTGATCCTTAAATTCTTATGGAAGGACAAGTGGTCTTTTAAAGTTTTTATTTATTCTTGTCTATTAAGTTTTCATAATTAAAAATTAAAAAATTACAACTACCATCTCCCAAACAAAACAAAACAAAGTCCTATCTACTCTGTATCCATGTTATTAAACCCACTTTAAGATTCAGTAAAACACTCCTTGCCCCTGAGGACTGTACCCTTCCACTCAGTGGGAGGACCTTTACTGAGGCCATCTAGTATAACTTAACCATCTTCCTTCCCTTCCTTTAATTCTCTATTTTCAATGTTCAAAGAGTTTAACTGTTCACTTTTGAAAATCCTTTCATTTAGGATTAGGGTGTCAGTCTAATCTTACTACCCAAACTTGTTTTCTGAACATCAATCTCTCTTTAGTTTCCATCACAAGATATATTTCTCAATGGTGAAATATGATTACATTCGGTACTTTTTTGCTTATGGGTTTCAGTGTAGAAGTTTAAATCCCAAGAGAGGTCAGAAAAGACACATACAAAGAAACACATCTGGATATGAAAACAGAAGAAGAAGTACCTTTACAATTTTAGCCAATTTGCTCTATCACATGCAAATAAAATCTACCTTTAAGGTAAGTTAATTCAGCAGCACTGTTGATGCTCAGTAAATCAGCTCCTTGATTCTGACATGAAACATAAGCTTCTTTCCAAGAAAGAGCCGTCTGAGTATTAAATTGGTAGCAACTTCCAAACTGCTCGTTCTTTTCCCAATTATCTTCACAACCATTTTCTGTTGATAAAGACACGTTAGTGATCATAAAGTAAGGATGTAATGTTTTCTATTACTTAGGATGCTTACAAATACTGCAAGTCAATTTGCATACTCTTAGGATATGCCCAAATGGAGACTGCCATCACTCGTTTAGACCATATTTTGATCACAATACAATTGGAATCATAACACACCAAATGACTCAGGCTGGTTGAAGCTTCCACTCTTTCTTATTTTCCACTCTCCTTTTATCCCTATCAATTACAATGCTGTGTTTTCGCCCATGTCCCTGCCTGCCCTCTGCCTGAGATATGAGTCTCAGTGTGCACATGTTGTGAACACTGAGCTAATGGAAAACAAGCTCATTTGAACACAGTGGCAGACTACAGAGGGTCTGCCCACAGCTTGCATAGAAACCACTGTATGTGTACGTGTGTGCACAGACATGCTGCTTAAATGGCCAAGATATTGAGCCCAAGTGACTACCTTATTTGGGAAACTATGTCTAAATTTCTCCTTAATATTTTAATAAAGAATCAAATATATGATATATAATTCACATTACATGATTTATATATGTATATGTGTGTATATATGTGCATATAAACACATATACATGTGTTTGTAGAGTATACATAATTTCAGACAAAGAACCTGCAAGCTGTTTCCTGAATGAGATATAAAAGTTTTTTGACAACTGGTTCAAAATATATTCAGAGCCTTCTGTGTACACCCCACAGGAGGGGAAGTCCAGTGCAGGCTGTGTCAAGTGCATCCCAGGCTCCAACTGGGGGACTTTCCAAAAGGCCTCCTATAGCCAGTTACATATCAGATGTTATACTCATGATCCTATAAGCTGGAAGGGCCTTTACAGATCATCTTGTCTAATGTCCTCATTTCACACACAGGAACAAAGATCTAGAGGTGACTGTGGCAGAGCTATAATGAGGGCACTGGTCTTGTTGATCCTCTGAATGGCACATCCTGCTGCTTCAGCCATTTTTCTATGGCATAAATAGCAACAGAGATTCTGACATTTGGTAAAAACAAAATAGGGTGGATCTGAAAGCACACTGTCGAAAGGTTCATTATTACCACTAAGGCCCTACTTTTGTAAATCCAGAAGCTTCCAGGAGTGGGATGGCCGTGTGTTCGCTATACAACATGACCTCCATGATTTAGCAGCCCTCAGGTTTGAGAAACTCAGTCTTGTTTCTTCCATAAAAAGTAACTCTAGGAAGCATATGCATGCATTAACAACACTGTATGTGTCACACCTCCAAACCCCCAGCACACACAATACCCACAGGAGGCTAAAGGCACCAAGACACATCCCTGTCAAGGCAGCAGGGTACAGTGGGGGTAAGTATGTACAGTGGGGAAGGAGGATAAGGAATCCTTCACCAGTTTCCACAAAAATGTGGTCTGATCCCGACAGGCCATTTCATGGATCTGGGCCTGCTGCCTCTCACCTGAGAAGCAGGGGTTTGCATTGGATAACCTCTAAGCAACCTTTCACATCTAAATTTCTGATTCAAATAAGGAGAGTTAAATGAAGTTGATACCTGGTTGACCAAACTGTTTATTATCAATTACAGCTGAAGAAAATACTGGCTTTTTCTATTTTAGTAGGTAGGTTACAGGTGTTGAGAAGCCTGAGCCTCTAACTAGATACGTAATCCTCAAAGACTGGTCCCCAGACCAGCATTATCAGCACTACCTGGAAACTTGCCAAATTTGGTGGTGCCACCCAAAATCTACTGAATCAGAATCTCTGGGCCCTAGAGACCTGTGTTCTAACAAACTCTACACGTAATTCTGTTGCACCCTGAAATCTGAAGTCTTAACCCAGTATAATCTCTTCAAGTTGCTTAGAACTCTGCATTCTGAAGCCCAGATTCCCAAAGGAGGGATCAGCATTACTAATACCACCTGGCTGGCTGCTCAATGAGTCAGTATAGTGTAGCTGTTTGGGATAAGGACTTCATAGCCAGACTTCCCGGGTTTGAATCCTAGTTCTGATATTTATTAGCTGTGTGATCTTAGGCAAGTTACGTATCTCCCTTGTGCCTCACTGTGATCATCTGTAAAATGGGAATAAAGTATGGTACCTTTCAGGGTTGCTGTGAGGATTAAATGAGTTAATGTATATTGAGAGCCTGAAACAGTATCTGACACCTGGCAGAGCCCTGTTAAGTATTAACTATCATTACTTAGGTCTGGAGCTCTTTCCTTTCTCTTTGCTATAGATTCTTTCAATCTATTGTCCATTAAGTAATATTTTGTGAGTACCTATCACATGTCAGGTACCGTGATCCCCTGCAACTCTCACCTAATTGGTGAGAAACTGTTTTTGTTATGTGCCAGATAATGATGTAATTGCTACTTTGGTCTCCTCTGTCTTTCTAAAGAACAGCAAATTCTTTAGCAAATCTCAGTTTGCTTCTGGTAAGAAGTAATGAGAAAAAGCACTCTGACAAACACACAGGAATGGTGGAAGGAACAGCGTCACCAATTTTGAGAGCCCCAGGAAGATCTATCTCTTCTCCTTCCTGCTCTTTGCTTCAGGCCATAAACATACTTAATACTTCACCATTCTAAAAGTGTTTTTCAACTGATCTCTTTCTTAAACTACCCTTTGCTTTTTTAAATAAAATTATAGGAGGCCACTGTTTTGGACTAAGCTCCTGATCTAGGACTCAAAATCAAAATGGAGTCACCCATGCCAAAGTTCCACTCACCAAACTGAAACAGAGTTGTTATCTGGCCTTTTGGGAAATCAAGAGAGAGAGACAACTGCCTAATTTCCCAAACAGGCCAGTTTCAGTCTTTAATTGGCCTGATTAAAATGAAGTTCCCTCTGTTTTAATGCTTAACCTGAAGTCACCTGATGTTAACCAATCGATTATTTCTCTATTGTTCTTACAAGGAAAGTTACTTTGAAACGACCAATCCACTCTTTGATTTTGTTTTGCTTTCTTCAGCCCTTTTCTGTCTACAAAGCCAATCCTCTCTGTTCAACGAACTGGAATACTTACAGTACTCTTTTATGAAATGAGGTGTTGCCTGATTCTAGAATTGCAATAAAGCCAAATGAGATTGTAACTACATAAATTTGTTGCAATTTTGTCCTTTGCCAACTGTCTCTTCTTCTGCTCCGTGAAACTTGCGAGGCTTACTTCCTTCTGTTCATGCTTCATTCCACTACAACCCAGCTTCTACCCCCTCTAGTCTTCTGAAACTACTAAAGGTCAGCAGCAATTTCCTAACTGTGCATGCTTTTTCCACACTTCCTCTCCTTGAGGTGTCTGTGCTATGGAACACTCCCTCCTTCTTCTCCATGACACTATCCGCCTTGGTTCACTTCCAGGCCTGCTTCTGAAGGCAAATTCATGGCTACACATTACCTCTCTCTCTTCTCCTCCAAACATACACTCCTTATCCAGGATAATATTTTTGCAGTTACTTTTGAGTCACTTTGAACTCTTCCTTCTCCCTGTTGCCTCATATAAATGTACTGCCTTTCCACATAAAGTTTACCAGCCCATACATACCAGGCTTTAAGCAGATGCCCCACTTTCGGTCATATTCATAATTTAAGGTGGTGGCACACCATGGCCCACTATGGTCCTCATCAAGGATGCAATCATGATGCCAGGTCCCATCAACTAAGAATGGAAATTCACAAGGTCTCCCGTAGGAGTTCCCATCTCTGGTATATATCTCTGGGTTGGAGAGGAAGTTGGGGAAAAGAGAGTTAAAAACTGGGTAGTCAAAACAAAACAAAACAAAACTGGGTAGTGGGCTTCAGTTGGCTCATTTCTAAAACTCTTTGAAAAAGAAACATTGTTGTTTAGAATACAATATCCGAGTGTAGGAATTCAGAGCATGGGTGCTGTCAGGTCTGGACATGAATGCCGGCTCCCTGCTGACCCACTGTTTGCCTGTGGGCTAGCTATCCAACCCTCTAGTAGCCTCTGTTTCTGCTTTCGCAAATTGGGGATAGCATTCAGTGATCATCCATGTGAAGCTTCACTTACTGTGGTGTGGTGAGGAGCTGAAATAGCCTGGCTTGGTCAGGTGAGGGTCTACTAACTCTGCTGTGGGCCGCAGAGCACTTCACCAGAAAGGGTGCCCTGGCTGAGGTTATATTTACCTTTATTTTCTTTTCTTTAGAAAGTGTTGGAGCCAGAAAAATACCTTGGAACCACTAAGGGTGGGTGTGGACTTTGGAACCACCTGCAGAATTAGAAAGATGGACAAATAGTCCCATTGTTCAGAGACTGGAAATAGAATTGAGACTGGTTTATAAGCAAGTAAAAGGAAGAGCTGCTGAATTTCTGAGTAGATTCTTGGGGAGGCACAGGGCATGGTGATTTGGGGTGTGAAAGCAGCAGCAGTTTCAATGGGGCTGTCATGTGACTAGCTGGTGGTCAGTGAGGTAGTAGATGTAGCTTTTATTTTAATCATTTTCCCTGGTACATGGGGAGGAACTGAAAAGTGAATCCAACCTCAAATATGCCTGGAAATGCTGGAAAGAGTGTTTGATACTTATATCAATACTAATTCTCTTGGAAAGGTGTTTTTATAGAACGGCTAACTCTGTATCTCTTTCTGCCACAATTTTCCAAATCCTCAATTTGCTAAAAACCTCAGTCATTAACAGATCAAATAACGGTCATTAGATAAATCATAGTAATCAAATATTATCACCCTTTACCAGGCAATTAGGGTTCCTCAAAATGTCTCACAGATGTGCTTAAAAGTGTGCTTAAGACAGTATTTGATTCTACTTTCTTTTTCTCAAGTATCTGTCTAACTAAAGTGTGAGGCCATTTAACAGCCTAGAATGTATTAAGCAGAACTATAGCAAAAGGTAATAATAATCTGGATGCTTTTCTTCACAAATAGTCTTTTAAAGATCACTGGCTTTATTTTCCTATGTCATATAAATAGTTTTCAAAAGGGTACTTCTGTTAAAGAGTAAGTTGACCTTACATTTTGTAAGGATTCTGCTTATTTCCTGTGTTTCAGTTTAATTGCATCAAAAACCCCCCAATAGCTCATGACCAATTTCTCTTCCCATATTACAAACCTAAGAGGACAGTCCCTGAACACAAGGACTGTTCCTTGTAGAACCATCAGTTTTCTTTTCTAAAACCTTTGATTTTTGGAATATAAAGTGCCTTGGTATACACTTCTGTCATTTGTTCTTTATCATAAACCTGTGAGATCATAGGGGAAGTATTATATTTGTCTGGGAAATCCCCATTTTTGCAGAGTAGTCAAGTGAGACATTCAGGCACTCAGCCGCAAGTGACAGGGATGAAAATAGGCTCTCTCTGACTGGACTCTTGACCTATAAGGACAACTTGTGACATCAGTGGGTGCCTTCTCAAGTTTCAAGTTAAATTTCATAGCTCAAAGCTGGGCTTCAATTAATAAGCTCTCTAAGTCACAATACATGCTTTGAAGAATGATAAGCATACAACCACCACACCAGAAGCAGCTACATTGCGCTAACTGTTCACTAAGTGTTTTGCTCCCACACATTCTCTGCTGATGCTGGACCTCTTACATGCCATGGGCTTCCTTAGCAAGACAGGCTTTCCTGGGAAGACTCTTCTCTGAATGTGCAAATTTATGGTGATAGCATCCTTAAAACAACAGCTTTATTATGCAATAGGTACAAATTTGTGAGATGAGGTGATTATGCAGAAAACTAGCAAATCAATCTCATCAGTAACATGAGACAAAATAGTTTCAATGGATAAAGAGGTTGTTGGCAGGCTTCTAAGAGTTGCCCGAATTCTAATAGTTCTGCAGCCACTCTACCACAAAAAGTCCATTTCCTCTTCATAATTCACCAAACATTCAAAATTTGAAAAGTCCTGGTGAGATCAAGGTATCTTAATGTTATAAATGTACACCTGGGTGCCAGGTAAAAGCAGTTCACTCATAAAATTTATACAACTTCAGTTTTCTCTGAGATGAACATGACTCACACAGGATGGGAGTTGGGGTGAGAGGCAACCCAAGGCACAGTGATAAATTAATGTTCTTGTATCACAAGTGAAAACTTTGTTTATACTGCTAAAGCCAAGGGGGAAAGAAAGAAGCTGTTTGGGGGAAAGGAATACTGGTTTTGAGCCCTAGCTTGGCTGTAACAAGCTAGGTAACCTTGGATTTCACTTTGTTGGGACTCAGGTATCTTGTATGTTTTGTTTATATATTGCTAGATAAGAAGGTGGGAACAACAATCAGTATTAAGAGTCTGAGAGAGGAGTCCTAGAGAAAGTCCCTAACTTAAGACAGCAGTCCCTAACCTAAGAACAGAAGGGATATACATAAATTGAAAAGGGTAGAATTGCCAGGACTTCATATTTGATTATACTGGAGTGGTGGAAGAGGCAAGCCTGAAACCTCTCGGGTGACTTGCTAATTTCTGACATGTAGAACTTAGATGGTACCAGTCACCCAGACAGAAACAGAGAAGAGGTGGCAGGTTTGGCCCTGGCTTCTGTGCAAATTAAAACTTGAGGTATGCCTTGACTAGCCACAACTATATATGCTTTTAAAAAAAAGCTTTAGTGTTTCAAACATTATATTTGAAAAAGTCAAGAAACATTTCATGCCTGTGGGCTATGCTGGTGGCATCGCTTAGCTCTCTCTGGGTGGTCCCCTGCGTAGGTCCTTAACCTTTTTTGTGCTACTGATCTCTTTGGCAGCTGGGTGAAATCCACAGTCCCCATCTCAGAAGAACATTAGAAATGCATAAATAAAATACATAGGATAAAAAGGAAAACCAGTTATATTGAAATGAAGACACTCTGGGGACTGAGGGAGTTTAAGATTATAACTATGCCCCTCAAAAGAATTAGATCAGGAGACTAAAAGAACACTGCCAAGAAAATTATCTTTTCTGATCCCTGGACAAATACAATGAAACAAGTTAAATCCAATTAAAAGGCTTTTTTTTTTTTTTTTTTT